>NC_053114.1:18639723-19239723 GCF_010015445.1 Perca fluviatilis
TACGAGGAGATGTTTGCCAACAGATTTTCATCGGACGACAAAGAATACCAGCAGTATCTGGATCGTCCAGCTGACATCCCACCCATCGTCGAGGACTGGAGGAGTCGTGGAGGTGGAAACCACAGAGGCAGGGACAGGTAATGTAACTTTTATATCTGTAACTAGCTCTTAAAGTTTGCCATGACCTCTACATACACTCTAATTTACGGTTGGGTTAGTCCTTGTATGTATTTTGGCAATCATGGTTAATTAAGACTACTAATTAATAATGTCTAATAACCAGGTGATCTGAGTTTGGGGACCTTTTTGAGAGATGGAACATGCGGTTTAGCCCCTCTGGTTCCATAGTTAGAACGTTTTGGCCGAATATAGATAGTCATTTTACTATTAATCGTCTTTATTTTTTTATTCCAAATAAGTCTGACTGACCAGGTGGTTAGGGGTTTACAACCTGTATGGTTGTCTGGCTCCTTGTGCTTCCACAGATGTAATAATTCATAGTTTTAACAATATTCTTTTTATATATATATTGGGCATTTTGACCTTTAATTGAAAGGACAGTTGTACACAAGAGAGGGGGAAGATATGGAGCAGGTCGGATTCAAACCCTGGGCCGCTGTGTTAAGGACAGGGCGCACCTAACCATCATTTTAAATGTAGCTACAAGAGCTATTTCTCTCTTTATCCATTCACGGTTACAATTCTTAGCTTTCTTTTCCATAAATACTACATCAACTGGCTGTACAGTTAAAAAATTTGACCAAAAATCATCTCTGTTAATATCTTGAAGATGAATTACGGTATATTGTGGGGCTAAAACCATGGTTAGTAGTGTTTCTCTCATTTTAGGTGAGATTTATTGATTTTGACTTGTTCAGGTTACAAAGTAAGGTTTTATTTAGATTGCGCATTTCTATAGAAGACATTAAGTGCTTCAGGATAAAAGACAAAAACAACGGTCATAAAATAAAGACACAATATTTAAGTAAAAAAAAATAAAATCAATAAGGCAAATCTTAACAGACAGAAACTCTACTTGGGAGATTAGTCTTTAGTTACTTAACTGCTTTTACATGCACTTAAAGGTGCTGTAGGTAGGATTGCAAATATCCAGGACTTGGCCAAAAAATTTGAACATCGACAACTTCTCAGTCCCTCCCACCTTCCTGCTAAAGCCCAAAACGGTCTCCTAAGCCCCTCCCCCCACAAGGGAGAATGAATGCGTGTGCATGAGCAGTGAGTAGGCTCGTTCGAGATGAACTGCACCTCACCTGTAAAGTAGACGAGAGCAGGCGGCAGCAGCCGGGGGCAGTGACAAAAATCCGCTCTCAAGTCGGACAGTTTCCAGCCGTTTCCAGCAGCCTTCAGGCTGAATAGGAAGTGACAGAAACACTGTGGTCCGATTTAATAACATGTTATCAGGCTTGTACACAGTCTCCAGTTGTTTTTATTATGACAGAGTAGCTGTCAAAATGCTCTACATGGGATCTGTTGCTGATTTTAATTAACAACACACTGTAGATGATCCATAATCTGAACAGATTTAGTCTCTCTGATTTCTAAACGTAACTATCAGTCACACACCATGTGTTCTGTACAGAATAAGCTTTTAAATCAGACAAATCGCAGTTAAAATCCCTCCAATTCAAAATCAATAAAAGTTTATATAAAACGTCATCCTGTTGAGTCGATTCTGAACCAATCAGCTGTTCGATCAGCTGAGAGGCCGGCGTTTCCCAGCATGCCCTGGGTCTTGCAGTCGGTGGAGAGCAACTGCGGCGCCTGGCTCTAAAAACTGGGGCCGCCTTGATCTCGTGAAATTATCGTTGCCCACGTGTGCGTGACGTCAGAGCGAGTCGGGATCAAGTCGGACACAAATCTAACTGTCATGCATTGGGCGGCGATCACCGGTGATCGATTCTGCGCAGACCTGGCTGATCTCGAACGAGCCTACTGACACGCAGTTAGACAGTTCTAACCTGCTTTCGTAACCAACATGTAAAGGAGAAATCTGGTTTCTTTAATCGGGTCAAGAGGTTGGAGAAACAGCAGTGAACATAGATTTACTCTGAAGAAACTATTCTTTCAGATTTCTTGGCTATTAAAATGTGTCACTTAGTTTCTGTCTTTTTACCTGTTCCATGTCTTTTTTTAATGTTATTCGTATGTATGTTGTCTTTCCATGTAGGTACCAGGACCGTCGAGGTCGTGGCTGGGGAGGAGGTCGAGGTTGGGGAGGGGAACATCGTGGGCAGCAACACTGGCATGACAGAGACAGAGACAGAGACAGGCACTGGGGGCATGGAAGTGGGTATCAGTCAGGCCCTCCAAGCTCCAACCAGGGATACAACTCCTATCATCAGAGACCACATTATGACCGCTGATCTACTCTAATCTCTCGGGTGTTAACAGTATTCAGTCTTACAACTTGCATTCTTGACTCTCCTTTCCAGTCTCATAAGCTGAGTATAAGGCACAACGGTTGAGCTACCGGTATATATCAATATAAATAATGTACTGTCGATCATTGTAATTGTGTGGAACCTTCTTTTTTTTTAATATTGTGACAGTTTTCTTTTTGTCAGAATTTAAAATACAAAGCCAATATGTATTCCAATCTTTGCCAGAATTATTTCTGAAATGTGACTGCAGAAGATAACCGATCCTGTTTGACTTCCACTTACCTTTTTACTATACCAAAATACAGCCATTCTTTCCCATATGTATTGCTCAGCCCTGTAATCATAATGCATTTTCATTACATTTTTGTAAATGATAATAAGAACATACTTGCAGTTTTCAATACTGGCACTCATTACAAATGACAAAAGTAACACATTTCTCTTATAATATTTCAGGTATGTGGGCTGTTTTGATTATTACATTATATGTTGGACTTTTGTGTTCAGATAGTTTTGCAGCTACATCTTTACATGCTTTTTGGGTACAGTATTGTTGCAAAGAGTGAATCTGAATTTCCAGAGAAAATCTGTTTGTAATGCAGCTTTATTTTTTGTGTCACAACATTGTAGAAGGATACTGTTAAACTGTTTTTAATAAACATGTATTTTCTTAATTAGTGGGTTCTGTTTTGTAAGGTTATGGGGCTCAATGTTTAACAAAGTTGAGCAGTGTCAGTCCTTGTCAGCATAATAACATTAAGTCTTCTAGTATTAAGTATTGGAGGGATGCACCAATATAAAGCACTGGATCAATATTGAGGGAAGTTGTCAAGTTCACCCTTTTTTTGTTAAATATAGATGATTCTGTCCTCTTCAAGCCACTTAAATCCTTGAATTGAAACAGAAGGAAAATTTACTCACAATTAATGTTCACAGAAAGACCAAGCCAAAAACGTTAGGAACCACGGATTTACAGGTGGACATACAGTATTGCTTTAGAATTGGGGTCTCAAACTAGCTGCCCAGGTGTCAGATCTGGTCAGGCAATTTTGTAATAAAATATGTTAATACATGTTCATCCATCTTAGAAGTGATGGTTTTAAGATTCCTACTCCAAGTGGAGTGTATCTGTCCCAACCAGCAGCAGCAGCTGCCTGTTTAAAGGAAGTTTTTCCTTGCCACTGTCGCACCAAATGCTTGCTATGGAGGGGGGGTCGTTGGGTCTTTGGAAATTATAGAGTGTGGTCTAAACCTACTCTATCTGTAAAATGTTCTGAGATAACTCCTGTTATGATTTGACTCTATAAATAAAATGTAATTGGCCCTCATGAAGAGAATAACCTGGCCAGTGGCCCCTAGGTAATTTGAGTTTGATGTAATTAATTGAATGAAGAATGCAGAATTTACTAAAGCCACATTTCACCAGTTTCACTGTTTCAGTCTTTAATGTCAGTCTAATAGATGGCACATTAAACCAGATGGCCAGAACAACTGTGTGGAGGGAAAGCAGCATTCACAGTAAATGGCTCAGCAGAAGCCCAAGAACAATAGTTCACATTGTGAAAAGCAACTGAAATATTTATGTGCATCATTAATACATTATTGCCACATGCATCATTGGCTATGGCATATGTAGCTCATTGCCTAAAGATGTCCGCGCTTGTATATCTCAGTCCTTTCACAGCAGATCTCAGTTAAGTAACAAATGGTGACTTTGGACACATTGCTCCACTCCACTGTTCCACAACATAAGCAGACACACTCTGCATTGTTTTATGCTGCCTGAATTCTGTGGTTTCTATTTATGGCCATGGGAAAGATGTGGTTAACCGTTCATTTGGACTTCAGCAGTGCAATCAGCTGTGGTGATAAGAGAGGGAGGAGGTTAGGGAGAAAGTGTGTGGGGGATGTGCTGAAACTGGCATACAGCGAGGAAGGCTGCGATCACCACTGTAATCAGTTTAGAGAAACTTCACCCCAGATTTCTGCATCTTCACAGGGCAGGGATTTTCTGGACAGAGAAGGAGACAGTAAAAGTAAAACAGATTTATTGGCAAAGATATATAAAAATGTTGAATAACTGTAACTGTTGCTCTTTGGTTACATTAGATCAGTGTCTAGGAAACAAAAATGCTTAACATTTCACAGTTAGTGGAACATTTTTGTTGGAGATCTGTCTATTGAATATAAGGCTACAGCCAGCAGCAATTTAGCTTAGCATATATACTGTAAACAGGTGGAAACAACTAGCCTGGCTCTGTCAAAAGGTTAGAAATGAGCAAACTAACACCTTAAAGGCTAACTATTATCTTGTTTGTTTAATCTGTACAAAACCTTAAGTGTACAAATTAAATTTTGTGAGAGGGTTATGTGCCATTATCCACATTGACAATGCTCCTGAAATCCTCGGGACTTCGACCCTGTGTAAAGTTCACACGGCTACCAAGACTAATCCATGGGTCAACGTGTAAATCTGGTCCTTAGGTTGCCACAGATATCTTACTCATTCATAACACTTTATGTTAGAGCTTTTTTTCTGCCCCTATAATAAAATCCATTGCCTATTACATTTTAATTAATAATCTGTTAATGCAACATGAGGCTTGGAGAGTGTAAGAGAAGGAAAACAATAGAGAGAGCCACAGTGAGGGACCAGTGAGAGTCCACTCTGCCTAGTCTGCCAGGCTGTCAGGCTTCATGTGGCCTGTTTGGGACGATGCAATGTGACAGCAATGGAGACAGTGTGCTGGGGGCCATGTCCTTGATGACGAACTTATCCACTACAATCATCACATTTCCCCCCCACCCCCCTCCTCTTGTAAGTGCATACAGACATACACGTGTGCGCACAAAACACCACAACCTCCCGAACCAACACACACACACAGACAGACACCACATGCCCCCACCCCCTGCAGCACTCGGCGACCTACATCTGGTGTGGGAGAGTGCAGGGGCTAAGGATGGCCCAGGCCAGCCAGCCCTCAGCAGGCAGTGGGGAGTGTACATGTAGCATGTGACTGTGTGTGTGTGAATGGTGGAGTACTCTTTCTGTTGAAATAAAGGCCCCCAGCTTTGTTCGGTACATCCAGATCTGTACACAGTTGCACACACCGTCACATGAACACACACACACATGCAGCTAGTAAGCACGCACTCATACGTGCACTTTGACTTAAGAAAAGACCCTAATAATTGCTACTGCAGATTAGATTTGATGAAATATTGTCCCATGCTCATCCAACTGCGTGCTCCTTAAGTTAATCATGCAGCCGCTCAAGTCATCCATGTAAAGACAGTGGACTATGCTGCCAAGGGGAGCTTGTTATTTTGATTGTTTTATGATATATTTTCTACAGGAAGACGCAGGCTTTAGCAACACTAAGTAGTGGAAAAAGTACTTAGATCCTTTACTTAAGTAAAAGCACAAATACAAAAATGTAAAAATGACTCCATTGCAAGTAAAGTGCATTCAAAACCATATTTAAGTAGGATATTACAGTAGCTCACAGTATCAAAAAGTCAAATTACTTTTTTTTTGCAGAAAATTGTCCCCTGTGACATTATGAGATTACTGATGCATCAATGCACATCTAACATTTTACTGTTGTAGCTGCTCGAGGTGGAGATGGTTTTAACTACTTTATATACAGGTAGTTTAGTCCAGTGGTTCCCACCCTAGGGTCCAAGGTGTATTAATCTTTCAAAACATTCTCTTATTTTGCTTGTTGGGAAATATTCCAAAATGTTCCACTGCATCTATTTGGGCCTTAAACAGTTATTTAAATAAAATCATCTGAGAAGTTTAGCGGCTAAATCTTTCTTTGGTGGAACTGCTCGCAACTCAGACATCTGAAATGCAACAAGGTGCCACAACTACACACAGCTTTTTGTAAGAGATCACAAGCCACAAAGGTTGTATTTAATAAGCGGATCATATTTGATGTAAAATTTTAGTATGGAAAGTAACTAGGAACTTTAGCTGTTAAACACATGCATTAAAGTAAAAAAATATGTTATCCTCTGAAATTGAAAATGATAAATAAGCAGAAAATGGAAATACTAAAGTAAAAAAGTATCTCAAAATTGTACTTAAATGCAGTACTTGTAAGTAAATGTACTTTGTTTTTACTTTCAACCACTGTGAATGCAGCCACACACATTAAAGTAAGAAATATTATTGCACTTGTTATCAAAACGTTCTTGTCCATCTCCAGAACCAAGAACTTGGTGAGTACCGAGCTCCAATCAACTGAGCCATCCGCCAAGACGTTCCATCCACTGTTCAGTCCATCTCCATCATCCAAACATGTGCTCTGCTCCAGGGACAGGCTGACATGACATCTGAATCACACACAACACACACTACACTGAGGACCTTTTCAGTGTAGCAGAAATGATGCTGGTTTGTGAGTGATGTTTGACTGTCAAAAATGCAACGTCTCAGCCATCTTTCTTTTTTCTTTGAGGGAGGGACACTCTTAAATTCACAGTGTATTACATGGAAATTTAGTTTTCATTCTTCAGCCTGCTCTGTGCTTACTGCCAACAAGGCTGCAATCAGGCTTCAGGATGACGAGCATCAACACCATGCAGAGCACCTCATACATCCCCCACTGAACATATTTACATTGTTGAATACTAATGAAAGTCACACTCAAAGGGCACAGGCATAAATTGTCTGCGAATAGAAGAAATGTTCCTGTTTTTGGCTCAAAATAGGTACACTCAAGGAATTTGGTTCAAGTTACTTGCCATGGTCTCTCCAGGCTTGGTAACTAAACCACCTGATCATACCTTTCATTGTGCTAAAGAAAGTCTAAGTTCTACTAAGACAAAAATATGACATGGTAAGAAAAGTTCAAATTTGACTTATCTCATTATTTTGATGTAGTATTTCATAAATTGTTTTTTATCATTAATAACTTTTATTGTTTCTATTCTTGGCAGAAATGGGTAGTAGTTATATATTATATAGTGATGCTCAGTCCAATAAGTGTGTATGTGATAATTAATTACCAAACAGTCTTACATCATTAAAATTACAGATTGCATAATTCTTACCAGCTGGACAAGTGTGGAAACGCACGCACGCACACACACACACACACACACACACACACACACACACACACACACACACACACACACACACACACACACACACACACACACACACACACACACACACACACACACACACACAGTCATCCCTGCAGGATGATATTGTGGTGAAGTGGCCACACCTAGAGCTGGGTTTCTCACATCTCACATCAGGACATTCTGTATAAATGTTAATAAATTGATTACAGCCACTGATTTCAGGACGACTGATTAGGCGCGGTCTTGGACTGACCCAATTCACCCTCATGTGGTTTAATCAGACTGCACAACGGAATATTGGAGATAGAATAGGACTGAATGAAGCCTTGATTTACTTACATTTAATATCTCTTTAATCATCTTTTTCTTTACACATTATCTAAATGCATGTGTATAGATGGATACGGATTTGTATGCACTACCTTCTTCTCCGTCGTCTGGGCTGTGTAGGTTTTTATAAATTTAAATTAAATGAAATATGTATTGTGAGAAAGGTAGGCGTAGTAATGAGCTCTGGCTTCAGCCTATCTGCTGATATCTGCTCATTATTTTGTGGCTGTTTATGCACTCAGGTGCATTACTGTTTTCAGATGATCAAATTAGCATATATATTAGTCCAGTGTGGTTTTCCAACATATAACATAATACAACATAATAAAACATGAAACCAACGCCTATATGTTCCAAGCTCTGTTCATGATATTAATTTAGGCTGCAAACAACTGACAAACTTGCTTTTCAAGGCCTCTTTGAATATGATGTTCACCAGTTTGACCAAAGAATTTTCCCTCACGAGGAACCAGATTTGTGCTACAGATGAAAAATGGGATGGAACAAAAAAAAGCCTTTCTCTCTGTTGCTTATGGCAATGTAAGTCTGATCATTTCAGTTACGTGTCACAGGTTGTCAAAAACAGCAGAGGCATAAATACTCTCCCCTGCTGTCAGTGTTCAAATAGAAGGCTCAAACCAAGAGAGACGGTCCATTCTGCTGCTATCTACCCACACACACACACACACACACACACACACACACACACACACACACACACACACACACACACACACACACACACACACACACACACACACACACACACATTACTGACATGGATTTGTAATCTAATAGCTGTAAGAAAATGTTTGAGTTATTCCCCATAAGCTTCGTATTTGGCTTTTAATGCCTTAGTATCAGTGGAAACTTCCCTCTGATAATTTTCACAGCTTTCATGAAGCTAGCTTTTTTTAGTCCCTTCAGACCTTTTTCTACATAACACAGGTGAGAGGAGAGGGCTGTCAGTGCTGTGGTCTATTTGTCCTAATGGTTTCTTGAACATTTTTTGTCTGGTGGGTGGTGAAAACCTGTCTCAAACTGATTTTCTTGTGTTTTTATATAAAGGCTGTCTAAGTGGGCAGTCAGCGGGGAGAAGCTCTCAAGTACCGCTGACTCACCTGACAGCCTCCGTGGATCACTCTCGCCAGAGCCCACTCACAGCTGTCGAAAGTGGCCTTGTTTCCCTCGCCTTTTTTTTTTTTTGTATGAATGTACAGATGATGAAATTTAAGAGCACCTTATCGCTGTGCTGTAGAATTTATTAGAATTTATTTTCACTGGCAAAATAAGAACAGAGCACATCCAGCAATAAATTATCTGGTGTTATTAAGATTTGCGTTTGGATTTAGGAGGACACAACTGAGGCTAAAATGATAATGCTGATTGTTTTCTTATAGTAGTTATAAGTTGGATTTTAGGAAAACAATGCTTTGCTGCACTTTTGGCATTTTAAGCTTCAATTGATTTTTAATTAGGTAAAATATCCAAATACTTATTTCACTACTGGCTGTTTCTACCTGCAACCCCTCCTCACAAAGGAAGTACATATACTCAAGTGCAGTATTAAATACACTTTGAGGTACTTTACTTTCCATGTTCTGCTATACTTTTTACTCCACTACATGTATTTCTATAGTTACCTTTCAGATTCATTTCAGATTCAACACTTATTTGTTTTTGTTTTCTATAGCCTACCTCTTATTTATTCTTGTACTTTCTCTATTTATCTGCACTATTGCTGTCTCAGTACTGCTGTAACAACCTGCTGTGTTCCCCTCTGAATCAATAAAGGTTTATCTTCATCTTAATTATCTTGTGACCGATTAGAGGGGTCTTGACCACTGGACTAAACTACGTAATTGAATATAAAGTTACTCCAGCTCGACCAACTACAACAGCAAAATACTTCATACATCCACAATCCATAATAACATTAGTAACATAACATTTTTCTGTAGAACCACTACTTTTAAAAGTTCATTTAGCGGATGATTCTTATGCACTTTTACCTATGTACAATTTTAAATGCAGGACATTTCCTTGCAATAGAGTATTGTTACATTGTTGAAGTAAAAGATTCAGAAGACTTTCTCCATCACTGTTTGTCTTTGACTCCTGCAGTTCAACATTACTTTCTCCGTCAGATTGTTACATTGTGATAATTAAAAGGCCGGAAGAGGCAAATAAAATGTTTGTGTAACAGAATTTTTTTTTTCTATCCCACGCCATGTTGAAAACAACTGATAGGTCTTTCCTATTCCCCATTTAATCTGTTAATAGTTTGATAGCTAGCTGTATGGAGTATCTGGCCACCTAGTGGCAGAAAGAGGAATGATACATATTTTTAAGCAAGACCAACTTTATCTGGAGTTTATCAAAGGAAACAATCTTACCACATTGTATTGCCAAAAAGCTGAAACAGACTTTTTAAATTATTTCACCAAAAAAAGTCCTTGACCAGTTTTTTTTTTCTTTTCATTTTAATGAAGTGCTATGCAAACATGTAGTCATAAATTACAACATGTACAGTACCACTGGCGAAGTTACACAACACACATGGATCCTTGATACAATGCAAAAACAAAGTACTTGAAGACACCTGCTGAATAAATGATAACAGTGCACAATAAAAAAATATGCAAATGTTATACTTTCTGTAAATGAATCACCAAAAGCTGAGAAAATAACTAAATGAAATGGTAGCAGTCTCTCTAGTTTCCCTCGTGCAGGATTAACTCCTGCACTGGCAGCTTCCTGATAACAACACACAGACAGGACAACAGGATTTAGATCATTTACAAATGATGAAACAGTTTATGCCACAAAAGCTTTTCTTCATACAAGAGCTGTGATTTTCCCACAACTCCGCTTGTTTCCACATTCTTGATCATGTCTGTACACCGCTATTGTATAGACAGATACACACACTCTCTCAAACACACACACACATACACACACTATCTCAAACACACACATTCTTTATTCCAAGGGATCATGAGGCACTACGTTTATCTCCAGCAGTCCAGTCTTGTGGTGTCTGGCTCAGTGTACCTGCATGACACCGTGTTAAGTCTAGGTGTAGTAGATGATCTCTGGTATCTGCCCATCTTCCACTGATGTACCGTTATTATTTCCTGGCGAGCTAAAAAAGAAAAAGGTCGTCTTGGTCCCCGTCGCTGATTCCTGGGTCACTTTCTTTAACCCTTTTGTGCCATAATGAGAGTCTGGGCCCTGGGGTGTGAAATGAAAAAGCAGGTATTAGGTTCATCCTTATCTGGGTTAAAACCGATCATGTTCATTTGTGCAATTATACACATTCTAAACGCAGCAAGTTTAGACTGACCTTTAAAGTGGCACATGCAGTGTAGCTGACACTGGGTAGGATTTCCACAGGCTCTTTGAACATCACTCTGAAAGTGTTGGCTGTGCCGTCACAGTTAAAACCTGTGTCGTTCTGCCCCAGTGTAATGCGTTTGTCGCTCTCTAAAATCTGCAGAACAGGATAATGTCTTTAGTGAATGAACAACAATGTGCAAAGAAAAACAAAATCCATGTTATAACTAACTATTAAAAACACAGCTGGCAAGGTACTCGGCTTCTGCGTTTATCCGTTTGGTGGTGTATGTTTCTGCTTGGTAACTGGACGTATTGTCAGTGCCCAAAATCGTTTTTCCTTGTGAAAAGATTGGCTTTTTGGGTTTACAAAAAAAGCATTACTGGTATTGAAACTGGCATATTGAATTGGTACTAAGACAAATGTTACACTTTTTGAGTAAAGAAAAAGTGTAAATTGCAACTCTCTATCACAAGCACACTGATGATATTAGCAATGTAGAAGTTCCTACTTTAAAAAGGAACACGCCGACTTATTGGGACTTTAGCTTATTCACCGTATCCCCCAGAGTTAGATAAATCCATACATACCCTTCTCATCTCCGTGCGTGTCGTAACTGTCTGACGCACCCACCGCTAGCCTAGCTTAGCACAGATCCTGGAGGTAACCGGCTCCATCTAGCCTACTGCTCCCAATAAGTGACAAAATAACGCCAACATTTTCCTATTTACATGTTGCGATTTGTATAGTCACAGCGTGTACAAATAACAAGGTCACATGAGACACAGCCGTCTTCTAACCGTATACATACTGGGAACTATATTCTCAGAAGTGCACACCTGCTACTTGCGGGGAGGTTACGCAACACCTGAAAAGCACTGTTGTTACTCTCTGCTCCTCACCACGGGGGCTTTTCTCAGGTGCTGCGAGCAAATCACTCGCCCAAGTAGTGAAGTAGCAGTGCTTCGCCTGCGAGAATATAATTCCTAGCTACGTCATTACGCATGTGACTATAACACTTTATGTAAATAGGAAAATGGAAGCAGTAGTCTGAAACTCAAGTGTCTGCTGTGCAGTCTTTGCGGTGCTTGCAGGGTATGATCTATAGTCCAATAAGCGTCGTGTCTAAATCATTATGCCTTAATGCCAGAAGTTACCTGTATGTTGACCTGATAGTCATTGGGGCCATGTATTGAACCATACAAGCCAAAACCCACTATGCATATTCTTCTGTTAACATTGAATCTACAGAGGGAGAAAGACAGACAAAGAGAGACAATTAGAAAACACATGTAACTTTAATTGAGATTGTTCAGATAAACAACTGACCACTGATGTTCGTCACCTCACCTGATTCTGTCGCTGGTACCACTGTACCCCCATCGACTCTCAACCTGCTGGAATCTATTAATGCTGCACTCCTCCCCCCTGAGGCAGCAGCGGGGCCTGTCGATGTAGTCGACCCGTGGTTTGGGGTTTACTGTAAAGTGTAAAAACAGATTTACCACCTCCCGATCGAACAATATTCCAGACTGGGCAGGCCCTGTTGCACAAGAAAGAATATCAAGCTGGTTTCTGTGGTTTGAGTTGTATGGACACAGCAGGAACATGACAAATATGTTTGGCTAAAATGGCCAGTATTGTGTTGAAGAAAAAAAAAGAAAAAAAAAACAAAAAAAAAAAATAAATTTTTGGAGCAAACTTTCAACAGTCAGCGGTAAGCGGAGGAGCTTTCCCCAGAACCTTCTGTTTGTTCTCCGAGGTCTGGGGGAGCTGTTGTCTGTAACACTCGGCCTCTGCCCAGCGGACCACCGCCCCAAATAAGCGGTTCTCCCTGATGCTGAGTGTGTCTCTTTGTAGCACTGCACATAAGGTTTCTACACATACAAATACACAGAATATTCATCAGTTCACAGCCAAACAAGCTGTAGAAAATGAAATATCTGGTCAACAAGACTCACATACCGAGGTCAATATCTGTAAAGCCCTCTGCATTTATTGCGTCCGCAGTGCTTTTGTCTATGGTGTCTAAGCAGAGACTGGCAAGTTGAGGCTCATCAAATAACCTTGCCTGTAATGAAAGCACAAAAGAAGCCACGTAAGTAGGGTTGGGAACCAAATTAGAACAGATTCCAAAATGACACACACACACACACACACACACACACACACACACACACACACACACACACACACACACACACACACACACACACACACACACACACACACACACACACACACACACACACACACACACACACACACACACACACACACACACACACACACACACACACACAGGTCTTCTTTATTTATTAAATATTGTGCAAGAAAAAAAGAAAAATATAAAAATATGTTGGGGAAAATAATGTTAATCTGTAAACAGATTTGTCAATATCTTGTATACTTTGTCTGTCAGCAGGATTACGGAAAAACTACTGGGCCGATTGTTGAATGAATGACGGGGCGGGGATACCGAAATTCTTTTACTTTCATTAACATTGCTAGATAGGGCGTTTGTGCTGCACTCTTAGGATGTCAGAATAATCGAAAAAATGAGTTCCCAACTGGGAAAAATTCACCCTGCATTAACATTGAAAGATAGGGGATGCCTTGGCGGAGGTCTGCGCTCTCCAAGTGCCCTTTTATTTTTCATCTGGGTTTCTTTGGGTGGCTTATGGCTGACAATTCTTCCTGTTGCCGTGTTGGTAAAGAAAAAAAAAGAAAACGGTGTTTTTTGATCAGAAAGCAGACGATCAGTGGTGTAGTCTAATGTATTGTACTGGGTATACTGTACCAATTTTTTTTTTATTTTCCTGGCTCAGAATTGGCCTTTTGTTGGGGAGATGTCCTCCCCCAGGGTTATTTTGAGCGTCAAAGACTAATATCCTGCATTCTGATACACTTTTATGCACCAATTTGTGGTGGGAATACCTTTATTTATCCCATGAGAAGGAAAACACAGATGACATTCAAAATACATCAACAATATAATGCAATATAAAGCAGTAAGGGGGCTTTCACATCAGGGACCTAAGCCTGGATCACAAAAGTTGACCCCAAAGCAACGAGGACAAAATAAAATAGGCTACTTATATTTGTTAAATATGTTAAATGTGCGGTGAAGGGAGGATACTGGCGTTAGTGTAGGCAGAGCATTTGGGCCTGGTTGCTACGCACACACTATGCACTGCGCACAGCGAGGAGCGGGTCGATGAAAGATAAGAAAAGTCTTTCTGCATGTTCTGCAGTGTTAGCTTAGTTTGCTGTCACATTACTCGACCCCGTATTTGTGAATACAAATATCTGAAGTGAAAGTTCTGTCACATAAATATGTTGTTGCGTATCACTGCACATGTTTAAGTGGGTATATGGAAATCCTGGAGATTTCTTAGTGGGTATACTGCGTATACCTGCGTATCACGTAGACTACACCAGACAGCATCAGAACAGAATGCTGAACCCAAACAAAGAGCAGCATAAACCAAAAATAGAACAGGTAATGTCATAAAAACTCAACCATTGATGGCTGGAAGATGGTCTGGTGGGGATACAAAGAAAGACAAATGGTTCCATGTTGCACTGTAAGGGCTGCTGTCAGACAGTTTCCAGCAGATGGAACAAACAAGACAAAATTGTTATTACCTTCTTCCATATATTGCCCTATGAAACACCCTTAAAAAACAGACCAAGCTTTTATTGAAACATTTTGTTCCTGCTCTGCTTTAAAATGCTCTTATTCTGGTGCCCTAGGTCTTAAAATGGTGAGTTCACCTAAAATACTATAAATATATTTTTCTCACTTTCTCCTGGTGGTGTCTGGCCAAGCAGTTTCTGCCGCCACTCCCATGCAATGGAGGTTGAATGGCATTTCATTTCTGCTCAAAGCATCAAAATATTACATGTGAAAAAAAACTGAAAACCCAACAGCAATGTGTGTTTCCAGAAAGAATGTCCCATTTGCTCTGGAAAAATCACCAGACATCAATGTTAATGTTTTTCCATAGGGACTATTTCTTTGGTAGAAAGTAGATCCAGTGATGTGTGGAAAAGACCGCATCTAGCGGTGACTTTATCACCAGTTCTCTCCTACTATCTCTCTCCCCACTTGAACTCTGCCTCTTCACACAGGCTTTGGGGAAATCAAACTATGCCCAGATTGTCTCTCTTTTGCCCGACGCAGTCCGGCAATCATCATAATTCTCTATATCTGTATATCTGTATCCGTCTCTGTGTCCCATCTGACAGCGGCAGAGCCTGGGTCTGTCTGAGGTTCCTGCCCAAAAGGAAGTTTTTCCTCGCCACTGTTGCACCAAATGCTTGCTCTTGGGGGAATTGTTGGGTTTTTGTAAATTATAGAGTGTGGTCTAGACCTAATCTCTGTAAAGGGTCTTGAGAAGAGTGAACTCTTATGTTCGTTATGTATTTACTGATACAGACAAATAGAACAGAAAATAGAACAGAATGTGTCTTATTTTATCAGTAATTATGATCAAACAAATGGTCAAATAAATGCTATGATAGAGAAACTGTAAAACATAATTAGATAATCTATGTATATATGTAAATCTGTACACATATCTAACCCTATAACATATACAACCGAATGGAAATAGCCAAAAACTGAAATCATGACATGTTATGCAATTTATATGGAAGGAGAATATAAACAAACCACATGGTCAAGGGGCAACTGCAGGCCTCTTCCTCCCTGTCATCTTCATCTGCCTCCTCCTGATCACTCTCTGCCTCTGTCGCTCTCTCTGAATCTGCAGCCTCCTCTTCATCCCTCACAGTCAATTCGTCCTTTCCCTTTTCTCTTTGACTTATTTCTGCATCTCCTTCTGTGGTCTTCTCCTGCTCTGAACCGCCTGGTCTCTACAGTTTACTACCTTCTCCATTTCCCTCCTTCTCTTCCTCTTGTGCACTACTGTGAATTTTCTTGGCTGGCAATATCCCCACTTTTAGGCTTCAGCTAATATCTCCAGCTACTCTGGCCTGCAAAAGTCAAGATGTGAAAAGCTCTGCTTATCCTTGTATTACATTACACTGTAGGGCCCTGTAGCTAATAAATAGCCTAACGAACATAAAATCAGAAGAGATTTATTACATGCACACAACAGTTATGTTTAGACTAGCCTTCTTAATCCCACTGGATTTGTTCTTTTCCCAGTTTGACAGTAAAGGATGTCACCTGGTTTAATTTGTGCAGCCTTATTGCCGTGATTTGTAAGAGGAAGTGGATTTTGTAGTACTCCTTAACTAATCACATACAAATGATCGGTCTCAGCAAGCACTGTGTAGTGTGTTGTAATGTAACGACACCGAAACGGCGACCCTCTGTAAACGTTTTGAATTCAAACATGCCAGTTTGTAATATTTTGTATTATGCTGTTCTTGTCTTTACTAAAATCAAAACTAATCAAAGTGCAGAATGCTCTTACAAGTCACGAGGGAGCGATTTGACTTTGGCTAATGTAATAGACGCGCTGTTGTTGATGCTGACTCGCCTTTAGCATACATTACATTTATTACAAATTTAACTTTAAGTTAAACGTGTGTTTAAACTTCACCTGGGGAAACTGACTTCACCTTCAGAGGCTCGGGGGCGGCTCAGTCGCTCCAGTCTTTGCCGTGATGCAGGGCAACCACACCGCAGCAGACTCACTGTGTGTGAACGCCGCTCTGCACGTTTGATGCAGGGACGTAGCTAAGCATTTGAGGGGCATGAGGATAAGATTACATCTACTATTATTATTTATTGTTAATTAAAATAAATTAATTGTTTGTTTCAATGTTTTAAGAAGCTTGTGGACATAGTGGCAGTTTGTTTTTACAAGAACAGTTTTTTGAACACCCAAGTTAGGGGGGCAGCAAGGCCCTAGAGTGGGGGGTCAGCTGCCCCCCCCCTTGCCCCACTGTAGATCCGCCCCTGAATTCAAGAATCTCAGAGACAGATAACTCAGACCTCAGCACATAAAAACCGTGAAAGTATCTGAATGTGTATGTGTATAATATCGGATATATCTGGGGCTAATGAGATAAATATGCATTTTAGATAAAGTGAAATTTAACTATACAACAGATGTGACAATAACCTGAGTGAGGAGCATGAACGCGTTGTCGGCTCTGAGGTGCTTGGTGAGGAACTCCACACAGTGACTCTCCAGAGCAGGGACTGCATACTTCTTAGCTGTATACAGAGTCGTCATCACGGTCTCTGGACCAATGTGGACCTCGTCAGAATACAAGAACCTGCACAGAGGAAACCAAACAACCAAACAAGCTTTCTAGTGAGCCACTGTTCAGGCATATTCACAAGTCCAAAGACAAATCAACTAATGATTATATTCACTTTATCACCACAACTCACTTTATCATGTCATCTGTCTCCAAATGCTCTGTTGAGTTTATGGTTTCTAATTTTTATTCTATTCTATTTCAGTTTATGTACCACTTATTGTTTATTCCTTACTTTCTATACTTATCTGTATTTATCTATGTTGTACTGATGCAACAAACGAATTTCCCCGCTGGGGAACAATAAAAGGTGTATTATCTTATTCATTGTTGATTTATCTGCGGATTCTTGCTTGATTGAACTATTAATTGTTTGGTCTATGATTTGCCAGAATTAGTGAAAAATGCCCATCATAATGCCAGAGTGCCCAAGGTGACTTCTTTAAAGTGCTTGTTTTGTCTCATCACATGAGACACAATCACCATCACAAGAAAAGTAGCAAATCCTCACAATTTAGAAGCTGGATCAGAGGCATTTTAGCGTGAAAAAATGACTTTAACAATGAATCGATTATCCGAATAGTTGCAGATTACTTTTTTGTTGATCAACAACTAATCCATTAATCGTATAATTGATTCAGCTTCACAGTATACTATACTTAGCTAAATCTTTTAAATCTGGGTTAATGATCGGTTATCAAATTTATGTTACTGCCATGATGCTCCAATTTAGCTAGCTCGTCCCCAGTGTGCAGTGCAATAACTAAATCACATCCTCTTTCAAATGGCAACTGAGGCTGAATGTTGCTGGATGATCAGATAAACAACTACTACTATCAAGTGGGCTTGTGTCTGGCCAAGTGCATGGTGATCACCTGTCCTACCTGAGCAGGGCGAGGAAGGCTGCCGGTTCCACATCAGGCAGCTCTATTTCAGCCGAGGTTGTGGCCATCCCTCCGTTGAACATGGCATCAAAAACGGCACTGCCAGCTGCCAGGACAAATTTATGGGCCGGTATCCTCTGGGCCTGTCTGCCCTTCCCGACTATAAACCTGACGTCGCTGAGCAGCTCGTTGTTGAAGAGGAAGGCGAAGCGCTCCTTCAGGGAGCTCTTCGTCGCCTGCCAGTTGTACATGGGTTCCCGGTGAAGGCCGAGGACAGGCGGGGAGGCGGACCGGGCAGGGCCGGAGGCTGGCACGTTGGAGAGCACCGCTGCGGCTCCAGACTGAACCGACTGAACCGCGTTGGATGCTGCCTCCTGACCGTCATGGTTTGACGCTAAGCCGACGCTGTCGCCGCTCCCGGTCGCCATAACGACACGCTTCTCTGTTTTATTCTAATTCTTCAAAGTACCGTTAATGATCCACGGAAATACCCCGACCGTCCGTCTCGTGAGTTATTTACGTGGTATCCATCGCGGTTGACGCCATCATCCTTTGATGTTTAGCTAGCCAACGTTACCTGCTAGCTTTCTTTTACTGTCTATGAGCTTGCGTCTCTCCAGAAATGACGCACACGCGCACTTCCTCCAAAACACTTTTTTTTTCATTCAACTTTATTGCGGAGTTCAAGCGCAACAAACAAAAGTGACAAAGAAAAGAGCAAAAGGGGTATTGAATACGAAATTAAGACTCAAAACAAACGAATATATAACTAAATAAAAAATAAAAAAACTAGCTAGTTAGCTAGGTATAAATATGTGATATATATTACAAGGAGGTAGTACTATCAGTATCATACATAGATAGAAAAGAAAGAAATACATTTTAGCTATTTTTAACTAACTTTTAACTTTGTTGTTGCCTACAAATAGTTTATATATTTTAACCATCCAACAAACACTTAAACAATAATATGTTGCATCTGTATAAACAATATTGGAAACAATCCAAGTTTCAACCTTTAAAATGGAGGATTTAAACATACTTAAATCAGTAATTACATTTTTGGTGCCCACCATATAAATCATTTTTTTCCCCACTGATTTATTTATACTATATTAATTTATAAATCAGACAATAAACATATAAATGAGCATATTTACATCACTAGTTATACCTATAAATGTAAATATGTATGTATAAACATAAACACATTTATACATTTATTTGTATAATTAATTAATTTTGTTTTTCATATCGCCTGTATTACTGTATATAATGCACATCATTTGCTTGTTATTAAATTAAAGAAATATACTGTATATCCTGCTGGCTGCCTGCTTCAAGTTTTCCACCAGATGTCAGAGTCTGCACTTTCAATAGAAGAACATAAACAAACCTTCATAGCCTATTTATAGATGATATTCAGGCTTCAAAATTAACTTTTTCGTCTACCAGCCAAATGGCTAATGAATGTTTAAATATTACCAGCCATTCAATAGATTACCATTGGGTACCAGCCATTCAATAGATTACCATTGGGTTTTTTGGCTGGTGAGTGAAGCAAATCTACCAGCCACTTGCATATTTCACCAGCATTTGGCTGGTAAATGGTGCTAATTTAGAACCCTGATGATATTGATGAAAAATAAACACATTGTAGGCCTAGTTACTCTACTAAGCATAATCGCAAACTCGTTAATTAAATAAAGCAGCGATAGTCACAGTGAGTGTTAACAGCGGTGTGCGTGTGTGTGCGTGTGTGCGTGTGTGCGCGTGTGTGTGTGAGCGCGCTCGCTCGCGTGCGTGCGTGCGTGTGACTGAAGGTAGGAGAGAGAGAGAGAGAAGGCGAGAAAGACCAGAAGAACAAGAGAAGCATGCCTGCAGGAGCTGAATTGGAAGTTTTTGCCTTGTTTTCGGTGTTAGAATCGTGACTTTTTTTTATTCCTTGAGATATGACTAAACAGGAGCGTCTTTAGCAGTTGGATTTTTTTTTTTATAATCTCAATTCTGTCACAAGATAAATCGCTCCAACCTGGTCCGCTATGAGCGCGTCTGCAGGGACTGGAGTGTTTGTGCTCTCCTTGATGTCCATCCCCATCTGCTATTTATTTAATTCCCTCATTTACAGCAACAGGTGAATGAGAATACTATTGTATCTGCTGGTGAAGAAACTGCCACCACCAGTACAGTAACTGCATAAAGTTCTTTCGAAAATGATTTGTCATATTTTTAAAAATATACATGTTTCCACCTTGCATTTAGTGCTGACGCTTTCTTCTTCGCTGGGTGTTCAACAGTCCTGATCCTGGCCATTTCAGCTCGTTTTATACTCAAGAAGAAGGCTCCAGTAGATCCTCTTTTCTATGGTAAGAATTCACAAATGCATTTGCGTTTCTCGTTGGGACCAAACCATTTTAAATGTGTGTAGTCTTTGGAGAGAAATATTAATTTAACAGCAAGTCATGAGAATGGAATCATTAGGTTCTGTCTGACTTTAAATCAAAATAGAGGGAGTTATTGGAGCTTAGGATCCAGTAAGTAGTAAGTATCTGCTGTAGTTTTGTCACCCAACTGAAATACATTAAAAGTATGCATCTGTCTGCAGTGTATGCAGTGTACACATTCCTCAGTGTGGTGAATCTGATCATTGGGCTGGAACAGGACAACATCATTGATGGATTTGTGACGTTTTACCTCAGAGAGGCAAGTGTTGTGTTGTGAGTCCTGTTTGTGAGTTGTCTATATGCGCCTGCACACATTCTTACTGATAAATCTCCCCTGTGTTTCAGGCAGATCCACATATTAACACAGCACATGGACACATGATCTCCTATTGGGATGGCTGTGTGCATTATCTCATCTATCTGCTAATGATTGCTGCAATTACTTGGGGGTAAGAGCTCTGTCTATCTATCTATCTATCTATCTATCTATCTATCTATCTATCTATCTATCTATCTATCTATCTATCTATCTATCTATCTATCTATCTATCTATCTATCTATCTGAGTCTTTGGAAGTATAATGTGTTTATCTGGCTTTGACAATGGCAGTGTTATGTGGTTTGCACAGGGACAGTTACAGAGCCATTGGACTCTACTGGGTGGGATCTTTTCTCATGCGTGCCATAGTCTACATTCTTGGGAATGCTGTGGGTAAGGAGGCTACACTATAAATAATGGCATGCTTTTAGATGACTAGTGTAGGGTAGCCATGTAACCCCCCCTACATACGTCCCCTGAGAATCCTAAAATACAAGAATACTATCTACAATGGTCCAAACTTGAACTAGAATTGAAAAAGATGCACTTTTCACTGTAAACACTGCAATGTTTTGGTGTTTTGCTATGTGTTTTTCCCACAGTGAGATATTATCTTGTTCTGTCCTTCCCCAGGGAAATATGGGACCCATGTTAGTCCTCTCTTCCTCCTCCACATGCTATATATCTCAGTGTCTGTCTGGGCCTGCTTCCGCACCTTCAGCCAGCCCTCCACATGGGATGCTCAGTTTCCTGTAAGTCAGGATCATAACTGGTGGTTATTACAATAAAGAATATTATTGGAAGATTCCCATACATAGCTTGTATGTGTGATCGAGAGCACAGTTTAAATATCAATGTTGTTTTGTTTTTCCTTTAGAGCATCCAGGAGGCGGAAAGAAAATGTTTACTCCACAGACCTCTGGACCTACTGTTCATCATCTACCTCATCCTTGCTTTTGCTTTCTGTGTCTTCAGAGGCCTGGTAAGAAACCTGAAGAGAAAGAACTGCCCAGTGCGTGTGTGCGCACACACACACACACACACCACACACACACACACACACACACACACACACACACACACACACACACACACACACACACAGTGGTAGAATGTGTTTTTGTAGAGTGCCTCTGTATTTTGTGTTTTAGGTTGTTCTGGACTGTTCCAGCAAATGGTGTCAAGTCTACACACAGCAGTATGAGCCTTACCTAAAAGACCCTTCAGCCTATCCTAAAGTACAGGTAACTCAGTGAAGCTTTAAAAAACAAACAATTGTTCTAACACTGTCATTGCACACATATCTGAAGAAGTGTATCCATGTTTGTCAGATGTTGCTGAGCATGCTGTACTCTGGACCATACTACATCATTACTCTCTATGGGCTGATGGTCCCGGGATGTGAGTGGATGCCGGATCTGACTCTTGTACACTCTGGAGCACTGGCACAGGTACCTGCTGGTTGTTTTTCACACTTGGCTGGTGACCAGGGATAACTAAGCCTTTGCAGTTAAATATCCTGCAGTACCACCTTAACAAGTGCTTAACACAAAGGTCAAAGAGATGTCAATCAAGCATCCATGTCATATTGGAGTTATCATAATTACTTTCCAACTTGTAAATAGTGTTCACATCAACATCCAAGTTGTAATTATGACTGGGAAAGTCTGTTTTTTTTCCGAAAGCTCCGATGTATAGCTCCGATATATATCCAAATTCATAAAAAAGAAGTGTCTAAAAATCAAGCAAATACGGACGCCGCCCGTCATCCAATGTAATCACACCCAGCTTAAATGAATGTAGTGCTATAATGTCAGTTATCCAGACCTTGTAGTGGTTTTCATCATTTACAGTCACACAAGGTCTTCTGTATAAAAGAGCAAAATATTTTCCCACATGACATCATCATTCCAGGTTGATTAGGCAATGCTAGATAGAGAGTGGGCATCTGACCAAGTGTACACAGTTCCCTAACTTTCCAGTGGTTGCAGATTGGTCTCTGTTCATGTTATTCTTCAGTGCAGTCAAACACCAGTGGCTCTGCGTGAACAGATATGGTCTGACCATACACTCTCTGTTGACATCTAAAGATGGAAACTCTGAAGAGTGGTGGGAGCAGCTAGTGGGCCAATCACATCTTAACAATACAAAGCAGCTATTGTGTTTGAGCTGCAGGCTGGCGCGCGTCACTCATCAGCGGGATAATGGCAGAAGCTGACTTCAGACCAAGAGGAATGGTGGTATTCACTTAAATGTCAGCTGTTCGACTCGGCTATGAATAGGAAAGCTGATGCTCCGACAGCCATGGATGCTATGAGACGTATCATGTGTCTTTCTCCGTGACTTTCTATGAAAACGTAACTGGCAGGAGTCTGTTAGATTAAAAATATTTGAGGATGACTGGCAGTACCAGAATTTGTCCAGGTTCAATGGGTCATCACTCCATTAACGGAATAATCCACCATAAAACAATTTTTCCCTGAGCGTTCCCTCTCTACTTTACTTCACAGGCCCAGTTCACTCATATCGGTGCATCACTTCACACACGGACGCCGTTTTCCTACAGAGTGCCTGCTGATAGCCAGCCTGTCTTCTTGCTGGTTAATGTCCTGTACGCTCTAGTGCCTCAGGCTCTGTGCTACCGCTGCTGCTCCAGGCCTGCCTTCTTTCTCAGGCCAACGCCAGAAAAGAAGACTGAATAAAGAGAGAGAGAGAGAAAGAGTGCCAGGAATGTCAAGGATGCCTAAATAAAAGGTTGTAATACTTGCAAAGTACTGCTCTGTGTTTGCAGTTATTAGCAGTTGTCAGTTGCTTTTTTTGGAGCTTCCACCTCTTTAACTTAGTCTCGCTGACCTGTCTCCACAGTGCTGCGAAGTAACCTTTAACCTTGATGAGGGCTTAAGGAGGGTATCAAAAGGAGTTTGATACTGGAGTGTGTGTGTGTGTGTGTGTGTGTGTGTGTGTGTAATGATTCTCTTAGCCTTCTTGCAGCACCCGGTGTAAATTGTATATGTCTATTGTATATTTTATATATATATATAGCAAGCACAGGAAGGCACAAACAGTGTCACTGTATGGATAATAGTGTGTATGGGAATCAAACTACTTGACAATACTCATTGTTCTTATATTTTTGGTAAGTTGGTTACAAAAACTGCTTTCTTGTTGACACTGAGGTTTCTGTGCAGTGTTTTTTTGCTAGTGGGTTGGCAAATAAAGAAATCACTCACATGTGTCTGTGTGTTTCATATTATTTATTATTAGTATTATTTATACAATAGATGGATAGATATTCAACACTTTAAGGGCATTTGGAAAGAACAAAAATGTCTGTTATGGTCATATTCAGATTACAAATGTAAATGTAAAGGTACTAGTTATACTGAGATGGTTAGTTTTGATACAGTTCTTTTTCACTTTCAAAGACATTTTAATTGAATTTAGACTAATAATATTAGAAATGCTTTGCTGTATTTAACAAAGGCCTACTGCATTTGTAATAAAGTACAAAATATGACATTGAATTTATCCTATAAAAAAGGTTAAAGATTCAAGAAATAGGCTATATAAATATGCTTGGAATAGAAGAACACTGCATCTTCTCAGTAGGAATTTAGTCACTCACTTAAGTTAAGTTACATATTTTTTTGAAGACACAAGTTAAAACAAAAATCGCTTCAATTCGGAAATAAAAAGTTGATCCGGGTTATAAACCGGAAGTACTTTGTGTGCACACACCACCTCTTCCTCTTCCATTGGCAAAACAACTCCGCATGTAGCTAACTAGCTAAAGTTTGCAACAAACAGAAAGTATTCATTTATATCACTTCTCTGACAAACCGAATCAACGTTTGAAATAGCTCGTCCAGTCAGATAATAGCTAGTCCCATGTTTTTTTTAAACTAAACGCGGATGAGAAGAAATAACGAAGGCTAACGTTAGCTGAACATGCTAACTAGTTAACGTTACCATTAGCTAGCTACTGTTAGCTGTGATGGCAGCACCAACTCCTCCGATTTCTGCTACTGTGTTCAGGTCTGTGGCTCTCTTTAAATTATGTTGAGATAACTTGGTATCTAATCTAATAATCTAATAATGGCTGGGTGGTGGACCACAATAACACAAGCAAGAGTAACGTTATAAACGTCATTACAATGCTGTAAAGTCAATGCATTAACGTTAACACGGGTCAACATAAACCTTTAGTAATCGTCAATGTCTATGTTTTGCCGAGTATATAGAAATATGTTTTAACATTTTGAGATATATTACTGTTTGTGCAAACATTGCATTATTTCCCGAGTATTACACTTTTATGCTCGAAAAGCCAAGCAGACATAAAGAACTGTCTGTCTCGAGTTGCTGAATCAACACCTCTGTAATGCTGCTAAATCTCAGCATATACTGGGCATTATACTGTAAGCTTCTTAATGGTAACTGCACATATTGCAGGACTGTATTTGATTACATTAGACCAGTGGTTCCCATAGATTGTCTGTCGTACTTTTGGTTAAATCTTTTTAACTGCACATTTTTCACCCTGGTCATTTCCGCCCCCCTTTTTCTTATTTCTATGATCTGATTATTGTTTCAAATGTCATCTTTTCTTTAGTCAAAAGCAAAGGAGGGCTGCTCTGAGGAAAGAGAGAAGAAAACGGAAACGCCAAGCTCTCGCCCAAGCCAGAGAACGTGGTACAGAGATAGCCGTCATGTTGGTGTTTTTTGTCATCCGTACACCAATGGCCAAATTAACCACAACATTTACTCTGTTATAGGGTTAAAAATTGGAGCAAGCTGTACACCTGAAGAAGAAGAAGAAGAAGAAAAAGAAGAAGAAGAAGAAGAAAAAAGAAATGATGAAGATGATAAGGATTATGATGTTGCGGAGCAGGAAAGGTAAGTCATTACTAACTCTGCTGTCTTGCAGCTGCACATTCAGTGACAGACAGTACGAAAAATCTTCATTATGTTTTCTCAGACTGCGGCTACATGAAGAGTGGTTGGAAAGAGAGAGGCTTGCCCAGGAGGAGTTCAGGCTGAGGGCTGAGAGAGAGGAGTCTGCAAGGAAAAGAAAAGAGGAGGAGGAGGTAATCTATGATTGTATTTGTACTTTTGTATTTTGTACTTTGTGAATATAGCAGGTTTACTGATGTTTATGTGTCCACACTGTTGATGTACTGTAGGGGTTAGCTGTTTATTACCAATGTGGCATGTCTGGTCAGGACGTAGAGACGTTTTATAATACTTTACTGAACACTTAAACCATCATTCTGCATATATTGTATAGTATACTGTATGTTGTAGCCAAATTTGTGTGCTGCATGTGTGTATAGTGTGTGTGTGTGTGTGTGTGTGTGTGTGGTAGGTTTGTGTGAATGTTGTTGGTCATTACGTTACTTGCGCACCTGCGTGTATGTGTGCTAATTACCGAAATCCCAGACGTTAGAAATAGGGAATCACAGGTGAGCGGCGAGAGGGAATTAGGATCTGGGGAGCCACACCGTAGCTGTGTGCGTGTGATAGTCTGCATGTTTTTTGGTCTAGTCAAATTGTTTTTAACTGTTTCAGTGGGCACAGTCAGTTTTTGTAGGTGTTTTAAAATATATTCATTAATAAAGTGTTAAACTCAGACGTCTTGGCGGACCTCATCACTTGCACCAGCACGAGTTGGAAATGCCTTCAAATTCCCTCTAGTGGCATTTTTTTTTTGTTAGATTGCCACTACAGTATATTTTGACCAAAACCAACAATGAATTGAGCTGACAAGTGGCAATTTACAATTGGCTCCGCAATTCTGTGAATAATTAGAGTCTGACACCGACTCCAATTACTCAGTTGGGGCTGGTTGCTGTGTGGATTAATTACTTGATTGATGAGCGCACATGAGCCTGTTTGACCGATTTATTCTTTCGATAATGTTATTATTCAATGGCTTTCTGTCTTTTTGTGTTTCCAGCGCATGATAAAAGAGGAATGGGAGGCCCAGCAGAAGAAAGAACAAGACGAAAAAGAGCAGAAGCAGCAGGACAAGCGAGACAGAGAGGTGAAACGGGCCCCAGGAGGATAGAAAAAAGAATATATATCCTCTTCTACTTAATCATGAGCATTTATATTATCCATTCACAAGGGGAAAAATATTGAGATGATCATGTTTCTTTTGTATACTGTGTTTTTGCTTTGTACATGATTCTTAAAAAAAAATCCTTGACTGAGTGGCACAAGCAACCATCCAACTCCTCAACTAAGATACACACATCACCTTCAGCTCTCACAACAAGGATGTATCTTTTACTTTGTGTGAAACCAGTCTGTGAAATTGCTTTCCAAAAGTCCAGAAATTTTGAAATGCCAGTCCTTGCGAATGTGGTCTTAACACACAGTAACAGATCTGCTGCAGTATGTTGACCTCTACACATTTTCACCAGCCGTGTCTTTACACCATTTGTAGGAGGCCGTTCAGAAAATGTTGGATGAAGCTGAAAATCAGGTATGAACACAGATGAATTTCTTGGTTTGAAAAAAAACACAGTCAAGAAGCATTATTTATGTTACTAAAATACATATGTAGTTCAGATTCACAGCAAAATGCCCTGGGTTTCCCAAGTTGCTGTAGTAGTGTATCCTACTCCTAATTACATGAAACTCAGTTTAATGTATATATACTTTCAAGTTCAGTTAAACCTCACACATTAAGAACAGCGGAAAGTGTTCAAGATATCGGACGTTATTAGCTCATTGCAGATAAACTGTATCGCCATATATGTCTGCCGAAGCATCTAGAAATGACTTATTAATTGTTACTGTGTTCTGTGTTTAAAGACAATAGATTTGTTTGTCATGTTTTCAAAAAGTTTCTTTAAAAGCTTAAGAGGTACATTAAATGTATAATTTGCACAACATCTCATTCTAGTTTAAAGTCATACTATACAGCGTATACACATTTTTGTTCATGTTCTCACTTCCAGCTAGAAAATGGAGAACCGTGGATGAATCCCGAGGCTCCTGTGTCAAAGAACTCTGATAACTTTGGAACAGAGCGCGACGTAGCCAACTGTCCGTTCTTCCTGAAGACTGGGGCATGTCGATTTGGAGACCGGTACTATTTGTTTCTCTTTTGACGTGACTTGCCACGTTAAATTCATAAACCTACTATTTGACTGGTTATTGAACGGATGGAATAAGTCTTCATATTTTTGTATATTCTCCTCTTCTGTCTTTCTGAGTCCAGATGTTCTCGGAAGCACGTTTATCCCACAGCCAGCCCGACTCTGATGATTCGCGGTATGTTTACAACGTTTGGCATGGAGCAGTCACGCCGAGATGATTACGATATTGATGCTTGTTTGGAACACAGCGAGGAGGAGCTCCAGGAGTCTTTCCTCGAGTTCTACCATGACGTCCTGCCGGAGTTAAAGAGTGTCGGCAAGGTGGTGCAATTCAAGGTAAGATGAGATCAGGACAGTCAGTGTGTTTCCATGCACTGTAGTAGCCGAATTACAGTCGGCTTTCTGAAGTTATCCATCTTGTATCACTAATATACTTGAAACAAATAGGACATGATTTCAGAACAAGGGTAGGGGAGAAATCTTAATTTCTGACCTGTTGCACATATTTGCAGAGTAAAAGTAGTCTACAGCAGGAACCAGTTTATAACAGTTCATAATGCTTCGTAAATGCTTTGTCTGATTTCTTGATACGATTTCTCCAAATAACATAATGTGTTTAAACATACTCAATGTCAAGTATGTGAAAGGCAACTGGACTCACTGTATATGACTTAACCCTCGTGTTGTCTTCCATTGGGCCATGCGCTTGTCATGCTCCTGGGTCAAAACTGAAAAATATCGACTTTTTGCAATGTTTTTGGCTTTTTATTTTATTTGTGCCGTTTTACACACCAACTTATTACTAGTTTTACACTTATTTCTGGAATTCATGGTCAATAAATGTCACTAATAGAAAATTATACCTAATTCTTGAGTTAAAAAAGCTGAAATTATGAATAATTTAGGCTAATATTAAAGGAAGGATAATCACAGAAGGATATATGCCAAAGTTCAGTGAGGATACTGTTTCAAAACATTTTTAATATCTTTTTCAAATACAAAAAAATTTAACAAAACACCCCAAATTCAATGAAAGTAGAGATCAGATCTTATGCTGTACTTGCAAAGCGCGTTGTATGGAATCATCCATGTTATTTTTGGGTAATTAAAATTAGGTAGTTAAAAAGAGACCCATATTTCTGATATAGAAATTTAGAAAATTGGTCAAATTTGAACCGAAGATAACACAAGGGTTAAAGATGTTTCACCACTCGTTTAAGTTGCTTTAGCAGTTCAATGAAGTCACTATAAAGAAAGATTATTTTTCTTTACCTGGGGGGTGAGGAAACATGATGAAAAATCCCCTTTTAAGGTGTTATTACAAAATCCAAACTGTATTAAATATAAAATAGTCATAATGTGTCACCAGGTCTCTTACTGATGTCTGAAAGAATTGTGGGATGTAATCCCTCTCAACATTTCAAAACAGTTGAATTGCCATTTGAAAAACAAGCCTCAATCTTCACTGTTCAGGGTAACACTCACTGGATGGATGGTCAGACGTTTACCACTAAAAATACATATTTGGTTTCATTGATACTTTGCCCTTTTTAGGTCAGCTGCAATTATGAACCACACCTGAGAGGAAACGTTTACATTCAGTTTGACACGTAAGTCATCGCACAACCACTCCATGACTTTTTCAAAATGAATATATGGTGTTTGAATTTTTGAATGCAACTCTTTCATTCTTTGTCCTCCTCCTCTCTGTTGTCTGTCCAGAGAGGAGCAGTGTAAAGAGGCCATCATCAAGTTCAATGGGAGGTGGTACGCAGGCCGGCAGCTTCATTGTGAGATGTGTCCAGTTACACGGTGGAAGAATGCTATATGCGGTGAGTAATTCATACTGATGTGAGAGTGGCATTTTCACTTGGGGCCATTGCTGCAAAGATGCAAGATTCAGTTCAGTATATTTACCAACTTGCTTGTGTTTGTATTTCCTCTCTCAGGATTGTTTGACAGACAGAAGTGCCCCAAAGGGAAGCACTGTAATTTCCTGCATGTATTTCGAAACCCTGGCAACGAATTCTGGGAGGCCGACCGAGACCTGCACATGTCACCAGACCGCAGCGTCAGGGGGAGTCGCAGAGACGGGTGGCATTCAGAGCGATACGGAGACAGGTCGTGGCGGCAACGTCCCTGCAGCAGAAGCCCACCAAGATCTGAGAGATCCCACAGCAGACGAGAGGGCGACAGGAGAAGGAGCAGAGAGAGGAGGGCCTCCCAACAGCACAGAGAGGACAAACGGTCGTCCAGACACAGCGACAGGAGGACAGATTGGTATCGGAGCAGAAGTAGAGACAGGTCGAGGAGTCGAAGTAGAGACCGAGAGCAAGACAGGCCAAGAAACAGGAGTAGAGCTAAAGACAGGGAGCACAAGTATAAGAATAGAAGTGAAGAGAGAGACAGTAGAGACAAAGATACAGACACTCACGGAAGAGCAAGAGAGAGGTCAAAAAGCACAAGCCGAGAAAGAAAGAAACAAAGTAGAGAAAGGAGCCCCAAGAAACCAGATACAAATGAGAAACCCACTAATGAGGATACCAACACACGCCGCCGCCACAAACAGTCCAAAAAGAGCAAGAAGAAGAGCAAGAAGAAGCATAAGAAGAAAAGCCATTTGCCAGAAGTGACCACCTCATCTGGAGAGTCAGAAAAGGAGAAGGAGTCAGAGGAAGAGACGGTGGAGAATCTCACTGTAACAAGTCCCGTTCAGGAGATAAAGGAAATAGAGCTAATTCAGAAAAACAACGATACGGATGAGAGTCCATGTGTTGACAGTGAAACGTTAGGTCCTGAGGTAAAAATTCAGCAATCTAACACAGAAATGCAATGAAATGAAGCTGCTGGAAAAACCTCTTAGGGGACACAAAATCTGTGAATTTATTCAGGCTTTTCTCCTTATAACTATGTGAATGTATGAGGAATACATTGCACGTTTTGAGCAGTGATGCAGTAAGGTAGCAGTCCTGTCACCAATATGTACATACTGTATGTGAATATGTTGCTTTAATTATTGAACACTCGATCACCGGCGCTGCAGCACTTCAGTTATTGTTGCTGAGTAAAAACAATATTAAACAAGAGATCAACAAATGTTTTTTTTGTTTTTTTATACATTTATTGTTCACTTTCAAATATAAGAAAAAAATGTTGGCAAATGTGTTGGCAGTGTTTAATACAAAAGTGATTTTAAGATGAACTTGTTGAATAATTACTTATGAATGTTCAAGAAAAAAAAACACTGGTTTTAAGAATGCAGCTAAAAAAAGTTTGACTACAGTTTGGATTAGCATCTATTCATTACTTGCTGGTTTGTTTTCCTGCATCCTGCTGACAAGAAAACAAGCTGACAGTGATGAATGTTAATGGTGTACCCTGATATGTGCAGTTCATCTTCTTACGTTCCGACTCCATAAAGAAACTCAGGATAGACCTGTTCCTAAACAGATTAGAATAATTACGTAACACTGGTATATTGTGGCCAAATAACCCCCACATACATCTTCTATCAAACATCCTGCAGTTCTAAATCCCTTTTCTGCCAGGTTAGCTTTCCATAGACACCATTGAGAAGGTAAAACACAGTTCTTTGGTCATATGTTAGTCTTTAAGCCAAAGTATAATACATCAAATAGTTTATTTGGGTCGCTATCCTTTCCTGACCTAAGACTAAGGGAGAGACTGACCTTAGATTTACCTCCAGAGGCCGTTATGAAATTGAATGTTAAACATGTTTTTATCAGGACAATAAATCCATTGTCAGAAAAAGACAAGATGACAATTTTAACAAACAGACTAATTACACGCAACAACTGCTCATGTTTAACTAAGGTAATCAGTTAAGCATTGAAAAGGAAAAATGAAATGGTTGATTCGTGGAGGGGAATCTTGAAACACATACTCGTACAGACCTTAACATGCACGGATATTGATAATGGGTAATGGTTTAATTTCCCTTAATTGGTGGATTGAACTTACCCGTGTGACTATAACTGCGTCAGTGATTCCCACAACAGCACAAGCCCCGTCGGTGCCGCTCATGTATTACCATTACGTTTGAGTCGGAGAGCTGACCTTCAGATTCTTTAAAAAAAAGAAATGCCCAATGATCTTTTCTTAGATCATTGGTCAACAGGTCATTTAGCAACAGTTACTGTTGTTGTGAAGATATTTCTAGACTAGAGTCCTCAAAGACTAACCTCTAAACCTTTAACCATCTGGCTAAAAAAAGAATTCCATCCTCTGCATGATTAAAAAAAAAAAAAAGATGTTTAACCTATTTCCCATGTTGGGCCTCTTTATAATCCAAAAGTGATTGTTAGAAATGACAAATCTTGCTCAATTTGTACACCATAATTATTAGTTATATTGTTATATATTTATGGTTCATTGCCGTATTATATATTTAACAAAATAATGCAATAATATTTTGCCCTTGTGAAACATCCTTTCTTTTGTGCAGCGGACAGAATATTTAGAATAATAGTTTTATTAAAACTACCCTCTGGGTTTTTCACAGATCAGCCAGTATTTATTTTTCATGAATTCGGATGATTAGCTTTGTGACTCGAGTGTGATGGTAATTCATAAGAAGCACCGACTGCAGCTACGACAGCACCCAAAGTACTTTAAGCCAAACAGAACACCCCCTCCCCTTTGCAATCGGTGATGATAGAAGATCTTATTATGATGCTGGAGTTTTTATGTGGTCGCTACATTGTACTGTAAGTTAGGGGTGTAAAGTATGACAATAGTACTGCAGAATACAGTGAGAAGATAGTACATAGGAGACATTAAAAACCACAGTTGGCACCACATTTAAAGACATTACTGGATAATACAGTACAGAGTAATACAGCACATAGATAGATGGTGATTATATACATACAACACTGACAGTGAACATGAGGACACAGGATAGAGACAAGAAGGTTGCCAGATCGGTATCTGGAAGAAGGAACTGCGAGGCAGCAGCATGATGATTTATGTCAGCCCAATTTCTTCTAAAACGCTCCGTGGTGCCTCAGCCTCCTGCAGACGAAGAAAAAGAAATGTTCCTTTCTGTCGTACATGTTGTGGCGCAAAGTACCCCTCCAAATTATAATACATAGTACATGAGTCATAAAGTTACTAAATGTGTGTGAGGGGAACAGGAGGCCTCCAGTGAGTTAAAGCTTTTACAAGCCGTGCTGTTATAACAACAGCACTGCATGCTTTGCTAAAAATAAATCAGTGATTGTGTTGACTGCAAGCGACCACAGCTAGACAGAAATGCAAACGTGCAGGACAGCACTGGCCTTAGCGCACTGGCACAAGGGAGAGAGGTATTAATCAAGCGCTGCAGGCTTAAAATTAACAAGTGACGTCAGATGTGGAGGGCCGCAAGGTGAAAAAAGCAATACACCAACATCTTAGATCCTCCCTTCTGTCTGCTTTAACATTAGCATCGCAGAGTGAAATTTCCTCCTCAAAGTTAGAGATGCAACAATTACTCGATCAACAGAAAATGTATCTGCCACAGTTTTGATAATGGATGAATCGTTTAAATATGCCATAAATTTGCTGGTTCCAGCTTCTCAGATGTCAAGATTGGCTGTTTCTTTGTCTTAAATGGCAGTGAAGTGAATATATTTGGGGTTTTGGCCAAGACTAACAGTTATTTTAATACATCACCCTGGGCTCTGGAAACTTGAGATGGGCAATTTCCCCAATTGTTTGACATTTTACAGACCAAACACTTAATCCAATAATTCAGAAAATCATTGGCAGGTTAATTGACAGTTACTGTTTACCTGACACTATGGTAAGTTTGGCAAATCTGTTGATGAAGAACTGTGCGTACCTCCTGCAGCAGGTCAGCTTGCTCGATGGCTTTCAGCACGTTCTTCTTGGACGTCTCCTGGGCCTCTCCGCCCAGCAGGAACTCATCCAGAATAAAGTAGGCCTTCTCAAAGTTGAAGATAATATCCAACTCGCACACCTGTGTGTCCACAACACCGCAAACAGCAGCAGATCAGAGGAGATCCTATACTTACTGGAAACCTTGGACTCTTGCAATAAATTTTTACCACCCCCTTCCCCCTCCATACTATCAATCAACAGGTTACATGAGTTACATGAGACTCACACTGCCAAAATATTTGTCAAGCAGCTCCACGTATCTATGGATGATCTCCAGGGTGATCAGCTCATTATCCTGATCCTCGACTGCACAGCAGAAATACAGGCTCGCATATCTACAAGTAAGGAAATAAAAAGTTTAACAAGGCGGTTATGTGTAAAAAAAAAATATTAGTGCTTTTGCTCTTTCATAAGAAAATGTAGAAAGATCTATCTATCCCCAGAGGGAAATTCACAAGCTGTGATCACTGTCCACGCTCAGGTCTGCAAATGTACGGTATACTGAAATTAAGCACAGGGACTCAGCTGTAAGATATCTGTACATTCCAAAAACAAATGCAAAAAGCTTTCAAATCAAAATCCCATTATATTTACTTCCTGAATAACAAGTGTATCTTTGTGGTTTTATGGATATATCATTGTTTAGCTCGGCATTAATACACCAATAAAACCATCAACTTTTAAACAAGGCTACCACTTAAATCCTTCCCTTAAAAAAATAAAATTACAAAATTTGAATCAACAGAGCTGAACAAAAACAGAACATCATAACCTTTACACAGAAAGGATTTATGGCAGGGGTATTAAATTGGACTGCATTAGCTTGAACATGGGTACCAAATAAACAGGTAACTCAGTGTATAGCATCGTGCTTAAGTATTGTAGCACTGTGTCACTGTCTCCAGGCTGAGTTTGGTTGTTTATGAGTTTTTTGTTTATTATATTGAACACATGAAGATGTGTCTTTTGTAGTTTTATGACTCAGCAGTCATATGTCCAGGACAAATCAAGCATTCTTTATATATTTGAATCATTGTCCTCCATTGTTTGGCAGTTGGTATTAAAAAGAGTGGGTGTTTCTGGCTTTCATCACACACCAGAAGGTGTGATCTAAATGCCAGAAATCTCAGTGCTTGACAACATAATCACTGAATCATTGGTTTTCATAAACAACCCCAACAAGCCACCGCAGATACAAAAGTGATGTAGCATACCAAACATTAACACATCCTATTACTAAGAACAAACTCTGAAATGCCTGGCACATTTTAGTGTATGTAGCACTATGTAGACCATTGTGAAATGTTAAAAGATTTAACAAAATAATCTCTGGGTTCACTTGCTATCTTTTTCCAGCGATTTCAACCGGATCTTACGGTCTTCATCAACAGAGCATCTCCCTGATATACCACTGCGTGTCATCATGTCACTGAAGATCTATACGTAGGTCACATTAGAACAACTAAACCATCTCCAACACAACTGAGAAAACTCTGTGTGCTGCTGATGAAGGCCCTGAGATGCAGATGAAAGCTCTGGAAAAAAAAAGAAGCTATGTCAAACTACTTTTTCCATAGTCAGGAAAGAACTTTAACGCTCAACATGTTAAATGTAGCTGAAATATCCGATGATAAGCAACTTGTGAGCAGCTTTTGCAGGATCTATTTGGTATAAATAGATTGGTTTAAATGACCTAAAGTAAGCCTGCTGCTGTTAAAAGATACGTTTACTAACAATTCACAGATGAGAGGAGTCACAACACTGTAAACAACCAGAGATTCAAGCTTTGTGTTGACAGCTTCGTTGAGATGATCTCTGCTTCATCTTTGTCCATGTATTTACTGTATGTAGGCTACAGCCAGTATCTAAACTGCTCTTATTCACTTACCTCTTGTACACAATCTTGAGGTCCCTCCACTCCAAGAAGCTGCACATCTTGGGCTTCCTGGCCAGTATGGTCTGGACCAGGTCTCTGGAGATCTTCTTCCTCTCCTTGTCAGACAGAGGCACATACCATTTCTGTAACCGCAGCTTTCCCTGCCGGCTGAATAACAGCATGAACTGCATCTGAGGAAGGAAGTTCAGTTAAAAGTTATCTATGGTTGAGATGAGAAAAACCTACAATGTTTAGAGAGAAGGAATGTGTAACGTTTTATAGAGGTAACGGGACGAAGTAGTAACTATAGCAATCGTGAATTCTGAATTGTATGCTAAATATTATTTCTCCATGACAAGAAGTTAATTAAGTAACGTTGCATCTAATTGAATACTTAATAAGAAACGCCCGAACAGGAAATACATGCATTTATTCAAGGATGATACAACCCAGCAGTCTGATCAAATGTATTTTAAAGTTGTTCAATGTTACGTCCAGCAGGCTTTTGCACAAACTTCCAACAGCTTATGGTAGCTAACATTGCTAAATAGCCACATTATTGACATCAACAACACGTTATGTGTAATTTGCGCCCCCTCCCGCGACGCCAAGCTAGAGACAGCAGATACGAGAAGTAAACACGACTCTTTACCTTCAATGTAGTCGCTTGGACGACTGGTAACTTCAGTAAATTCAAGCGAAATACATAACCAAAGAGACTAGAAAGATATTAGGTTAGCTTCTCGATCCAGACTGATGCTAAACTAGCTAGCGGACAGCGGTTGTGGTGAGACAACGTTTAGGTCAGCGGTGCTGTGATTGGCCGAAAAAGACACAGCTATGGAATTTGATTGGTTTAAATATTCCGTTATTCGTTACGTGCACACAGCTTTGGCTTCCTGTATCTGAAAGTTTAGTCACGTTCACTTCTTCTCCACTACATTTCAGAGGCAAATTACGTTACACTAGCTAAACCAGCAACAAACATATACATGGAGCTATTATGTACAAATGAGTGTCAATATAAAAGTCAAACTGTTACTGTAAACTGCGTGCGGGGTGAAATAGTAAAAGAGTGCAGGAATTAATATTGTATGGTAATGTAATAAGTTACATACAGCAGGTGGTGTATGTACAGTATTTGCATGTATATGTGCAGTAGACAGCCTGCTTCTACTTACATTTAACAACAAGTGATTCTATTTTTTCTTTACATTAAGTAGCTACATTTTGCTGAAAATACTTATGTACTTCACCACTACTGATCTTATGTGCTTATGTTGTCTCTTATCTTTGCTCTTCTCCTTATTATAATAATACATTTATTTCAAAGTAAATGTTAGAAAGTGCTCATATGTATAAATAATAATATGTTGTGTAATTATGTGCACATAAACATCATTGGAACATTATAAGATGGCGTCTTGAAAAATAAGGAAATATATTTTAAATAAATTGAATTGTTGATGTTTGCCTTTTTTTTAGTCTTCTTTTCTGCTGTAGCACTTCATTTGTATGAAAAGGTGCTATACGAATACACTTTTTGGGAAAGTATCATTGACATATATAAAAGGAAAGTGTCTGCCTACATCTGGGTTGTGGTTGTGTGCCCTGAAACATAAAAAGGGAAGAAGTGGATGTGGCGCCCCCTGTCGTCAAACACTCAAACAAAAAGTACATCATGTTTTTTTTCTTCTTTTCAGAATGGATGTACAATTCCTCACGTACGTACTATGCACGCTTTCTCTTTCTGTGAATTCTCACGTATTGTCACCTTTAACGCCTGACCCTCATCCAGCTGTTTGACACAGGGCTGCGCGCGCGTGAGTGAGTGTGTGTGTGAATCGTGTGAATACAGACGTTTGAGTGTAACGTCAAATCTGTGTCGTCACGGCTAGCAAGCTGTAGCCGAGCAGCAGCCTCATCAGAGCGGTGAAGCTGTCAGATCAATACTGTCTATGGATCAATCCCGCGCTGCAGGAACTGGACGGATGGATCAGCTGCGTGGTAAATTCAGTGATTAAGCACCTTTAGCATTTGTATATTTCTCATAAATTCATTTTACACACGAAGCCTTTAGTGTTGTTGTGTTCTGTCTTGGCCAGGTCTCCCTCGGTAAAGATATTTTAATGTCAAGGTACTTCCTGGTTAAATGAAGGTTGAATAAGTATAGCCTAAGTTACTTGTTAAGACTTGTTGTGTTGTGTGCGCAGTGATGACTGATCAGTGAGGATGAGGAGCCGCAGTAACTCAGGAGTGAGGCTGGATGCCTATGCCAGGCTGGTCCAAGAGACTATCCTGTGCCACCAGGTGAGTCCAGACATACATAGGCAGATACAGGAGAGAAGCAATACCACACTTTAGAAATATTCAGCTGCAAGTAAAAGTCCTGCTTTTATTTACGTAAATGTAGTAGGGCTGTGCAATTAATCGACATTCAACGTGATTATGATTTCGACTCATAATGATCGCAAAAACAGAATAATCGAGAAAAACAATTATTTAGCTCATTACTTTTTGCAAGTAAACTCAAATTTTCTCTTGTGTTCTGAAAAAATAAAGTTTAAATAGGAAAAGTATTAAGGCAAATTTCACAGTATTTTTTTTTACTGTTGATTTACTTAACTTTTTCCACTGTTTTTTAAGTTCAATAATTGTGTAATTGTGTTAAATTATTGTGATTTCAATATTGACCAAAATAATCGTGATTATATTTTTTTCCATAATCGAGCAGCCCTAAAATGTAGCCTATTTGCATCTAAACATACTTAAAATCTCAAAAGTACTTATTATGCAGCATGGCCCATTATAGAAATATGTAAGCATCATTCTAATGTAGCAACTGGTAAAGGTTGCGCTAATTTGAACTACTTTACATACCAATGGGTAATCTATAATAATACATCTTTTATTTGTTAATTGTATTTTTGTATTAATATTATAAGATATAGAGTAAAATATACATAAAAAATGTTTACATTACACTTCTGGAAGAAGGTCATGAGTGTGTAAGCCACGTAATTGGTAAAGTAGTTCCTCTTTGAGCCATATCTGTGTACATTTTCCAGACTGTGTTGGTACTGTGCAACACACATTGCACTCTTTCCAACGATTTAGAAATAATACTCATATATTACAAGTATAATCGGAATGTGCAGAGTAACTAGTCACTAAAGCTGTCAAATAAATGTTGTACATTTATCTATCAGCACTTCAACAGTCAACAGCTGTCTAAGTTTAAAAGTGTGACCCAGAGGGTTCACAGCTGATAGAAAACTGGGCCACCTTTCCTTACAAAGCATGCACATGCCAGGGTGTAGGTTTGGTTTCAGAGTAGGGGACAGGTCTCAGGTTCTTTAACCAAGAACTGAAACTATATGAAATTCTGCATTATTAAAGCACTAACCCAACTTAAAATTGCATTTACTTTCATTAATAGACACCTGATACATTGCTCATGTTTTATTTGCACCCTCTCCTGCTTTATATTTTATTAATGTTCAATGCTAGTATTTTTTAAATAATAACACACCGTTAACAGTTACACAGATTCAATTATTTAGAGTTGAAACTACTAGTGGAATAATTGTCTGTGAGCAATCAATAGAAAAATTAACTGTCAACTATTTCAAAAACGGATTAAACCGTTGAATGATTTTTACGAACAAAAATGCTAAACAGGCTTCAGCTTCTCGGATGTGAGGATTTGCTACTTTTCTTTGTCACGCCCACCCTGTCCTTACTGTTAATGAAGCTCTTGTGTGTGTGTTTGTTTCAGAACCCGGTGACAGGACTTCTGCCTGCCAGTGCCCAGAAGAAGGATGCCTGGGTGAGGGATAATGTGTACAGTGTCCTGGCTGTGTGGGGGCTGGGCATGGCTTACCGCAAGAACGCAGACCGTGATGAAGACAAGGCCAAGGCCTACGAACTGGAGCAGGTGTGTTTGTAACAGAGAGAGAGAGCGAGGGTTAATGTTCACAGCAGTGCCTGTTTGTTCCACCGGTTATGGTGGGTCAAATATTTTAAATAAGCAAGCGTTTGTTTGTGCCACATGCATCACATTCTCATTTGATTAGTTATTTAGGCTACAGTTAAACTACAATTTTATCACATTAATCCAAAACAAAATATTTAAATCTCAAATTGATATTTTAAGCACCAAACTGAATGGGAATATAAAGTATGTTAACATTCAATGACTACAATTATTTCTAAACTGTTACAGATCTAACATAAATAAAATAGAAATAAATAAAATAATTAAGTCAGTGCTAAAAAAGTTCATTAATTCGCTCGTTGATTGAAATAATTAATTTGTTAAAATTAATTAGAAATTGTAAGAAATTGAGACAATTAAAGTAATTGAGACAAAATAAAAATGCATTTGAAGTTGGAAACTTTCCATGGGAATTAACAGGAATTAACGGGAATAAATGGGAATTTATGGGAATAAAGTGGATATTTTTAATATTGCTTGTTATAATACTGTTAGTCTATAACAGGGAACTTAAATGTAGTTGACAAAAAACCACATTTTGCAGCATAATCTTGGTTAAAACAACCTGATTTAATGCAACTTCAGCTGAATGTCCTCCCTATATTCGTCAATGACATGCACGCACGCAGTAATCAGCATAGGCTACTACATACTTACCAACATTTTAACCTATGTGTGTTAATTGTATAGCCCACTAACCATAGTAAATCAAAATTGGAATGTTTCCAAAATTCCCCAGCTAAACTTTCCATGGAAAGTTTCTGGAAAGTTACTGGAAAATATTCTCCCCTTTGCAACCCTATTACAAATTCACAAAGTTGGACATTTTCATTTTATTCATACTGTATATATCATATTATTACAAATGGCAATTTGGATTCTTGGCTGCAAGCTATCTTCTGTAACATTAAGTCATTTTTGATAGATTTAATGATTAACAGTAGATCAATACATTTAATACAATGTTTGCAATATCTATTCAGTAATAGAAATTATTAATTGCAGTTCTTATTTTAATCATTTAATCATCAGTTATTGTTGCATGTAATGTGGTGCCTTTGAACGGTGATTTGTTCAATTTCTGACGAACATCAGTCAGTGACTATGAATCTTTTTTTAACTGAACTGAACAAAGGGATTAGAATCAGCAAAGTGATTTGTGATTTCCAGCTCTTCTAAAAATAGAAAATGACTTGGATTGCAGTGGCTTTTTGTTTGACTTTTGTAGTTTACTGATGTTGTTGTTTGTTGGCAGAGTGTGGTAAAGCTGATGCAGGGACTTCTGCAGTGCATGATGAGACAGGTAAGAAACCCCTGTGCTTACATTACATGTGTACATGTTCACTTGTGTTTGCACATTGAAACATCAAATCCTCGTGGAAGAAAATCCGAAAAGCATGTGTTCTGGTTCTGAGAAAGCACAATGTGTTATCTGGGGTACTGTGGTATTTAAACAAACTGCTTTATGTAAACAGGTTTGTGACCACAGTCTGCTGCTATGTGCGCAGGCACGTCAAACTCTGTGACGTCGGCAGTTAGTCAGAAAGATAAACAAACTAATAATTGACAGTATGTTGGTGATCTACATTTTGAAGTGAAAGTGATAGTGACGGGGTCCAATTGGTCGGTTAGGACAGAAGACAAACATTTCTCTCATTTAAGGTGGTTTATTATAGATGGAATAATAATAGAACTTGTATACTCTTGGTATACAAGGATTCTTTCAGTTTGAGAAGCCACAGTCAGCGCGTGCTGTTAGAAGAATACTGAATACTGGTTTAAATGAGATTATTTAGAAATGTGCAAGCTATTGCACATTATGATTGGCTAATATTAAGGTGGGAGGCAACCGTGGTTTAGACTTGGCGCTTCCTTGTTGGTACACAGGCTAGTTCCATCCAATGGGAGACGTCGACTCCCTGGAGGATTCCCTCTCTCCCTTCCTCCCGGGTATTTCCACTCAAGAGGAATTTAATCTACTTCCAACCATTCTACTACCCCCTGTCCTTCTAATATCAATGCTCTGTGTGAAGACATGCATTGCTATATGTGTTATCTTGCCAAGAACAGCCATTCTTTTAAGATGACTGTTATCTACAGTACATATATATATTCCTAACAGTACATAGTCATCCACAGCTCTGAGTGCATTATCAGTCCACGGCGTTCCATCCCCTTGTGAACTCTGCCTAGTTAGATATATCTTAACCTAATCAACCCTTCCCCAGGAAACATTCTTGCGCTGGCAGTTTGACCCCCCTGACCTCTCTACACACATTTCAGTCTCTTCTAACTGAAGTCAAGATCCAGTACATACATGCAATTATATTTAATGAGAGTCATTATAACTAATTAATGATTTGATTATTATACATGTTATAGGCAGACACTATAAATGATTGTCTTTCTATCGAGGCCTTGGCGTAGCCTTATTTTGCTGAAAATAGACACTTAGCATGTTCATTTTTTTTATTTCCTCACAATAGTGAAAGCCTGGCTGCAGTAAAAGTGTAATTGGTTACTCTTATCTTCCATAACTGGAAATAAGATAAAGATGCCAAATTCACCAGCAGAGTGTTAAAATGCTTCATCCTCTGCTGCTGAGATGTCATCATCAGTAGTCCTAAAGAAATTACTCTTGAGACGTTGAGGAGTCAAAAACAGCAGACAGTGATCAGAAACCTTTATACTTGTCTAATCATGTAAACATGGATACGAATAACCAGATTATATTTTTCCATGTCCCGCACATGATCATTAACAGGATATGGAGCATAAGTGGGATTCTGGAATGCATGTAAACACACTCATTGGGATTTATCTAACTATGATGTGTCAATTTCATTTTTTAAACCATTTTTTTTTTGCCAAAATCTGTATGTTGGGGACCTTTTAGTTGCATGTCACCCTTCATCTCTCTCTTCTGCTTTCCTTTCTGCTCTCTACTGGCTAAAACACCCCCAAAAATACTCAACAAATCTTCAACCATTTAGGAGCCTTTTAGGAGACGTTTCATGCTAATCCTGCCATATATCTTTTTGGTCCCTTCTGGCCCAGACAAACACCCCTGATGTGTGTGTGTGTGTGTGTGTGTGTGTGTGTGTGTGTGTGTGTGCACGCGCGCGTGCATGTGTGTGTGTGTGTGTGTGTGTATGCATATTTACATGTTCATGTTCCTTCAGGTGGCCAAGGTGGAGAAGTTCAAACAGACCCAGAGTACAAAGGATTGTTTGCATGCCAAATATGATACTCCGACCTGTGCCACAGTGGTCGGGGACGACCAGTGGGGCCATCTCCAGGTGGACGCCACCTCCATTTACCTGCTGATGCTGGCACAGATGACAGCCTCAGGTACAGTAGTGATGCAGAGTGGTGTTTACATATGTTGCTTTTTTATGTTCTGTGTTCTCTCAGTAAACTGTTTTAGTTTATTTATTAGTTTTGACCCGTTTTCTATTTCCTAAGATGATCTTTGGTTTAAAGATGTCACACATAGGTATGGATTTACACATTTCCGATGCTAGCATAGTATCAAAAAACACACTGTAGCAAAAGGCAATGCACGCTGCTTGGCCAGCTTCCCTTCTGGCAAGCACTGCAGGTCCTCGAGAGGGACAAATAAAGTACCTAACCATGAGTTGGTCTCTGAGTGTGCCACATTATCACGCAGGTCTTCGCATCATCTCAAACCTGGATGAGGTGGTCTTCATCCAAAACCTGGTCTTCTACATAGAGGCTGCCTACAAAGTGGCGGTGAGTAACATTTCCAGAGGTTTAGGAGGTTTGGATTCTAGAAAGGAAGATGTAGAGGCTGACACACAGGGGAGTTGACTGAAAATACACTATGATGAAGTAAACTAAACTGATAAAATCACAGTAAAAGCTAAAGGGGAATTTTGCACATCAAAGTCTGTTTACAAGTCTTGGGCATTACCAGCTACTAGCATAACAAACCTGAATCTCCGACTGAGCTGTCGGTGGTCGAGTTGAATTCTGGGTAATGTAGGCGCCATGTTTTGACAAGGTAGAAGAATGTGTGGAATACAAAAAAGACAATATCTTTCATGCTGCTGCATTGACTCTTCATTGTGAATCTCATCTATTATAGTAGTGCAATGCTTAATCGGTGGAGTCACACCCCGACCACATTGCAGAGTCATTACCTTTTATTCCTCTGTAGGATTATGGGATGTGGGAACGAGGTGACAAGACCAATCAAGGCATCCCCGAGCTCAATGGCAGCTCTGTAGGAATTGCTAAGGTACAGGTTATTATTGTTAATATATTATTATTATTTATAATATACTATACATATAGACCAAAAGAGGAGAGTGTTGTATAAAATGTGTGTGTGTGTGTGTGTGTTTGGGGGGTTTGCAGGCGGCTCTGGAGGCCATAGATGAGCTGGATCTTTTTGGTGCCCATGGAGGGCCAAAGTCAGTCATCCATGTTTTGCCTGATGAAGTGGAACATTGTCAGGTACTGTTGGCTTTGCCTCCAGCCATCTCAGCATCATCTCTGCTCATCTTTCTTCTGCTGAGTATGTCGGTGTGTTTTCCCTTTCCCTCAGTCCATCCTGTGCTCCATGCTGCCAAGAGCTTCAACTTCAAAGGAGATAGACGCCGGCCTTCTGTCTGTCATTTCCTTCCCTGCTTTTGCTGTAGAGGATGCTGAGCTGGTGGCCATTACTAAGTCGGAAATCATAACAAAACTGCAGGTACAGCAAGACAAAACACACTCTGCACAGAAACGCTACACAATTCAGTATTTTCCCCTGTACTTTTTTCTCCTTGTATAAGGCAGTTAGCATGCTAACATTTCCACTCTTTGGTGTAATTTCAGGGTCGCTATGGCTGCTGCCGCTTCATCAGGGATGGATATCGTTGTCCAAAAGAGGTAAGATATTCTGCATATTGAAAATGGAAATGCTGGGATTTATAATGTATATATCTAATTCAGCGGGGACAGAATAAGTGTTTGTCTTACAGATAAACACTCAGCACCTTAAGTTTGAAATTTGAGAAGAAGTGCACATTTTGAGTGGATGTCATAGGGTTTAGTGTTATTGCTTTCCTGTTGTAAGATAATTGTGTTTTGTATAATTTGAGCTCTAAGGTTCTACTGTGGTCCCTGGCTGTTTTTCTCACTAGGACCCATCTCGGCTGCACTACGATCCTGCAGAGCTCAAGTTGTTTGAGAATATCGAATGTGAGTGGCCCGTGTTCTGGACTTATCTCGTCCTTGACGGTATCTTTGCTGGAGATCAAGTGCAGGTAATAAAACCAAACGCACTGGTCCAGTTTCTACTGTATTCACACACTCATGGAGCCACTCTGAATGACTTCTGCTGCAGATGTAATAATGAAAAAATGACTGTGTTCATTGCACAGGTACAGGAGTACCGTGAGGCACTGGAAGGAGTTTTGATCAGAGGGAAGAACGGCATCAAACTGTTGCCCGAACTTTATGCTGTACCTCCTGACAAGGTATCCCACTTCCATAGGCCGAATATAACAGATTCACCTTTATTCTAGTCACATTGTAGTTGCAACGTCTGACAAAACCTACAAAGAAAGATATGAGATTAAGTGTTTCATAAAGATGACAGCACTGGTCCTTATCTTTCAAAATGTTAGTTTTTCATGGAGAAGCTTAAAACTATTCAGTTGTATTGTAATCTTTTTTGTTAGGGTTAAAAAAAGCGTAACAAGGTGGCGCCTGGATAGCACCTGTATGAGTGTGTGCCCAATGTACTGGGGCTCAGACCTTACCGCAGTGGCCCAGGGTTCGGTTCCGACCTGCCGCCCTTTGCTGAATGTCATTCCCTCTCTCTCCCCTTTCATGTCTTAAACTTTCCTCTCAAATAAATGCCCCAAAAAATAATCTTAAAAACAAGAATATTAGTTGTTAGTCAAAAAGCAGACTAGGTTACAACTCTACTCTGAAGATGTGGAGTCCTTTAATACTGAACCTGCTTTAGATGAAATTAGTATTTCTGCATGCCCCCGGCATAATCAGGTCAAAATTTCAATTTGTCAATTATTTGTTTTATGACTAAATACCTGCAAAACTAACGGCATTCACAAGTAAGATGAACATGGTAGCATACTAGCATTGTTAATGTGACCATGTTAGCATGCTGACGTTAACATTTAGCTCAAAGTACAGCCTCACAGTGCTAGCATGGCTGTAGACTCTTATTTTTCAATATCTAGTCACTTGTATCTGGTCTTTTTCATCTATCTTTAGTCTATTTTCTGGTCTATTTCATCTATCTGTTTTAGGTCTGTTCAAGAATTATTTAGTACATATTACCAGTATAGATGCTATGTTATTGGAAGGGTAAGCCTGTCAGCTCTCCTCTGTCCTGTTTACCTGTTGAATACTCCAAATGCTGTCATCACTACAGACATGCGTGTAATGTTGATATGCAAATGCCAATACAATAGTGTCAGGGAACATCAGACTAAATTGCGTCTGAACTGCTGTACCTGTATATCATATTTGGCCTCTAACAGGTGGAGGAGGAGTACAGGAATCCTCACTCAGTGGACAGAGTGGCCATGGGGCAGCTGCCGCACATGTGGGGACAGTCGCTCTACATCTTGAGCTGTCTTCTGGCCGAGGTATTCACAGGGCCCTTGAAAACCACCTCTAAAGTTAGCCATTGCCATTGTTTACCTCTGTAATAATTTCCCCTCTCTGGCTCTTATTTCTGTTTTAAGGGTTTTTTAGCACCAGGAGAGATAGATCCTCTCAACAGGAGATTCTCGACAAACTTCAAGCCAGATGTTGTGGTACAAGGTTGGTGATCGATCATTAGTTTGAGGGAAAAATCAGCCCAGAAGTTGAATTTAAAAAATTGGTTGAATCCCAGAAGAAATGTAAGCTAAGAAAGAAGAAGAAACCCACTCCTTTGAAACAAATCTGTTGCATGGATTAAAGGGAAGGTTACTTTTCATAGATCCTTATGACTTGTGGGGCAAAGAAGAAGGAAGACTCACACACAACTTTAGAAATGTCATGAATGTCCAAGACTTATTTCCGATGTTCTGATGTGAGCATTGGTTTATATAGAGATTTCCTTATAAAAGGCAGAATATGATGTATTTCTTTTTATATGTGTGTGTCAGTTTGTGTTCTAGCAGAATCGGAGGAGATCCAGCAGTTGTTAAGTGATCACGGGATCAAGGTCCAGACAATGTCAGAAGTTCTGCCTATCAGGGTCATGCCTGCTCGCATCCTGAGCCATGTTTATGTCAGACTGGGTAAACAAGCACCAAGCACTCTTTTCCTTAGTGCGTGTGTGTGTGTGAGTGTGTGTGTGTGTGTGTGTGTGTGTGTGTGTGTATAAGATCACCATATTGTCTCATTGCCACAGGGAACTGCAAGAAACTTAATTTGAGCGGGAGGCCCTACAGACACATTGGAGTTTTGGGAACATCCAAATTCTACGAGATCAGAAATTGCTCTTATATATTCACCCCCCAGGTAAAACTAGCTTGAGATGTTGTGATGTTCATAATCACAGTGAAGAAAGCTAGGTAGAAGGCTGTAGTAATAAATACTACTGATTAATACTTTGGTTTCTTTCTGTCTGTTTCTCATTTTTCTGTGCTCCAGTTTCTGGATCAGCACCATTTCTACCTGGCACTGGACAACCAGATGATTGTGGAGATGTTACGAACAGAGCTGGCCTATCTCTCCTCTTGCTGGAGGATGACAGGACGGCCCACACTCACTTTCCCCATCACCCACAGCATGCTGGGTAATAAGGCTCTTAACCCAAAGCAAATCAGTATCACAGATTTTGTTTTCAGTGTTAATGGAATTCCAGCAGCTTGCTGAATTCTCATCCAAAACATGATAGAGGAATAATTTAGACATGACAAAGAAGGAACAATGCATGCGTTCAAGTGACATTACTACATATACCGTAATACAGTCTAGGTTGCTTTTATTATATTGTTTTTACTCATGTAGCTGTGATCTTGAATGTAGATACTGTAATATTTCCATAGTGCTATTTTGTCAGATTAGTTCACTGCACTTCACAGCATTTATTTACTTTTTATATTCAGTTGAAGATGGAGATGGAATTGATTCGTGTATCCTAGCAACCCTCCGAAAACTACAGGATGGCTATTTTGCCGGAGCGAGGTCTGTTTCCATCTGCAACATAGGACGTCATACTAATAGTGTGTTGAGATGTCTGAAACATGACAGTATATGTTACTTCTTACACATGTGTGGGTATTTTGTGTGGATGTTACTACAGGGTGCAGATGTCAGACCTATCCAGTGTCCAGACCACTTCCTTTCACACTGACCTCAGCTTCCTGGATGAAGAGAAGGATGACAGCTTACTCGAGGATGAGGAGGATAATGATGAATATGGAGAGGAATATTACAACTGTAGGCCCTCAGGTATTTTACGATGAAGTGTGTGTGCTCCTTTCAGTCATATTTGTCAATGTAAGTAAAGAATTGTATGTTTTTTGTTTCCTCTCCAGAGGGCTCTAAAGACATGTTTGACCAGTACCTCACACAGCTCCTCCACAGCACCAATACCAAGTCCCATCTTCCTCCCATCCAGAGTGGGCAGCACCACGTCTTCAGTGCGGAACACAGCACCAGAGACATCCTGTCTTTTATGGCCCAGGTTCAGGGCCTGAACATGCCCAGTGAGTTATTAATAATCTAATGATTAAGTCAAAGTCAGTTTCCTCTTTGAATTGTGTTTCCTGTTATGCTGCTGTCCATGGTTGGGGCTTAATTTAGATTGACGTTAAGATATAGTTAGGCGTTGCAGAAATGACTCATTTGGCTTAGAGCTGTGGCTGAGTTTGGGTTATGGTAACACAGATCAATGGGGAAAGAAAGAAAAAAGTCTGACTGGTATGCAAGTTTTGTTCTCTGGCAACCTACAGTACAGGCCAAAAGTTTGGACACACCTTCTCATTCAATGCGTTACCTTTTTATTTTCATGACTATTTACATTGTAGATTCTCACTGAAGGCATCAGAACTATGAATGAACACATATGGAATTATGTACTTAACAAAAAAGTGTGAAATAACTGAAAACATGTCTTATATTTTAGATTCTTCAAAGTAGCCACCCTTTGCTTTTTCATTAATAAGGGGAAAAATTCCACTAATTAACCCTGACAAAGCACACCTGTGAAGTGAAAACCATTTCAGGTGACTACCTCATGAAGCTCATTGAGAGAACACCAAGGGTTTGCAGCGCTATCAAAAAAAGCAAAGGGTGGCTACTTTGAGGAATCTAAAATATAAGACATGTTTTCAGTTATTTCACACTTTTTTGTTAAGTACATAATTCCATATGTGTTCATTCATAGTTTTGATGCCTTCAGTGAGAATCTACAATGTAAATAGTCATGAAAATAAAGAAACACATTGAATGAGGCTGTGTCCAAACTTTTGGCTTGTACTGTATATACAGTGCCTTGCGAAAGTATTCGGCCCCCTTGAACGTTTCGACCTTTTGCCACATTTCAGGCCTCAAACATAAAGATATAAAAATGTAATTTTTTGTGAAGAATCAACAACAAGTGGGTCCCAATTATGAAGTGGAACGAAATTCATTGGCTATTTCAAACTTTTTTAACAAATAAAAAACTGAAAAAGGTGCGGCAAAATTATTCAGCCCCTTTACTTTCAGTGCAGCAAACTCTCTCCAGAAGTTCAGTGAGGATCTCTGAATGATCCAATGTTGACCTAAATGACTAATGATGATAAATAGAATCCAGCTGTGTGTAATCAAGTCTCCGTATAAATGCACCTGCTCTGTGATAGTCTCAGAGGTCCGTATAAAGCGCAGAGAGCATCATGAAGAACAAGGAACACACCAGGCAGGTCCGAGATACTGTTGTGGAGAAGTTTAAAGCCGGATTTGGATACAAAAAGATTTCCCAAGCTTTAAACATCCCAAGGAGCACTGTGCAGCGATAATATTGAAATGGAAGGAGTATCAGACCACTACAAATCTACCGGGCACCCGGCCGTCCCTCTAAACTTTCAGCTCATACAATGAGAAGACTGATCAGAGATGCAGCCAAGAGGCCCATGATCACTCTGGATGAACTGCAGAGATCTACAGCTGAGCGCCGGAGACTCTGTCCATAGGACAACAATCAGTCGTATACTGCACAAATCTGGCCTTTATGGAAGAGTGGCAAGAAGAAAGCCATTTCTTAAAGATATCCATAAAAAGTGTCGTTTAAAGTTTGCCAAAAGCCACCTGGGAGACACACCAAACATGTGGAAGAAGGTGCTGTGGTCAGATGAAACCAAAATCGAACTTTTGGCAACAATGCAAAACGTTATGTTTGGCGTAAAGCAACACAGCTCATCACCCCTTGAACACACCATCCCCACTGTCAAACATGGTGGTGGCAGCATCATGGTTTGGGCCTGCTTTTCTTCAGCAGGGACAGGGAAGATGGTTAAAATTGATGGGAAGATGGATGGAGCCAAATACAGGACCATTCTGGAAGAAAACCTGATGGAGTCTGCAAAAGACCTGAGACTGGGACGGAGATTTGTCTTCCAACAAGACGATGATCCAAAACATAAAGCAAAATCTACAATGGAATGGTTCACAAATAAACATATCCAGGTGTTAGAATGGCCAAGTCAAAGTCCAGACCTGAATCCAATCGAGAATCTGTGGAAAGAACTGAAAACTGCTGTTCACAAACGCTCTCCATCCAACCTCACTGAGCTCGAGCTGTTTTGCAAGGAGGAATGGGCAAAAATGTCAGTCTATCGATGTGCAAAACTGATAGACATACCCCAAGCGACTTACAGCTGTAATCGCAGCAAAAGGTGGCGCTACAAAGTATTAACTTAAGGGGGCTGAATAATTTTGCACGCCCAATATTTCAGTTTTTTATTTGTTTAAAAGGTTTGAAATATCCAATAAATTTCGTTCCACTTCATGATTGTGTCCCACTTGTTGTTGATTCTTCACAAAAAATTACAGTTTTATATCTTTATGTTTGAGGCCTGAAATGTGGCAAAAGGTCGAAAAGTTCAAGGGGGCCGAATACTTTCGCAAGGCACTGTATAGCTACAACAAAGACATACTAGACTAAGTATACTCCTGTTATGTAGACCCTTGTTAACATGGCTAAAATGTATATAATATTGATTGACAATATCCGTGAAAGCCCATAATTCTATGCAGCCACAAGACATGCTGTTGTAGGGGCACAATTACATTTTTCCCTCAAATGTGAAACCTCTTCCTCAACTTGTTCTTTCACTCCTTCTAAATCGAATCTGATGCTGAAAACAAAAAAGTAAAAGTCTATTGTGTTGTGGTTGTTAACTGGGAAATGTAGGAAATCTCTTAGTGGGGTAAAAAGATACAATACAAATCATGTTAAACTAAGAAAAACAGAAAATAAAATGAATTGGCAGCGTCTCAAATATTCTCCTGTTTCACTTTGGAATATTTCGTTTTAATTTGTGTATTTCAGAGTCTTCCATGTATCTACCTGTGACTCCTGTTAGGAACAAACGCCGCAAAGGTCTCAACTTACTTGAAGTTTCTTCTCATTCTCAGCATGGCCCAAATGTAAAGCAGCACAAGGTATGCACAGCAGAAACTTGCTTTTCTTGTTACTTCAGTATTGCTCTGAAGTGTATTTGTCTTACGCTGACATCCCTCGCAAGTCTCACAGTGCTGCTGACCTGCACCTGCCTCGAGACTCCCAGGGCAACACAGATTTTGCAGCGTTGGTGAGGCAGCTGAAAGAGTGTCCGACCCTGCAAGACCAGGCTGACATACTCTACATCCTTTACGTGATGAAGTACGGACATAGAGGCAGCTACACACACAGATCTTATTGTCAGCTCTGGCACACTAATAAGTAGTATTAGTATTTGTTTTTTTGTAATGACACGTCCTGTGTTGTTTTCCGATGACCAGAGGGGCTGATTGGCTGGTGGAGTTGTCAGTTCCTGGGCAGGGTGGAGTCAGCGTGCGTTCCCTGCTGGAGGAGCTGTATGTAGAAGCTGGAGCCTGCAAAGAGTGGGGACTCATCAGATACATCTCCGGGATACTACGCAAGAGAGTGGAGGTCCTCGCTGAGGTCAGTGAGAAGTCATTTAGGCCCTAAATAACCCTAACATTTTAGGCCTGATACAAAACTGACCTGTGGAAAACCTGTCAATCCGGCCCAGCTAAGGTCTTGTGTCAGATCTTGGTTACTAGGCCCAAACATCAAGGTCCCAAATATAAATTAACAAACATATACAATTCACAGTCAGTCATTATCAAACCATGTTCTTGGCATCCTCCATCTGCATCAATCATTGGGGGAAAAAACCCTCTTGTTTATATATCAAAATAAAGAAAAGGCTCTACCGCCATCTATTGGCCATAAGAAAAACTGCATTATAACATCAGAATCAGAATCAGGTTTATTGCCAAGTAGGTTTTTACAATCAAGGAAAGGAATTTACATTAGTATTTTGGTGCATAACAATAAACATAGTAAGTAAGAGAAAATAAAAAAGAACCATAAATAAAACTTAAATGTACAATAATAATTGTGAAAATACATTTAAAATATGCAAAATAGTTTCTAAAGTGAAAAGAACGAAGATTGATTTCAATACTAAACCCTGACAAAGTGTCTCTGAGCAACACTTTGTTGAATAACCTGTGTATAACTTGTGCAAAAAGAGTCTCTACAGAACAAATAATGGATCATTTGAATAATTTCATAATAATTGACTCTGTATTTGTCTACTCCTCAGGCCTGCACAGATCTTATTTCCCATAACAAGCAGCTGACTGTAGGTCTACCTCCTGAGCCCAGGGAAAGAGTCATCACTGTGTAAGCTGGTGTGGTTTAGGAGATTTTGTGCTCACGTTAAAGGGTTTATTGAATGAATTATCACATAATAAACCAACTCTTCCCTCCTCACTGTTTCCTCTCAGTCCACTTCCTCCTGAGGAGTTGAACACTCTCATCTATGAAGCCAGTGGTCAGGACATCAGTGTAGCTGTACTCACGCAGGTAACTCTTTAACCTTCTAGACTGCAGCAGGACCTTTTTCAGACACTAATAACCGTACAGCTGTGAACGGTGTGTGTTTGTCATACAGGAAATCATGGTCTATCTAGCCATGTACATGCGCTCCCAGCCTGCTCTCTTTGGGGACATGCTCCGGCTCAGGATAGGACTCATCATGCAAGTGATGGCCACTGAGCTGGCTCGCAGTCTGCACTGCTCTGGTAGGAAAACCAAGCACCAAACACTGTGTACATACATAAACTACCCTGCACAGGAGAATAGTAAAAGCTGTGTATTATCTTTGTAGGGGAGGAGGCGTCTGAGAGTTTGATGAGCCTGAGTCCTTTTGGCATGAAAAACCTGCTGCATCACATCCTCAGTGGCAAAGAGTTTGGGGTGGAGAGGAGCAGTGAGTGTTTCCCTTTTTTCTCAGTCTCTTTTTGTCCTTTTTGTATACTGCATGTGTGAGGGTTCATTTATAGGAGCGTTTTGCACCCTTAGCTTTAGGTGAGCCATTTAAGAGAAGAAATTAGGCTGTGTAAAAGTCAGACTGGGTGAAAATCAAGTAGAGCTGAGAGATAATTGTAACAGTAGGAAAGCAATCGGGTACTTTGACGAGCTAGGAATGAATGAATTTTTAGTCAGCACTGTAGCTGCAGTAGCTGTTGTTAAGTTAACCTAATGTTTTTAGCAATGCTAGCAGCATGCTGGTCTGTTGGTCGATCCACCACTTTGGTCCAGACTGAAATATCTTGACAACTATTAGATGGATTGCCATGACATTGGGTACATATATTCATGATCCCCAGACAATGTATTGTAATGACTCTGCTGATCACTGGACTTTTCCTCTAGCACCACCAACAGGTCATAAATACACTTTGTCCAATACTTACCAAATACCTGCAAAACCAGTGACCTTACCATCAGCCTTGGCTATATTTTGTGTTTAGTGCAAATGTTAGCAATTGCTAAACTAAGATGGTGATCATGGTAAACATACCTGCTAAACATCAATATGCTAGCATTGTCTTCGTGAATATGTTAGCAGATAGGTATAAGCATTTAGCTCAAAGCGCCACACAGAGCATGGCAGATTCAGATGTTGGCAGCATTTCAAGGGTCTGGAACCAGGTTATAAAATAAGTGTTCAATGGCTTTTTTTTGTTGTTTCTTGTCTCTATTCATCAGTGCGCCCAATCCAGTCAACAGCCACTAGTCCTGCCATCTCCATCCATGAACTCGGTCACACTGGAGCCACCAAGACTGAACGCACAGGAATACACAAGCTGAAGAGTGAGATAAAACAGGTGGGATAATATAGGATAATAAAACTGGATAATAATCAGGCTGTATCTATCTATCTATCTATCTATCTATCTATCTATCTATCTATCTATCTATCTATATCTATCTATCTATCTATCTATCTATCTATCTATCTATGTCTATCTGTCTGTCTGTCTGTCTGTCTGTCTGTCTGTCTGTCTGTCTGTCTATATAGACTAACAGTGTTCTTGCTTTTGGTTGCAGCTGGATGACTCTCGGCCTCTCAGTGTGGGTTGGGTTTAATAATATTGAGCATGTTTCTGACGTCAGCCTAGACAACCAAACCGCTGGCTAAATCCTGCTCATAAATCACCACTCACTGGCTCCTAACATTGTGTGAGCTACAGCGCCATCCATATCTAGAACAACTCTCACTTCATCACTTATCAGTAGGAGAACATGCTTTGCTACTCTTAACACAGTAATTGTCTTTGTCAAGAAGGTGTTTTTTGTAGAAGAGTATGACATTTTTAATAACTTTTCTACAAATTCTTGAGCTCCTGAACCAATCTAGACCCTGATTAAGCTGCTTTTAGGTAGCCCACCCTTATCACTCATTTTGTGATAGCATTTCGTGGCCTCCTTTCTTGTGTTTGGTCATGCAGAAAAGTCATTTTGTGAATTTCTCTCACTAGTTGAACAAGGTAAATTTGACCTTTGACTCTACAGATCAAACATCTCCAGTAACATTGTGCTCCATGTGGCTGCAGTATCATCGTGACTGTAGTGTGAGAATCATGTGAACCATCTCAAACTGTTCTCTGTCTTCTGTCATCCATATCCATGTGTAGATCTTCAGCGGCGGTCTTTCCTTGAGTAGCAATGCCACTTCTCCTCGCTCCACGGTAAACCATTTCACCTCATCTGCTTCCAATTAACTTTGTTTGTCCTCCTTAGGGTTGCCGTAGTTAGAATGTATGTGCACACTGAGCAAACTCATCCTAAAAGCATTTTCATTCACATTTCATATTTTCTGTAGACGCTAAAAGATTCCATGTGTGTCTTTCTGCATTTAAGGATAAGGCTGGCATTGTTTTTTTGTTTATTTAGAGTAATTATTAATAAAACGAAAACATACTATTTCACCAGCCTTGCCCTTTCATATGTCTGCTGAAGTATTTTGCCAAGTGTGATAGAGCATGATATCAATATGCATGAATGATTGCATGGACTGTGTAACTTTAGATAACTGCTAAATGTATAATTGTGCGTGTGTGTGTGTGTGTGTGTGTGTGTGTGTGTGTGTGTGTGTGTGAGTGGAGAGAGAGAGAGAGAGAGACAACTACTACAGTAAATATTTCAACCTTATTTACATGTATTTGTTATGGTATGACAAACCTGTATATGCTATTACTCCTGTCAGTACACTGTATCTTTTAAAAAGGCTCTCCAGTAATCATAAACCTGATGATGCAGTCGGGCCCGAGTAGTAGGAGGACTGATTCACTGATTCATTTCAGACTTATGACTACAAATCATTCTCTTAAAGGGGAGCTCCACTCACTTTTTAGACGTCTTGAGGAGTACAACTGCATATGTGAAAAAAAAGTTGTATAAAGCCTTTTGTGGCTCCAGAGGGAGCCGCGTGAAATCTGATAAATGTCCCCAAGTGATGTCACGTGAGTCAGCGTCGGTTGGGGCTGAAGACTACAAGTCTGTTGGTGTGGAGATAGAAATAAGTGAGTTGACCAGACCTTTGTAGCCTGCATCTCTACTTGAGGTTAATAGCTCAGGGCTACATAAGACGCTACTAGCATAACACACCCTAATCTCACACACAATTGTTGTGGGTTGCTTTGCGTTGTGGGTAATGTAGGTGCCAGGTTTTGACACGGACAAAGAATGTGTGGAATAATTAATTTTGTAATAGGAATGCAGTGCTGAATCTATGGAGTATTCTTTTAAGCTTTGAAACCTGGATAGCTGCATTATATTTTACATTAAATTAATTTGGCCAAAGTGACTAACAACAGTGCATTAAAACTCCGTAGGAACAAGAGCTCGATGTCTTCAACAGTTGGAAGTGAAACCCTCTTAAACAAACAACTAGATGTGTCACTGGTAATTTCTTAAGTAATTATATGTAAATAAGTGCTAGCATGGAGTGTGGGAAAAACTACATATATAATTGATCTTGCTCATGTTGTGGTGAAAAGTCTGTGTGGTACAGACACTACTGACAAGTGTAACGGCGTATACAAGAAATACGTTTCTAGAACATTGAGATAAGGTTGAAAATCAGTAAAATGGTCCATTTAATATGTTCTAACTATCTTCCTGTTTTCTCACCGCAGCGCTGCAGCAGCCCCTCCACCCCCAGTGGGATCCTGTCCCCTGTGGGCCCCGGTCCAGGAGATGGACAGCTGCACTGGGAGGAGAGGCAAGGCCAGTGGCTGAGGCGACGCAGGCTGGATGGAGCTATCAACAGAGTACCAGTTGGTTTCTACCAGAAGGTCTGGAAGATCCTGCAGAAGTGCCATGGCCTATCCATCGATGGATATGTGTTGCCCTCGTCTACTACAAGAGAGGTAGCATCTCGCAGACCAAAGCTGGATTTAGGACTTTGTGTGTGTGTGTGTGTGTGTGTGTGTGTGTGTGTGTGTGTGTGTGTGTCTGTGTGTGTGTTTAATTCTGTGTTTTCTGTGTAGATGACAGAGGGAGAGATCAAGTTTGCGGTGCAGGTGGAGTCTGTCCTAAACCATGTCCCTCAACCAGAATACCGGCAGCTACTAGTGGAGACTGTGATGGTTCTTGGCCTGGTAGCTGATGTGGACGTGGACAGCATTGGTAGCATTATACATGTGGACCGCATCCTGCATCTGGCCAATGACCTGTTCCTCAGTGACCAGGTACTGAGATAGCTGATTGCAAGAGATACATTTCAGTTTGAAAGGATGTTCATGTATTTTTGCATGTGGGTTCACTCTGTTCTACCTCTGCATCCCCAGAAATCCCACAGTGCCAGTGATTACTTCCTTGAGAAGGACCCAGCGACCGGAATCTGCAACTTTTTCTACGATAGTGCCCCCAGTGGCAGCTATGGCACCATGACCTACCTGTCCAAGGCAACGATCACTTATGTCCAAGACTTCCTGCCAAGCTCCAGCTGCCTGATGCAGTGAAACAGTAAACTGAACACGTGAAGAGACATGTTTTATTATGAGTAAAGGATCATCAAGTTAAAGGCAGCAAAGCTTCTCATTTTCAGCTGATACAGTCCATGTGGTGCTTGTGAGTATTCAGTCTTCAACTCTGTAGCTGTCATACACTGACGTAACATCATAGCTTGGCAGCTGATTTCAAGCTATTACAAGAATTTATTTTTTCTGTGTCAAGTCTGGACTGTGAACTTATTTATTACTTAAACATTTTGCTCAAATGTGTGTTTTGGACTTACAAACGTTTTGTGTTGTGTGTGTGAGAATATATGAACAGTTAACTGTCTTGTAATTAAATGTGTCATATGGTATAATTTTACTAATAATAGTTACTAGGGTAAGCATTTTGATCATTTGTGCATACAAATGATTATTTCCCTTAAACCAATCAGTGTATTTAAATTTTCTGCCGCTATTACTTTTTTTTGCTTCTATATATCTATATTTAGTAATATAATAATTTATTGTTCGATTGTAATGGCTGAGCTTAAATACGTCCAAAAATAATACAATATAAATCATAAAATCAATTTGTTCCCTCAAATTACTTATTCTCCTTATTCCTCTTATTAATTTGTACATATGCATTTTTTAATCCCTTTTGTAGCTTCCAGGCTCTTTATAATTCAGTGTTGATGATACTGAAACTTGTAATTTGTATTAGTTGTAGTCCTTTTGTCTTTGTGTATGTGTTGAAATTAATGGAAAATAATCCATCTGTCCACATATGAATGTCACCCCAAGGTTTTGCTACAGACATAGTGAGTCATTTTACACGTACCTCAACATATTGACGGTTTGTTCATTTACCTACAGTGAAGATAGGTTTTTTTCCCCTGTATGTTGGGGTAAAAGTCTGTTTTAATATATATATATATATATATATATATATAAAAGTTTGGACACACTTTCTTATTCCAGTGAATGGGAAAGTGTTTTTAAACCTTTGACTGGTACTATATATAGAGTATATGCATGATGTATACGTAAAGAAATGGCAGTGCAGGAAGATATTTGTAAAGTACTAGAGAGGTCCAGAGTATGTTGAATAGGGTCTTTGTAAGTCTGAGAAGCAAAGAAAGGAAAAAAAGTTTTAAATAACTTTCATCCCAATACTTGATTTTGAAAGCAAAATGGCAGGAAGCAGTAAAATATTGATATATTTTAACCTTCTTTAATGCTAACCCAAACCCTGAAATATTTGCATTTACTTAAAACTAAAACTAAAATAGAAAGAATTAAAATATATGTTGGCATATATAATTATTTTACTATTGTAATACATTATAAATGACTCCAATTTAACATTTAAAGATCTGTTCAGTTTTTTTTAACAATGTAGTTCATTTCCATTTAAAAAGTATGTTAATGCACTAATAAAATAATTTGACTAACGATGGTAACCTATCATTTATCTATTTACTGTTTAATTTCTACCAGCTACCAGAAGTAGTACATGAAGGAGCTCTGGTTGGCCAGATTCCTGCCAACGCACAACAGCTAGCCAATCAGAGTTCTAGCTGTTGCTGGTTGGACTTTATTCAACTTTGTTTTGCCTACACATATTTGCCAGACTCAAGGTTTTAAATGACATTATAGCCGCTATTGATAAAAAGCATTACTGTGCAGCCGTTTACATTGATCTGTCCAAGGCTTTTGACTCTGTTAACCATTGTATTCTTGGTTGAAAATCAATATTATACAATAACAATGTATCAATTGACAATGTGAAAACAATGTGCTCAATCGTGAAAGGGGTAGAAATATCACGTTAAGCTGGATTTATAATAAATCACAAGCATAAATGAGAATCAGCGAAGAACAAGAAGAGGTGATGCAACCCACTGCTGGATAACAGCTATAAAAAATGTTGGGCTTTTCTCTAAGGTTTGTATAGAACGCTAGCTAAGTGCCCAAATCAGTACGGTGCATTGTTTCATATTACTACCATACACATTTCAATTGGCAAATCTGTCCCTAATCACTGTAAACTTCTGCAGTGCTAGATTGGAAAGTCAGGCATAGCAGCTATGGTAACAAAGTCTTAATCCATTGTCCAATTATGTCAAGGACTAAAAACATTGATTATGATTAATACATTTATGTTTATTCCTTCACAAACTAAACACAACATACACAATTTAAAAACAACAATTAAAATGGATAATTTAATAATTAAGTCATGTCATTTCTGAATCAATAGGAAAATAGGCTAGTTTTAAAGAAGAACCAGCTGAAATCTATTGCTCATAACAACTTGGACAGGCAGCTCATATGTTTAGATAGCAGTGTTCGCTGTTGTTCTTGGCACACATTTCTTCCAGCTGTAGGGTGAGAGACGATGAGAGGCTGGGCAGACACATTTATAGCCACCTCTTTGGTTCACACACAGGTGGGAACACCCTCCATTCTTCCGGCTGCACTGATTAATGTCTGGAGGAGAAGGAGAGAAAGTATGCATAATTACAGTGAATATTAAACATAAACTTCCACATTTATATGGATTTAACTCATAATGAGTGTGTATGACCCAACTGACCTTTGCAGCGTTGGCCATCTTTGTGGAGTGTGTATCCTCTGGGGCAGATGCAGCGGTGAGAGCCTGGCAGGTTCACACACTGCCACTCACAGGTCTCTTCCTGGCACTCATTTATATCTGTGTGTGGACACATAAGTTGGATAAATCTATTGTGTTTTGTGTATTGTGTATAATGTTTTTTTTTGTGAGAGACATAGGGACATATATGGTGCACACATTTAGCTTTTATGTTTTTATTTCTTACCTACACACTCCTCCCTAAGAGTTTGTGCAGTTGGATTCTCAGGTGGTATTGTTATTGGTTCCTTCCTGTATCCAGGTGGACACTCGGCGATGCAGCTGTGTCCGTTTCCGGCTAAGATGTGCCCATACGAGCAGGAGCATCGGTAGGATCCTGGGGAGTTGTGGCACTGCTCCGTACACGGCCCGAGCCCCTGATTAACAGCACACTCATCTATATCTGGATAAGAAAAAGAAGTTTAGGAAAAGGTGACAACCAAGCTAAAGTACATGCATTTTTCTTTTTCAACCTTGTGGTGGCGTTAGAGGAAAAGTCAAGGCATCCCCCAACGTTAGTGGGATTCATCATCTGGGAACCATGAATGTGTGCACCAAATTTCATGCCAATCTATCCGGCAGATGTTCAAATATTTCAGTCTGGATCCAAGTAGTGGACCGACTAACCGTCATGACCGTCCCTAGAGCCGAGACGCTGCTAGCATGGCTAAAAAGAGCGACGCATGGTTCACGGTAATGTTTAGCAAGTGTCTCCTAACCTTGGCAGTGGCTGTCTGCAGTCTGAAGGCTGTAGCCAACAGGACATTGGCAGTAGAAGCTCCCAGGGGTGTTAACACAGCCAAACACACAGCCTGTTACAGCTGCTGGCAGCAGGCACTCATCCACATCTGGAAAGATGAAGAGTGATGTAGAAATACTCTTTGTTCATAGATGTAAATGATATAAACAGACACAAATGTATAAATACGCAGCCACACACACACCTGTGCAGGAGGTCTGCTGATGAGCTGGTTGATAGCCATCATCACAGCTGCACTTGAAGGAACCAAATGTGTTGATGCATTTCTGCTGACACTGGTGTTGCCCCTCCACACACTCATCTAAATCTAAACACATGCAAACCAAAGGTATTCTATACATAAAGAACACATATCTTGCACTGGTTTGAAATGACACAAATTTAATAGAACACACACTATTGTGTACAGTCAATCTGACAAAAACACACAGTCCAGGCTGCAATGAGATGAAAGAACAGAGCAACAGATGAAAGGTGGTCATCGCTCATGCATGTTTGCTTGGTGTTTTGGTCTGTAATGAGCAAACCATAAGGCAGATGTTTTCTGACTTCCTGTTCTTCTGAGGCAGGAAACAAGGATGTGCAGAAAGGACTCAGTAAACTTGTATATCAGCTCTGGCCTTGTTTTTCCCTGTGTGGCCCTGCAATCTAGAAAAGCACCATTTTCAAAATTGTACTTAAGTGCAATACTTGGATGCATAAATGAATCTCCATAGACAATACTTGAATTAGTACATACACTTACTTGACAAATCTCGACATAGAGTAGTACATGTGGACAAAGACTAGTCAAAAATATAATTACATCTTTTGAAATAAGGGCCAAAAAAATGCTCATTTTCCTTTAACTGTCTGTCAGACAGGAATGTTTACAAGCCTTATTTGACTGCAATGGAATTTTCAGCCTAAAACTAAACTATAATCAGCCAAACCACGATGTCTGGACAGGACTATCTGTCAAAGTCCACACTGATAATAACACTGTTCAAAAATAATATCAACACCATCCGCTGATGGTTGTCGTAGGTTGACCCTGAGCAGGCACGTGTAACCTTGAGACAATATATAAAGTAAATGTCAGCCTTCTAAGTGCTACACAGTTATGGTGCAGCCATAAATTTCACAGCTCACGTGTATGCTTGTCTGTGAACCATGAAACATCAAACACAGAAAACATGTGAAGGAGACTCCCTGTTGTGCTGTAACACGCCTCAGTGCACGCCGTGTTGTTATTAGGAAGAGCCCAGGGCGTCCACAGAGGATTCAGGAAGAATGTTACAAAAAAAAAGAACATTAATATGCTCACCTCGACACGTCTGCCCATCATCCAGCAGAGTGAATCCAGCTCTACAGTGGCATTGAGTTCTGGTTTGGGTCTGGTTGGAGCTCTGGTTGTAGTGCTGGGAGTGAGAGCACAGCTGGGAACAGCCTCCGTTGTTAACTGAACAAGGTGTCAACTCTGGAGACAAACCATAAGAATGTATTAATTCGGGGGGAATTAACAAGTTCAAAAGTTACAATAAGAGAAATGAATTTGAGCATTTACATGAGCGGACTTTCAGGGCAGAGAGACTGGAGACAATTCAGTTTGAATCTGTGACAACAGAAGAGGCTGTAACTCAGCTTTCATTCAGAATGAGATGATGTGTATGGTACAATAACTAATGTTATTATCTTTAAAACAGATAACTGACATGACGCTGCTTGATTGAAATTACAGACCCGAAAAACAATTAGTCGATTAATCCATCGACAGAAAATAAGTTGGCAAATAGTGTGACAATTATCTCCCAGTTCTTGCAAGATATAACATGTGGACTGTTTTATAGACATTCATGTGTAAACTAAAAATATTGATAATTGATAATCTTTTTTTGCATCCACTCTTAGTACATTTATGGTTTTTTTTTACATGCAAACTGCATATGTACTGTAAATATATTTACTTCATATTTTCATTTGTTTCCTACTGCATTGATCAATTACACACCATTTCATAATATATATATATATATATATATATATATATATATATATATATATATATATATTTTGTTGGAATGTTTACATTTTAATAATTATTATTTTAATGATACATTTCTTTTGCACACCCTTGTAATGCAGCAATCCATAAGATAATTTTGACGATTATTATTGTTATTATTATTATTATTTGCTATTGATCATTGCACTGTGATAAAACCTTCCAAGAATGTAGAGTTTTTCTACTTGTACTAGTTTATGTAGGTTGATTTTCCACAGAAATCACTGATAGGATGCACTTTATTTTTAGTGGACATCCATCCTTAAATCTTGTATTTTACATGCCAAAAAATACTGTTCAGTTTTTCAGAATTTAATTCCTGACAGGGCGTCAAGCCTTTAAAACATCATGGGAAGTCAAACTTAAAACAAATTACTCTAGGTAAGTTGGCAGTTCCTGGATGCAGTAATATAAAAAATATAAAAACAAAATTTCAGTAGTAAAACACCTTTATATTAACAATAAACAAAAGTTTAATAAAACAGTTAAAGACTAGTATTGGGCAATATATATTGGCAAATCAACATCTTGCACCTTCCCTTTCTTTACCCATCAGGACACTGTTCCTTTTCCTTGTCAGTGAGCAGCATTCTCAAATTAATCAAAAAAGTTATGAAGTTACCTACCCAGACAAACAGGTGTGATTCCACTCCAGGCGCCCCCATGCTGGCAGTAGCTGTGTATGTCTCCATGAGCCAGCGTATAGCCAGGGTAGCAGGCATACTGTATGTAATGTCTGTTCTCTCTGGGACCTGGATTCTCTACATTACGAAAGTAGAAGGTCCCGTGAGCGGGCACAGGCGGGTATGTGCATATGGGTCGTCTGCTCAGGCTCAGAGACAGCAGAGGTGGTTTGAAGGTGGCGTTGTGGTTTTCAGTCCGGTGAGATCTTGGCTCACTGGTGGTAAAGGTGTTTGAAGGAACATAAGGCAGCTGTGTTTTCATATTGGACTGAGAGGAGCTGGAATTTAAGGAAGTTGAGGCAGAATAGGAGGGAAGGGGGGCTGATAAGGAGGAAGCAGGTGATGAAGTGGAGGTAGAACTGTCAGAAATTAAATTAACAGAAGAAGATAAAGTTGTTGAAGTCTCGGTGGGCTCCCTTTTATCTACAGACCCAGGCTGAGACAAAGGAGGATACTGGAAGACAGTTTCAGCCTGTTGGTCTTCATCTGCAGTTTGTGAAGAGCCTGTTACTACTACAGAGAGAGTCGCGTCATCCCGGGAAGTGACAAGTTCTCCAAACTTGAGCACTTTTTCCCTGCCAGACACAGGAAGTGCAGATTTCATGTGGTGGAGTGGGGAAGTTGGCACAAACATCACAGTATTTGAGACAGCAGCCATAGCTGGTGTATGGGCTGTTGAAAATGATGTTGGTGAGGATGTTGATTGTTCTGTTCCTGACACTAATGATAAGGCAGATGAGACAGTAGTAGACCAATGTGATTTAGAGGCAACTTTGTCCACCTTTTCTGCCTCCAAGTCATGCCTCCCAGTTCCTGTTTCTTCATGATGAGTTGATTGGACTCCATCTTTGACTTTAAAATTGGGAAACTGAACATGCTGCTGCTGGTGGACTTTTGGGACAGTCACTTTAATCCTCTCCCTGTTGGACATTTCGGATGCTGTGTTAGACAGCAAGCCAAATTTGAGGTTCACTTCTTTGGAAGCGGTATTAGCGAGGGTGTTGTAGTGGGATTGTTGCTGGGTCTTCAGAATTACAGCAGCCTGGAGGTTCTGGTGTATGTTTGGCTTTTGCACATTGACACCTGAGACCGAGCTCATCATGTCGTACTCTAACGAGGAGAAAAGAGGAAAAAGATCAAATGGTAAGGTAAGAGTTAAGGAGGCAAGGGAAGTCTATTTGTACAGCAACTTTCAAACATGACAAAAAATAGGTAGTTACAGTTATAGTTACATTGCAGTAATAAACTTCTACCTTCTACCCACTGCTGTGCTGTGGAATCAATGAATGTGGGAGAATTAACACAATGTGATACAAAGGCAGTGGCTAGTACAAGATCAAATTTAAAGGAATAGTTTGAAAAGTTGGGAGATAAACTCATTCACTCATTCACTTTGTCAATAGTTAGATGAGAAGATTGATACCACTCTTGAATATGAGATACAGTACGAATCAATTCTCATCTAACTCTTAGCAAATAAGTGTATTTTATAAAATATCAAACTATAGCTTTATAGCTGAGTTTTTTATGCTCACCTTTGCATACAGGCTCTGTGCTGTTCCAGGTGAGGCCCTTACAGTATAACATTGAGGGCCCGTGTAGCCGAAAGCCACTATCACAGCTGAACACTGCCCAGGAGCCGTCCTCATTCATGCTGCTCGTCCCGTGGGTAAGCCGCCCTGGGTTGGAGCAGCCGGAGCCTCAAAGAACGGGAGAATATCATGGAAAGTGATTACAAGTTTGAGTCTGACCAGGGACCCTTATTGCCTTTGTTGTTGTTTCCTATCAACTCTCTACTGTGCACTGCAACAGAAGCAACAAAGTATCCTCTAAATGCTACTGACTAAAACAGAAACTGAAATCCTAAAACAAAAAGATTTACAGCACATGCTTATGAATGACGCTCCTCACCGACACAGACTGGGGTGTCCCGGGACCAGCGCCCAGACACACAGCTGTTGGTTTTGTATCCATGGAGCTTGTAGCCAGGATGACAGCGGAAGATCACCAGCAGTCCACCGTAACGAAAAAACGTCTGCCCGTTCTCCAGGTGTCTAAAAGTGCTGCATCCTTCAGCTCCCCACGCTGTAGAACAGTTTCACAGTGAATGTCTGCAGTTGTCTGAAAAAGCCGATTACTTAAGAGTAATTGGCTTTTTAACACATAAGTCAGAAAATGAACTTGAAGAAGTACCTGGAGCATAGATGCAGAGCAGAGCGACCAGTGCTGCCAAGAGCCCCATCTGAACTCCCAGATGGGATTGGAGGCTACAGAGAAGTACTTGGAGAGTGAAAGTGGGAGGTATATGAGAGGTTGGAGATTGAGGGGAGGGGTGGGGAGATGTGGTCTGGGATTACTACAGGATGGACAGATGGGAGGAAGGAAGGGAAGAAGGAGGGGTAAGATGGTGCATACACAAAACACTGAGTAGGTATCAGGGGAGATGCTGTTTTTACCTGATTTAAAGTGTCAGTTAAAAAATAATTAGTCTCCTCAAACTCCTGTTTGTCTCTCACCCTTCACTTATGTAGGAACCCTGCATATAGTGTGTGTGCGCACCTGTTTAAAGTGTGTGTGTGTGTGTGTGTGTGTGTGTGTGTGTGTGCTCATGTGTGTGCATACTGCACAAGTTGTTCAGTGAAATCTGAACCCATCATTACTCAACCTGACAGGATGCCTGGGCCTGTTTTACAGCTCCCTCCATTTGGTAATTATAGTGGGCAGAGTTAGGGTTAGAAGATATATAGATAGATTACAGAGTGAAGTACAATATGAACACACACACACACACACACACACACACACACACACACACACACACACACACACACACACACACACACACACACACACACACATACACACACACACACACACACACACACACACACACACACACACACACACACACACACACACACACACACACACACACACACACACACACACAGTCTAATAAAAACATACACAAAACATACAAAAACAACAATACAACAATTTGTTAAAAAACAAGACAATTTATTCCTTTTTGGTAAACAGCTGAACACACACCAGCTGAAACTAGCAGCAGTGTGTTTCTTCTTTTTATACTTCAGGTATCAATACATGTAATATTCATAGGTAACACTACAGTACTGACATGTAGGTAACAGTGCTACATCACACTGGTACTCCTGCTGTATATCTGTTGCACAATATGTTTCTCACAAGTCTGCAACTCTGCTGTCAGACGTTACATCTGTGCTAAATCAAACCGTACCTAAAGCTCGTAGTCCCAGAACCTGCGTCAGACTTTTTCTAGCAATTCATTTAGACTTGGTGGGGTTCTTGGTGACTTTCATGTGTACTTTTATGCCCAGGACTTCCATCTTGTGTCCTTGAGCAAGACACTGAGCCCCAAATTGCTCCCAATGGTCAGATCAGCACCTTGCAAGGTAGTTTGTGACTTGAAAAGCGCTTTAAATAAAAGTGAAATATAAATGCAGCCATGTACCATAACATAATCCTTCTAAATAATGCCAAATTTCATGACAATCCATCCAACGTTTGTCGAGCCATTTCACGCCGAGAAGGCTAAACAAATGGTGAATCATTAAGGTCTTTATTAAAATTAAAACAAATGATAAAATGCACCAATACTTTTAAAGTGCATTGTATTTGTCCTTTAACAACTGTCTTTTCCCTACTTTCCTTCCTTCCTGCTAATCTTGCAGGGCTTCCACACTGTAGTATTCAGATTCTTCCCTTCACAAATACTTCTCTCCATCCATCTTTCCGTTGAATTGCTGATCCTTGTTGTCCAGTTTGTGTACCACTCTGAATGCCTCTAGGAACTCAGTGAAGTCTATGCTGCCGTCCTTGTTGAAGTCGATACTTCGGGCCAGGTCATCGATGGCTCTGTCGTTGATGTCGACCCCCAGGTGGGCGCTGAAGAGACGCCACGTGTGACGAAACTCTTCGACGGAGATCAGACCTGAACAACACACAAACCCCCACATCCTGAACTGTAAGGAATACATTTAGAATTTTCTGTTTTTAAAAGGTCCTATGACATGCTGCTTTTCGGATGCTTTTATATAGGCCTTAGTGCTCCCCTAATACTGTATCTGAAGTCTCTTTCCCGAAATTCAGCCTTGGTGCAGAATTACAGCCACTAGAGCCAGTCCTACAATGAGCTTTCCTTAGTATGTGCAATTTCTGTGTCTGTAGCTTTAAATGCTATTGAGGAGGAGAGAGGGGGGAGAGGGTGGAGGGTGGAGGGTGGAGGGTGGGGGTGTGGCCTTGACTAGCCCTTTATATAGAGAGTGTGGCCAACTAGGGAATCAAATGTTCTGAGCTATCCCGTTATGTGATTGGTTCCGAGGTGGTCACATGTTTCGTGGACTCCATGTTTGATACCAACATTCATCTGATTCCCATTGACATAGTGCAGGGAATAGTGGAAAAATTTAATAAATTATTTAAAAATTAGCGGACATTAGAAAGGTAAACGGACTAAAAAGAAAAAATGACTTATTAGGCGACATGGTCACTCACTACAATGGGCACTTTTTAGAGGCCCATTTACGATATAGAAGGTAAATATACACTGGAATATTTCCGTAAGGACCTTTTACATATTGACAAACGTTGATAATAACATGTATATGCCTGTTTATGGTGAAAATAAGCGATTTATTTCAAGATAGCATATTCGCCCCATAGGGTTACACTATAGAGTTATCTGACGTTGGTATCCAATATGGCGCCCATGATTTGAGTTGGCCACACTCTCTATATAAAGGGCGCTAGCCTTGACCAACTTCCACTTTGCTCTTTGGATGCCATGATGTCTCTCTCTTTCTCATGGGTGGGCCAAATTCTCTGGGTGGGCAAAGCAGAGAAAGGGGAGATAACCTTGCTCCTTATGACCTCATAAGGAGGAGATTCCAGATCGGCCCATCTGAGCTTTCATTTTCTCAAAGGCAGAGCAGGATACCCAGGGCTCGGTTTACACCTATCACCATGTCTAGCCACTGGGGGACCATAGGCAGGCTGGGGGAATGCATATTAATGTTAAAAAACCTCATAAAGTGACATTTTCATGCCATGGGACCTTTAAAGAGATTTTTTTTACCTGAATGGTCTTTGTCTATAATGTTGAATATTATCTCAATGTCTGTCCTGTATCTGAACAGAGTTTCCGCCAAGTTTGAAGTCACCTAAAAGGAGGAAAGGAGAAAAGAAAACAGTAGACATCTAAACAATAGCTGTGTTTGATAGAAGCATGGGTCGAATATGTACTATAATCCTAAAAATACCAGTATCACAAGGGAGAACGAAAAGGCTTGGGCTGCCAGTTGGATTGTAACATGTTTAAAGCTTGGTGCTGATCCTCAGGCAAAGTAAATTAAGTGTCATTAAGTGCCCATATTTGTGCGCATATTGGATATTGAAATCTCACTTTTCTTCATTTAAATGCTCCACTCCATTTCATTGCATGCATTATCACATGCTTCATACAATTATCCAACCTCTTTCGCTTTCTGAGACTTAAACCTACTGACAGTTTTAAAACGGTCCTGTAAAACGACTGTCGGGGCTTAAATAAATGGAGTGGAGTAAAAAGTACAACATTTCCCTCTGAAATGTAAAAAAGTATAAACTTAAAGTACAAAGATCTCAAAATACCCTTCAAGCACAGTAACCCCTCACTTCTCTGACCTGAGGCAGAGAAATCCCTGATTCCATATCCTCGAAGCAGGACTGATAGTCCACACTGCCATCTGGTGCCAGACGGGCTAAGTGTGGACGAAGTGTCCTCCAGGGCAGATCCAGTCTCAGCACAGACTCCAACACCTGAGCCCATTCACTGACTGACACACTACCTGAAAAAGATATGCTTGCATATAAAAACTACTGTATACATGTCAACCTGGTTAAATACATGTAATAAGTAAGTGAAAAGAGCGCACCGGTATTATTTGGATCGTACTGCTGGAGGCCTGACAGCAGCTCAGAGCGGTGGGAGAACAGCTTCTCCTTCAGGGCCTTGAGAGCAGAACCTTCAGCAGCTCGTACTCTGCAGACACACATGCAAACACAGGCCATTAACTAAGTATGAGCTTTCCTACTTAAAGGAACACACCGACTTATTGGGAATTTAGCTTATTCACGTTGAGTTAGACAGTGCGATGACCATACACTTCTCATTACGTAGTTGTGCGGTAACTGTCTGACAGCTCCAGCGCGCAGGTCATCACAGAACATGCAGGTGAATGGTTCCAGAAATCCTACTGCTCGAATAAGTGACAAAATAACGCCAACATGTTCCTATTTACATGTTGTGATTTGTAGAGTCACAGCGCGTGTACAAAAACAGCGTAAATATATTCTCAGACAGGCTTAATGCAAAGCAAATCATTCCGCCCAAGTACTATATTCTTCCGCCTGGAGAATATAGTTCCCGGTTTTGTTTACGGTTAGAAGACGGCTGTGTTTCATGTTACGTTGTTTTTTGTACACGCTGTGACTCTACAAATCACAACATGTAAATAGGAACATGTTGGCGTTATTTTGTCACTTATTCGGAGCAGTAGGATTACTGGAACCATTCACCTGCCTGTTCTGTTATGGGCTGCTGCCGCTGGAGCCGTCAGACAGCGTTACAGCACGCACGGAGATGAGAAGGGTATGTATCGACTTGTCTAACTCTGGGGGTTACGGTGAATAAGACAAAGTCCCAATAAGTCGGCGTGTTCCTTTAAATGCTTAAATTCAAAATGCTTGTTTTGAGTGCTCAGCAGTCCAAAACCCAAAGCTATCCAATTTATAACCTATTTATATATTTATAATCTAAAACAGACAAATGCAAATTTTACACAAACAAATAAACACCAGACACCTGTTGTACCTCTGTGTCAGGGTGAGTTTGCGTGTTGTGCGGCTGACTTGGTACTGGTAGAAGCGGGGAACCAGTTCTCGGCCCACTTTGATGTAGGCACCACGGTTGCTTCCCTCCTCATAGTAGTTTGACGCTGAGAAAATGGTGATCACCTGTAGAACAAACATGCACACATTTATTTCTCCAGACTCAAACACTTTTTGGGACAATCTCAATGAATTTATTGCAACCCGTCTACCTGTCCACCATGACAGAGCTCGTATCCCTCCTGTTTGCACTCATGGGATCTGATGAGCAGCTGGAGTCCGTGCTGGAGCAGCAGTCTCTGGGTGACGTCAGGGCCGAAGTAGCAGCCTCCTCCTCTGAATGTGTTGGGACTGCAGCCTTTTTGGGTTTTAGGGTCACTCCACAATATATCCACTATCTGCAGCAGAGAGGAAAGTAGATACAAGTGGTGAATAAGACACAAAAGACATCAGTCGCATAATGTTCATCTGTTTCCCACCGAATCCACTCCTCCGACCTGTTTCCATTCCCGATCATGTTGTGGAGGTGAAGGAGGGGGAACAGAGGACAGAGAGTCCAGGAAAGGTACTTGGAGGTCATTGATAGCGTAAGGCATGCTGGGAGAAGACGGGCACGGACGAGGCGAGAGGCACGATGGAGTTCGAGGAGAGAAGAGCAAAGAGGAGGAGGACGATGATGAGGAGGAGGACGAAGTGGAGGCGGCGCTGTCTTGTCGGCTGTGCCCGCATCGCCTATTTCTACAGAAGAAAAGGGGTAGAAGAGAGGGTCTGTCGCTTTTTAACAAGAAATCAAATTGTACATTTGTTCTGTCAGTGTCTGTGGGCTGCTGTCAGACCTCTGGTGGGGGGTTCTTTGGTTCTTGCTGTGGCTGCGACTGCTGCTGGGACGAGAGCAGGCTGTAGATCTCAGTCTCTTCATCTGTCTGCAGGACTGGCCGATGTCCAGCTGCTCCACACTGCGTCTGGGAAACCTCAGGGCAGATTTCACCTAGGAAGAGCAGAGAAGGAAAGACGAAAGTGAGGACAAAAAGGTATTTGTTTTCCATATTGAAGTTTAAACTGACGTATGTCAAGCGTCTGAGGATAGTGGGTAATGTACAGTATGTTGTACAGGTTGTAAAGCTCTTTGAGGCAAAAACTGACTTTACTTAACAAACGAGCTTATACATATCCTTAGTACAGTACTACTTCTTATCTGAAGTAAATTAAAAAAGGTAAAAAAAAAATCCAACCTAAAAATACATAAAAACTATTATACATACATAAAGATACAGATTACAGATGATTTATTGCATTCTAGGAGTGACTTTGTGTAATAATTGTATATTTTGTAGCACCCATGTCGTCCTGTACTTCAGAAGTAATTTGCTGCATTTCCTAAAATTACTTTTAAAAATGTAATGAGAACATTACATTAGCATTCAATTATAATCCAATGTGATGAATACATGCATGCTTATTTTTCAAACACACATTAACAAAAAAGGTATTTGATATACAGAACTGAATGTTGTTTAAACCCACGTAAGTATTTAGCATGGACCATGTCTGCTGGATATGAACAAAGCCAAAGTTAGCTATAATATCTACATTGATGTGTGGTGGCAGTGATTTGACAGCATTTTAAAAAAAAGAAGGTTTTTCTAACCTCTAGTGGCCAACATTGATTATTGCTGTTAAAAGAGTACAGCTGGAGGATGAAGGGTGGCTGATTGTTTCCACTGACCTTGTGCCTCTCTATGGAACTGAGGAAGTCCAGGTCGGTCTGATCTGATATCCCTCCGTGAACAATCAGGATCTTTCCGTCAATGACTGTTGCGACGGGCAGAAGGCTGAAAACGTCCTGAAACAGCTGGAGGATCTCACGGCCATGAGCCTGCACACAGTCAGCCAAATTTGTAATGCACCCAGCTCCACCAGCTGTGACAGTCAGCAGTTACATGCTGCAACCTGCAGAACGTGCAACTGAGTTCTGTACATAATAAACACAGAATAATGACATGAGTCTGGACTTGACTGTACCTTGTATTTCTGCATGACTTCTTTTGTGAACCCATATCTGAAACATCAATGTAAAAACATATTCTAATTTTACTACTCTCATGTTTTTGGTAAACCTAAACGGATACACGTTTTCTTCTTTCTACCAACCTGAGGTTCATTATGTGGTCTTCATGGTTTCCTCGGTTCAGGTGCATGTAGTCGGGGTAAAGCAGCAGGTAGGCGAACAGGAGGATGACCACTTCGATAGACTTTTTCCCACGGTCCACAAAGTCCCCGTTAAACACATATGGCGTCTCCGCAGAGGGAAGGCCATTCTGAACAACAGCAACATGCCGGAAAATCAATCAACTTAAAAGTGTATTTACATAAAATTGGATGCATCTGCATAAAACAACATTTCCCTGTAAAACAGGTAGTAAAGGATTCTAAAGACAATTGTTGCATAGAAGAAAACAAAAAGGCTTTACCTTATAAAATATTAGAAGTAAGTCATCAAGCCGCCCATGCAGATCACCTGTACCAAAAGGAAAAACACAGGATTGCAAGATTTGGTATCTTATTTCTGGCTTAATTGAACCCTGGCTGATTTACAGAGGAGGTGTGAAAACATCTCAACACACTAAACAGTGTGTGTTTTCTGCTTTAGTCACAAGTATTCTTGAGTTTAATTAGATGCGAATCTGCAGGAGGAGGCAGCCGTGGAAGAGGAGTCAAGTGCCTGATCAGTGTGCAAATAAACAAGACCTCCATTCTTGGAACGCTGCCATTAAGATACAGAAAACTGTATTTAAAACACATTTGCAAACATCAGCGATTATTTAACTGGTAAGCAGGTCATTAATGTATTCAGCAGCTCACTGTACTGTGCGATGTAGCAGGTGCACAAGCAGAAGCAAAATGATCAGACTGAAATGTTTGTTGTGTACTTAAAAATGACAAACGATTTTGAATCTTGAATTACCAAGTGAAACTGAGATCATGGTCACCCACCACATATAGTGATCTCATTGGTGTAGGATGTTGACAAGTGGGTGATGTTGGGCATCTGTTTGAGGAGCGTTTTGGTCTCGTACAGCAGCTGCAGAACATATCTGGCATGTAGAGTCTGCACGGAAGAAAAGTAATGAAGTCCCAGAAAGCACCCAAAATCAAAACCAAGACAATCAAACGTATTCTGTACCTGCTGCTCCTTAAATGCACTAAGGAGAGCATTCGTATCAGAGACGGAGAGAGGAAACGAGAGCCGGGGCCCGGTGTACAACTCTGGAACAGGGATCATGTTGTAGCAGGTCTCTCTGTCCAACCAGGGGTCCACCACCGGGTCCAGCAGCTGGGAGATCAAGTCTGGAGAACACAGTGTGAGGAGCTGTGAACGTACTTTCATACTATCATTGCCATAAAGTAGTCCTGCTCATTGATCTGCAACATTACCCGCCTAAAACCGGAGATATTGGAGAAGTAGACAACGTGGAATAACAGATAGCCTATTACAGTATAGCAAAATCGCTGACAGTCGACAAATTGATATCACCTCACAGCATACAGTCATCGCTCAACTGTGATAGTTCAGGTATAATCAGCACTGAAAGCAAAAAGTAGATTCCCCACACTAGTTTATGCTCCCATAATCACTTAAATTACCACACTTTTTTAATCCGTCATGGATCTTTGTCAGGCCCGATAAAGGATTTAAACTATCCACAGATTTTACACACCAAAGTCTGTTTACAGATTTTGGGGAGTATGACTGAATATGTGGAAAAAGCCTTTTGTGCCTCTAGTTGCGCAACATCTGCTACATTGCCTTAAGTGATGTCCTTACGATATGTCAGAAGGAACTATTTTACTTTTTAATCCACATAATTTATTTAATAACTTCAATTTCTGGATACTTTACAGATTCAGATTAATAAAACAAAACATAATCAACAAATAGATTATTTATAACCTATAATATGTATATTTTAATGCTAATACTTTTGTGCTTTAACTTAGGTACAATTTTGAATGCAGGACTTCAACTTCCTCCACCACTGCTGAACAGCAATCAGATTGTCTCTTCAAGTAACATGAATGAAGTAAAACTCTTTTGTAGGTAAACAAAATGAAGGGTTTACCCAATGAGCTAAACACCCATACACAGATTTGAATTATCTATAATAAAAAACTGTTGACACAGCATCACATCCAGCTCTGTGTGAGCTCACTGTTGGATTAAAAGACCACTCCAATATGCTAATGAAAACCTCTAATTTATGCAAACAAGCAAGGCATGAACAGACATCTACCTCCAGGCCTATTTCTCTTTTGTAAGTCTTTTGTCTATTTCCCCTTTAGTGTCTTTTAAATGTCCTCTATTCTGTCACAAGCACGCACACACACAAAGATGGGGATATAGTATTTATATAATGATGATATAGTATTTATATGATAAATAAAGGCAGCAAGAGTCTGGCCTCTTTGCATCACTTACGTTGACTCAATATAAAACCCACGTAGAGGATGAACAGTAGATGTTAAGCAATAAGGGCTGACCAAAGGATTAGCTCGTCAATGAAGCATTATGCTTTTTGCTGGATGAGCGGGTCAGTGCATACTTAAGCCACAGCTGTGTCAGTGCAACACACCAACACGTTGGCCTCCACATTCACAGCAGTTGCTAAGCAACAGGGTATACGCAATATATTTTCTAATTCAGACCAAAACACAGAGGTATCAAACAAAACAGGGGTTAGTTTTCATGGAGGTAAAAAAAAATACATCTACTGTATGTATAATCTTCCAAAAACCATTAAACCTCATCTGATAACTAATATACTAGTTGACATTACCATATTATTAACATTTCATCTCTCACTATTTGTGTTTACCTACAAATGAGTCTTTAATCATGCAGTTTCACATAATAGCAAACCAGCTTCAAATAAACCTAAAAAAAGATGCTCAAAAGCTTTTAAAAAAAAATACATTAATAAAAAGGCAAAATGGTGCAGAATAACTTGACAAATGTAAGTGTCAGTATGTCAAAGACACACATTAGGAGTGAATGCTTTACATGCACAGTGCAAAAATAATAAAGTAGAATATAATTTGTCCTTCATTCATATCCATACGATCCTTGTTACTAAATGGGTTTTACTCCAAACTAAAATTTGACTTTACTTCGGACATTTCCAAATAACAAGGATGAAGTCAGAGTTTTCAATATGCAAAATCTTATCTTTCCTTAAAACGATGTGGCTAAAAGAGTATTTGGGCTCCTAACCTGGTCCATTTCCATTCAGCTGAGTGAAGTTGTCGAGCATGAAACTGAAGAAACTGGAGAGCTGAGGAAAGAAAAAAACAACAGAAAAAAGGTGTTTTAAGCTTTCTGATGCTTCTGAAAATTAGCATCCATGTGTACTTTGAGGAAATGCCTGCGCTGAGAGTCACCTGGAGCTGGTCCTGTTCCCCGGCGTATTCAATGGACTGAAAGATGTTCCAGGTGTACCTGCGCCTCATCTCCAGACGGGCCATGTAGCGCCGGTACCATCGCTGGATCAAAACTGCTGCCTTCATAGCTATGACAAAACACCAGCTGTATTTTATTTTTATTTACATTTTATATATTCACATTTTATATAAATGGGAGACATGTTTATTAAATATCTGATTATCTGAACACACATACATACAGTGCAGTACATGAATATGGCATGCGAGACTCTTATCACACACACACACACACACACACACACACACACACACACACACACACACACACACACACACACACACACACACACACACACACACACACACACACACACACACACATCTTTAGAGATGAGCAGGGTCTTACTCAGAGCTGGGCTGGGAGTCTTAACTGTGTCATCTGTGATAAGAAGAAACTACAACTCAGCATAAGAAACTGGTAATTAAAGACAACACACACGCACAAAGAGAGATAACAAGACACAGGGGAGGTCACGATTATCAGTGGGACTGGAGAAACTAAGCAAATTAAAAGAGCTTTCAGGAGAAACAGCACTCATTTAAGAGAGACGGAGTGTGAAGAAAGAAAAGCACCATCTGTCAAACATCTGGGGTGTGTGCAACAAGTCGGAGGGAAATCTATCACAGCAAAAATGCATTACCATCAGATTCATTCTACACAGCGTGACTTTGACATGCGTAACATACTAAACCATAATAGTACTGCCATGACATCTGCTAATAATACACTAAGGAGCACCACCCAAGTAATGTTACATAATGCTTCACAGAGGAGATCAACAAGACAAAACCGGAGCAAGAAAAGAAGTGCAACTAATGATTATTTTTATCATCGATTAGTTTGCCAGTTACTTTCTTATTCAAGTCAATTAATTGATTAGTCTCTGAAATGTAAAAAGAATTGTGACCAAATTCTCATCACAGAGTCCAAAATGACATTTTCAAATGTATTATTATAATGTGTATAATTGTTTGTTTGGCATTATTGCTTTAAGAAAAGACTTAAATGACTAAATGATTATCAAAACAGACTAAGCGATTAATCGACTATTTGTTTGCGCTCTAGTTTTTAATCTGGACTGAGGAGAAGACAACAGATATTTCTAGGATCTATAATGTGAATGCCAGACTGTATGTAGGAATTACACGTGAAATCTTAAAATAAAAGCAACTTAAAGTCTATAAGGATACAATGAGTTACACAATGTAAGATTTCAATTATTTCTAAGATTGCCCTCCAATTAGTATCCAGAAATATTTGTGCTCAGCTGGTCTATACCCACAGACTCTAATTTAATGTTTTTTTTTCACACCTTTCCTCAGGGGCAAAACATTAAAATGTCAACATAATCCAGCTGAAGGGAAGGAAAACGCGCAAGGACCATAATAACAGCTCCCTCCTTTAACACATATTTACCTGTCTCCACTCTTCTCCCTTGTTTCTCCGTAGCAACGGAGGTGCCACATCCCATGATGACCAACAAGGAGGTCCCAGGGGTCACATCAGTCCGTTTTTTCAAAGTTGAGTCCCATCTGGCTGGTGGCATGCGACTGCTTCAATGAGAGAGTAAGAACATTACTGTTGTCATGCTGCATCAGTCACTGGTTGTGTGAATGGGAGAACTGGCTTTCACTCTTTAGTTCAGATGTCTCCAGAACACTTTATCCAGTCTCACACCACAGCAGCACGGTTTACTTCAGGGAGAATTTCTGTCTTTAGTTGGTCACCTCTTGCAATCTTTAACTCTAACTACAACTTTAACTTTTCTGTTAAGCACACTCTGCCTTGTGTGTGTGTGTGTGTGTGAGAGAGAGAGAGAGAGAGAGAGAGAGAGAGAGAGAGAGAGAGAGAGAGAGAGAGAGCTGGAGGGTGGTGATGGTTTATGCTGGGCCAGCTAATCCATATGATTGGCCAGAAGGTCGACTTTTGTGTGACTGTATGGCTCTCCTTGCACGTTTGCTGCATTTGCCTTTTGCATTATCATGTGCATTATCATAATTTGAATACATAATAAAGAAAGAAAAAAAGAAAGAAAAGGTTAAATAATTTCATTTATATTAATACGTTTAGATCATTTACATTTATGTGTGTGTGTGTGTGTGTGTGTGTGTGTGTGTGTGTGTGTGTGTGTGTGTGTGTGTGTGTGTGTGTGGAGGGGGTTTTATATGAACATGCATGTAATCAAGCGATCAATATAAAGTCATAATTGATCTAATTAGGGAACAAAAAAAAAGAAGTTAAGGCTCAATGGGTTTCCTTTCAGCGTATTTCAGCCCTTCAACGATGATCTGCAAATGTGCATAAAATTAGGCTTCGATATAAAAACATATGCCACAATAACGAAGCATTGGCTGCTTATCACGCTTCAACACACTCAAACAACCCATGTTTGAACAGAAACATCTAACTTAAAAAGGAAAAGGTTGCCTATTGCGCATCACTTTCCTTTTCACACAGCATCCTATTCCAACGACGTGCTTATTTTACGCATCCGGTGCAAGTAAAAATCCTCTGTTTTTGTTCCTACCTGCAGCTTGTATCCGCGCGCTCCAGAAATCATGAAATTGGACACACAATCCATGCGATGCACAAAGAAAAAAACTTGCATCGAAACTGCAGAAAAAAATGTTGCGCTACATATGTCTTCTAAGTGACTGATAGGTTTGAGTGAGAAAGATATTGGCGGCGATAGTGTTTCCAGAGGAGCTGTGGACGCCGCAGGAGGAGAGGAGAGCGCACAGGAGGCGGAGGTATCAGCAGGTGGATTTAAAGCACAGAAACCACAAACAGAATGGAGCGCCAGCTCGCTGTTCCACCTGCTCTGCTGTTCCTTCTTTGCAGGCTACTTCTGAAACATATTCCTCTGGTACGATTTTCCACCATGCCTCATTTCACTCGTGCATCACTTCTGTGCCCCGTGCCCCTACCCTGACCCACCTAGCCAAATGTGATTATTTGCCAATTTACACTTTTTGCCTCCTGAAAAAAAATGTGATGAAACTACTAGCCATGAGAATTTAAGTGTATGGTAATCAAGAAGAATTGTAATGGTTGCAGTGGCCTTTACTCTGGCACCACCCTCAGGAAATCCTAACAGTGGTTTATTTTAACCTTAAGTTTCAGGGGTTTGTGAACAGCCTTTTTATTGGCTTCTAGAACACCCAAATCTTCTTTTCAAAGTCAACATCCACATTTATAGGTAAAATAATTAAAAAGCCTAATAATGTTTACATTTACAAAACGTTTTGGAGAAGCAGACCTATAAAACTATGGGTTGAGATTTGAGGACAGAGGTTTCAATTTACATTTAAAGCAAGCAGTAGGGCTACCTTTACTCATGTAACCTCCCATATTTTTTTTTTTTGCAGTTGTAGGTTTTCAATGTCAACTGGAGCTGACTCGGAAGTGAGAGCTCACCTACTGCAATTTGTAATTTGTCTAAAAGAAAATAAGGCCTGAATCACGTTAGCAAAAAAACAAAAAAGCAACTAGAGTAATCAAATCATTCCTGGATGTGAATTTTGCATCCAAAACTTCTAATAAAACCTGCACCCTGTTAAATCAGGTAAATAATAATCAGCTCTAACTTACTGCAAGGGCCGAGTGCTCCATGTGATTTTACTTACTCAACAGTAGCGTGTACAACATGCATCTTGTATTAAAAAGGCAACAGATTAAAAATTTAAAACTCTTTAATGATTAAAGTTAATAAAACATTGACATTTTCACAACTCTTCATGCAGCAGCTTTCGTATGAATCCGCTGTCGTACAAGTGTGACAGCAGCACTGATCTCCTGCAAAGTGATCACTTGTAGTCTGTTGCTTTTTGACAGCCGGGAAGCCTCTGAGCTCACCAGTCTGAGCAGGACTGGCTTTGGAAAACAGAGCCGACTGGCCAGGAAGTCTCGGCTCCTCATCCCAGCTGGACTGACCTGCAGAAGGGATGCAAAGCCACAGATGAGTTGCAGTTGGAAAGACAGAATGTTTAGGATCAACTGTTCTATTAAAATCATCCCATGAAAAGCAGTAATGTTTGGTCAAGTGTTAAACAACACGTGTCCTTGCAAGTTACTGCTTTTGCTGTACTTCTAACCTCTTTGTGAGCTCTGTAGAGGAGAGCAGAGTGAGCTTGAATCCTCTTCTTTGTTTGTGGAGGAATCCTACACGCTGCTTGGACAGAAGCCTTCATTTTGCTGTGTCAGTTTTGTTAAAAAAAAAAAAAAACACACTCGTAAAAAGAAATCAATGGTTGAGATTGCACACAGTAGCCTTTTTCAAAAGGCTGCCAAGAATGAGAGCAGATAGAAAAGATTGTGGGAGAAAGAAAAAGGATGTTTTAATGAACACAAATTGAAGACAGCTTTGCTTAATTAGGCTTAATTACTTTCACCCAGCAGGCTTTGAGTCTTTGGCATGAGTGTCTACAGTGGACACGTGTATGGGGTGCTGTTTGTAAAGCGGCTCACGCTGAAAATAACAGCAACATTTTGTCACATTTAGCTTCAAACAATGTTTTAAAAAACTGGTATGAATTTTTGAGGGTCACAAACGGCACCCCATACCATACACATGGTCATGATCAGTTTTAACCTTTTAATAACCCAAGACAATTTGTGCTGAACGTTTGAATGCAGTGCCTGCTGTTATCTTATTCTTGAGATAACCGAAAATGTAGAATCCTAATCATGATTACGGCTTGCAAAAACATTTATCCCTACTTATCAGAGAAATAAACTCAGATGAGCGAAATTGTTGATTTATTTTTGAAGATTTTTTTGTTGTCTTTTCTGTCATTTTATAGGATATTTAGAACACGTACGTTGTGAAAAGTTGTAGATTTGTAGAGGGGATATTGTTTTTAAGTAGATCTTATTCTAAGGTAAACTTTATTTGTTTAAATTTGTTTTAATGTTGTCTATTGTTAACATTGGCAGTCTATTAATCAAGTTCTTTGGCATACCAACAATATGGATTGCATTACTGGATTACTGAGCATGATACTTATATTGATTTACTTATATGCTCTCTTTTGACATGAACAAATAACAAAGACTTTTTGATAATAATCAAGAAAGTTCTTGTTACTGTACAGTACATATCGGCCAACATATACCAATATATTTGTGAAATCAGGCGCTTCGGGCTCTACTGAACATGTTTTTGTCCTTCATTTTTTAAATAAATGTAAATGATCTAAACGTATTAATATAAATGAAATTATTTAACCTTTTCTTTCTTTTTTTCTTTCTTTATTACATATTCAAATTATGATAATGCACATGATAGTGCAAAAGGCAAATGCAGCAAACATGCAAGGAGAGCCATACAGTCACACAAAAGTCGACCTTCTGGCCAATCACATGGATCAGCTGGCCCAGCATAAACCATCACCACCCACCACCAGCTCTCTCTCTCTCTCTCTCTCTCTCTCTCTCTCTCACACTCACACACACACACACACACACACACACACACACACACACACACACACACACACACACAGGCTTTTGTTTTTATCTGCAGGATTTTTGACTTGACCCCTGTGGCTGTGAAGGGATTTCCAGAGTGTATGGTGGTCAATGATGGTGGCGGGTGAACAGCTGTAGGAGGGGCTTTGTCAGATAAGGATGGCATTAGGTAAAGCCATTAGTGTCCTGTGGATTATTGTAATCCAGCCTCTCTATCACGGCTGGCTCGGTTGCTCAGTGTACAGTCGGTGTCGTCTGGTTTGGAGCAGGTTGGAAGATGGCTCTCTACGTGCAGCGTTTCCTGCCGGCCCTGCTTCTTCTGGGAGCTAACGGTACGATTTCAGTCTTTACACTCATTTTTACCTTCTGCTGTTGAGTTGTGAACACATAATCTGTGTGATATAGAATTGTAACATCAGAAAACCTCTGAAACTCTGACAAACTGACCTTGAAATCCTGTCAAAAGATAAACTGAGATGTTGACAATATATCAGATTCCCTCAGTAATCCTTGGGATTATTATTCAATGTTTTCTTCAGTGACACCGTACTTGATTCTCTGTGTCTGTGTTGTGTTTATTTGCCTTTTCGTAATGTGGTTAAATTGACAGATTAATGCACAGATTTTGTTTGATAGAGTGGGTGACTAATGTGTCCTAACAATCTTTTTTTTTTTCTTTTCTCCTCTGTGCTTTCTGTCCATTTGCCTGATCAGTGTTCATCAGCACTCACGCTCAAGAGGTACTGTACGAAGAAATCTCCGAAAAATGTCAGAGATGAGGTGTTTGCATAAAATCCAGTTCTGTTTTTTCAGTTCAGTTTTTTTGTTGACATTTCTTCTTGGAGTTTAGCAATCTCTCTCCAGTGGCCATTGATCAATGTCAAAATGATTTTCATTGAAAAAACCACTGGGAATCTGCTATAGATATTAGAAGGTTCAGTCTCTGCTGCATCATTGGCTTTTCAGTCATTCATGGAATTATGCTTTTCACATTATTTATTTGCAAACCAGCTGTATTTTAAAATCATGGCATTTATATTTTGGGGATTTCTGCTGACCCTACATTGGATTGCATGTATTAAATACTCTTTGTGCGTGTTTATATGAGGAGGGAGTGTCTGAGGCGTGGACCAGCAGGTCTTGCAAATGTGATTGTGAAGGAGGAGAATCCCCGACCGAGTTTTCCTCCATTGGGACCGGCTCTTCCATGGTGCGAGGAGTGGACTGCATGCCAGGTAACAACTGTCCCCCTCTCCAAAGGAAACCAGTTGTTTTGTGTGCCAGTTACCTGTAACTTTCTTAAAAGTACACACGTTCATTAGTGAAAGAAATGAATGGTTTTAATTTATTGCACTTCAATCTCAAACTGACGTTTTGTGGATTTCACATCATATTTTTACTGCACACTGAGCACGGATTTTCTAATTTCTCTAATGAGGCCCCTCTTTCACCTACTAATTAAGTGACGTTTGTTGATTAGATAATAATTGAATCATAACAGTACTGGTAATAAGGACTACATTGTGATGGCAGTCTTAGATTCAGATAATGAACATGCAAAGCTGTGAGCTGACTGAGAGAGTGGACGAGGACATGAATCATATGCTGGATGTCCGACTGTTTAATCTGCTGGAAATCTAGTATACAACGCAGTACGTCTGCCACTCACTAGCGATAGCTTTTTTCATTATCAATTACTTTGCCGAATGTTTTGTTTATAACATCCAAAGAAAGTCAATTTACTAAAATATAATGCAAATATCAAAACAGTTGCCCGTTAAATTCCTGTCAATTGACTAATTGATTAATCAAAGAGTCATTAAGGATCTACAATGCAGATAGAGATTTGTAGTGTGTGTGTGTGTGTGTGTGTGTGTGTGTGAGTGACAGAGACAGAGACAGAGAGAAGTGGAGTCTTTATATGTACATGTACATGCATGACAGCATTAGACTCCAGATTTGACGCCACAGGGTGGTCATGCTCCACTGGACAAGATGTTGCAGATGGAGCAATGAAAAGACCTCCGCCAAGGCTGCACAGCCCTCTAAATGTATTATTTCCAAAATAGAAAATGTGGTTTACATCTGGATCTTAATCTGCATCAAAACACACACAATATAGACAAACGTGATCCATGCGGCGGATTGTTTTCATTGATTCTTGAGCTTGGATACAGCAGTTGACAAAATAATGAGGTTTTTGATCATATCGCATCATATGGCAGCCTCATTGGGCCTGAGATATAAAGATCATACTTGAATCCTATCAGGCTTGAAGAGAAGAGAAAGGCAGAGCTGATGTACAGTGAATCACAGAAACCAGTAATTACAGTACCACGGGCTTGACGGGTTTTCCTACACAGCCTCACACCTTATTCCACCTCAATCTATCGTGTCTCACCTCTCTGTTTTCTCATTAATTCCGCCATCTGAATGTGTTTTATTCTACTTTTGAAATACATTAGGGCGGGCTATAGAGTGACTCGCATTACTGTTATGTAAACACTTATCTCCTGACTCACACAGGCGCTGCTGCTGCTGCTGTATGCATTGTAATACTGGGATTAGACAGGATGTGACCCTCTGCTTAAGCCAGTAGTAAACAAACGCGCAGCAGGTTTCTGTTCCACGTATCAACAGCTGATGTTATTTCTGAAACTTAAGTAGGGGGAAAAAAAACTCACTCGTGCAGCTCTCTCCTCTCTCCCATTCATGTATTTATATTTATGTGTATTTGCTAAGTCAACAACGGACTTGCTCTCGTGTGTTTTTAGTGGAAGTGAAAGGGCAGATTGACAGATCAAAACATGGGAGCAACGTGGAGCTAAAGCTGTGAAGAGTAGAACATGGCCATCTGTCCGCCTGCTGCCCTAATGGACATCGCTGATCTCTCACTGTGAAGAATTAAACAGCAGGCTTTTAGCATGCATGGGATATGGGTCATACTGGGTCTGCTAACAGTGGGGGCTTTGGGAGCGGGAGGATGTGAGGATGAAGAGATGGAGATTTAAGCACCTAAAGGCTTATAGTGATGATCATTTGCTGGTTACATTTCCGTTTTTTTTACTGCTTAGCTGTTGGCAGACATGTTTGTGTTCTCCTCTGTCGGGGTGGCGAACTTGAAATCCATGTAGCCAGAGGGTCTTTGAAAACAATGCTATTAACTGAAAAAACAAAAGAGATTTACATTAAGACCTCTGTTTTATAATTGTGTCTCTGATCCTCCTGCAGAATGTCCGTATCACAAGCCTCTGGGCTTTGAGGCCGGATCGGTGAGTCCAGACCAGATCACCTGCTCCAACGAGGACCAGTACACCGGCTGGTTCTCCTCATGGCTCCCGGGCAAGGCCCGGCTCAACAGCCAGGGCTTCGGGTAGGTACAGGCCAACATGTAGACTTTTCTGAACTATTCTGTCCTCAAAAAACAATTGTAGTTATGTAGTTATAGCTGCATGCATTTTTAATCACTGAAGATTGCCAAAACCTATATTTGTTCTAATTTAAACTCGCAAAATGTTTTTGCCAAAGATGGTCGACTGCTCTTACCCTAATAAACAAATGTCTGGACACTTTCCATCTGTGAGTAACAGTATTAGAAAAAAAAAAAATGCAGTCAAAAAGAGATATGTTACCCATTTATCATTATGCAAGATGCACTTGGTAAGGTTGACATTTCAATATGCTCTTGCTTAAAAACATTACAACATAAATAAGACAGGCAATGCAAGAACAGATGAAAGTGCAGAAACTGGAGCCAGAGGAGCTGTTATGCTCAATGTAAAAGGCTCTGATCTGCTTTAGTCCCCCCCCTCCTATTCTATTATGAAACCACACAACACAAGTGGGATTTGTGTTATGCACTGGGCCGGAAACTGAATCTCAATCCTGGATATTTTATTGTCACGTTTTGCTTGTTGCTGCCTGCAGTCATGTCCAGGTGTACCCCATTACATCACTATTGGGTGTGGTTACAGGTGCAACTGAGCACACCTGTGACCACACCCACCCACACCTCTGCTGGGTGTGATCAGAGGTGAAAGGTTTAGAGCTTTCAACCAGAGAGTTTTTTTTTAAGCTTGGTCTACAGTACATAAATACAAAAGTAATTATAATAAATAAATAAATAAACAATATCATTTTAAGTACAGATTTAAATGTAATGTACTAAAATCATTTAGGTCAGACTCTTAATCTTTTTTTTTTTGCATTTACAGTATGTGGTATGCGCCTTAACCAGGCGACCCAGATTATAGATTCTCATTTGGTTATTCTTTGCTCAGATATTTCCTGAAAAGTACAGTTTCGGTATTACAACCAAAACAACATGTCACTGAAAACATGTCATGTCACAGTGAGAAAAGTACCGGTGTAAATAATACAATAATGATGGCTGAATGTCATTTGGTTGCTTAGTTTTCAGAGTCCTGGTGTTGTGCATGCTGACTCGCTGTCACACTCATGACTTACTGGGACCCCTGAATAGAACAGAGCCAACAGATAATTATGTCAGTAACACCTGTTGCTTTTTCCTACTATAACAAGTCAAAATATCTGCAAAAAAAGCCTCCAACCAGCTCTAGTTATGCATTTTTACATACATCTCTGTTATCTGCTCTAAGACGTGAGATCTTCAAGTGGGGGTCTGTGACCCCTTGGGGGTCCTCAGAGTTAGTGCAGTGGGGCTGCCAAATTGTTTAAAAACTATGTTTTTGAAAGTTTCTTTTTTTTTAAATGTAAATGTGAATATGAATCCACCATATTAATAGCGAAGATAAATTTGCCTATTCGTAAAACAAATATATATAGATAAGCTTGTAGGTAAGGTAGCCATTATGGTAGCTGTACAGTTAAGCTTTAAGTTAATTCATTCATTTTTCTCCCCAGACCCAGTTTAATATGCAACTCAATTGTAGACAATATATGCAGTAGGGGGTCCCTACTCAGTCTCTCTTTCAGCTAAGGGGTCTTTGGCCTAAAAAACATTGAAGACCCCTGCTCTAAGAAAATATCAGCAAGTAAAACTGAACCATGTGTGCATGCGTTGTAAACCAGCCTAACTGCTGCATTACGTCCGGTGTTTGTGTTCCTCCTGCAGGTGTGCCTGGCTGTCTAAGTTCCAGGACAGCAATCAGTGGATGCAGATCGACCTGAGGGAAGTGATGGTGGTGTCGGGGATCCTCACTCAGGGCCGCTGTGACGCTGATGAGTGGATCACCAAGTACAGCGTTCAGTACCGCACAGACGAAAAACTCAGCTGGATCTATTACAAAGACCAGACTGGAAACAACAGGGTCAGTTGAACCCGGTCAAAAACACTATAGAGTATACGAGACACAGACTAAACGTGAGGTAACATCTCTGTCACCACTGGTCTTATTTTGACCAAACTAGATTGGCCTGTTGGGGATGTAATTAATTCAGTTCACATTTTAAACTTTTACAGGTTAGTGGTTTTAAAAAAAACAACAACTTTGTTACAAAAATGTGATGAAATCTGACCTGAAATCTGATGATCTGTTATCATCTTGTTAATAATGGCTTGAAGACATTAATATATTGGTGTCATAATATATTTTTTAAATTTAGATTTGAAATGTGTTCCTAGACAATGTGTTTGATTTTTGATGTTTCACCTACAATACTACTCTTGTACAAATGAATGTGTCGTAAATCAAATCTATTTTAGGTTTTGGCCTGTTATTCTGAAAAAAAAAAAACAATTGGAAGGTGTTACCTTGACATTGAAGTTGTGATTTTTCACTATTTTCTGATGTGTTATTGATTTAACAACTAATTGATAAATCAATAATGAAAATCATCGTTTGCTGCAGCCCTACATTATAATCATAATTGATATTATTAGTACTAACCGTAGTAACTTTTGAGTCCGTTTTAGTCAGTATAATGTATAAGTGAATCCATCCTGACCTTTCACTCCCTCTCTCTCAGGTGTTTTACGGAAACTCTGACCGCTCCTCGTCTGTGCAGAACCTCTTGCGGCCGCCCATCGTGGCGCGCTACATCCGCATCCTCCCCCTTGGATGGCACACACGCATCGCTCTGCGTCTGGAGCTGCTGCTCTGCATGAGCAAATGCAGTTGAACCTTTCCTCCCCGCCATCCCAGAGGCCTTGTCCCAAAACCTTATCTACACCTAAATCACCCCATCGTCAAAGTGTGAGGTCTGTCATTGCATCCACAGATTTGGACCCCCTCCAGCTACATGTATTAAACCACAAGTTGAAGACAAAAACATTCTGTTTTTAAAATACAAACAAACCAGTTTGACTTATGTGATTTCATTAAAAATATTTATGTGATGTGCTAAATGAGCTTCATTCACTGCACTCTCCATTGTCAATGTAAAACCATTCTCATACTGGGGGGTTTAATTTGGTGAGTTCTCAATAGATTGTTCCATTTGCAATGAAATGGCATAAATTCAAAGCAATAATTAGACAGAGAGAGAGAGAGAGAGAGAGAGAGAGAGAGAGAGAGAGGCAGCGTTGCTATGGAGGTTGTATCCAATGGTCTGAGACAAGCTCTTCCAACACATTTGTGTCCTCCTGTTAAATTCTCCGTCTCCTGATATGTAACAGTATAAAACAGGGACCTCTTAGTCCGTCTTTCCTTATTTCCCTTAAAGTATAAGACTGGTGATGCAGTGATATTCTACATGTTTCTTACTGTCAACAAATCCCATAAAAAGACCAAAACCAACAATAAATTGATCCTACCAACAAGTATTGTTTGTGTGACCAAAGCCATATATGTTATTTTTAATATATTTATTTTTATTACTCCCAAAAAATATTAAAAACACATCAATGAGCCACACAGTTGCATATATGTGACACATCTGTTCATTACAAAGAACATAGGCACTGTAGTTTATTTTGAGTCAATAACATACACATGATCCTGCTGCTCTAAATACTCAATGGTTCAATGTGAAGAAATGTGTATTAAAGCCCAGCACAAAATAGTCCCCAACAAATGCACTATTTACTCCTGTTTGAGTAAATGTTGCTAAAAACTACAGTGCCCAGCTGATTTAGAAAATCACTTAGCCTTTTTAAAAAGTATATAATTGTGACCACCTTTAAAAAATAAAATAAAAATCATCTTCAGTTTGAACAAATTGTTTTAGTTCTGACTAATGGTCTTAGTTCTGAGTGCCACAGACAGGATAGAGAAGCCAGAAAGTGTTGAGAAAATGACTAATGCGTTGTTGATTTTGGTATTTTCATGGGATTTTTTGATGACAAGAAAAATGTGGAATAATGCCAGACTTTTTCTTTAAATACACCTGTGATTTAACTTCCTGTTTTCTCTTTTTTTTTGTAAACATGCATCACTTTTACCGGTATCAATCTTCAGTGCTATATAAAGATCAAGGAATGGAAAATTCACTAATGTTCAGATGTGGATTTGTGTTGTGGTTTACTCCTGTTTTTTTCTGTAACATTTCAATTCAGTTTCCCATGGTGCTTTGGGGATATTGTTAGATCTCTAAACTATTTCCTTGATTAAATGAATACTTGTGTCATGTCCGTCCTCGTGTTGTGATCGTCCCTGATACAAAACAAACATATGAGCTGTTCAAAAATGTACAGTTGGCTTTTATTATGAGACCCTATCATTTTTAAAGTAGAATGGTCAGTATAGATACACTCTATGATTTCTATTTACACCCTGTAAGAAGTGGGAAACTGCTTAATGAAAAAAAGAACTGATGATTTAGGAAACACATTCATATTAGTGGCCAAAATTCTTCTCATCTCAGTTGTCAGTGTAAGTGACTTGCTTGGGGTTGAAGCCTCCATTTCCATCTGAAGTGTTGAGTCAGTGAGCTAATATAAGGCTTCAGGGCACTGGCAAGGCAAGCTTTATCATCAGTTTGTCGCAATAATGATATAAACAAACCCACGTCAGCAGTCATTTACAATCGTTAGCAATCAGGATTTTCAATAATATACAACATGGGTTGTATATTGTATATCAGTTTTACATCGCCATGTTCAAGGACATATTGAAAAAAAAAAAAAAAAGGTATTCCAGAGCGATGTCTTCATATTATATGTGGACACTTCTCTTGCTTTAATCACGGTCTCCTAATGGAAATCCTTCTCTGTGCTATATTTGGCTCTAATTTAACTAACCACTAATTTGGATAGTACAATCTGCATCAGTCTGAGTCTATTTCTGGATGTTATTGCTTTCAATCAGCTGTGTAGTCAATTGGTTTATTCTTTTTCTTTTTGCTTCCGTTGTTTTTTTTTTTTAACCTTTCGACAGATGAGAAACAAAATACATGAATTCTCCAAAATTTGCTTTTTAGTCCACAGATGTGCACAAATGCATCCATCCTTCTTTCCTTTGTTCCCTCCTTCTACAAAAGCTTTTCTTCTTTACTTTAAGCCTTAAAGCCACAGAGGAAGGAGAAGGAATGAAGGGTGAAGGTCAGACTGGAAGAAACACTATGCAGATTTTTTGCCTAGTCCACTAATAGGGTTTTGTTCTATATATTGTTTTTAATTATACATAGGTCAGTAGACAAAGTAAACGATTTTATGAATAACCTAGTTAAGTAAAATCATCCCTGATCATGATAAAAGTTGTAATGCGAATACAGCAGGAAAATAAAATTCAGATTTACAAAAGGCATTTACAAAAACATTGATAACACAAGCTTTTAAAAATGCACACAGAAAAATCTAAACACACATTAAAGGATAAGTATGGTGTTCATATCTTTCAACAAATCCCATAAAAAAACACAACCAACAATGTGTTAGCGGACCCAAAACAGCCCTGCGTAAAAACAACCACCAGAGGCGTATTGTTTTAGGTAGCGGTGAGACTTAAAATAATAAATTGAATTTAATACTTTCTATTGATCCCCAGTGGGGAAATTACAATTTACACTCTGTTTGTTAGAAATCAAGACACACACACACACATATTCAGGACCTATTCATGCACAAATGGAGAGATGTCAGAGTGGGCTGCCAGTGCAGGGAGAGTATGGTGCCTTGCTCAAGAGCACATTGGCAGTGCCCATGAGGTGAACTGGCAACCCTCCGGTTCCCAACCCAACTCCCTACAGACTGAGCTACTGCCACCCCAAATATTGTACATACTGTAAATAGGATCCAGAGGGTCCAGTTTGAGTGAGAGATTAATGCGTTTAAAGGCTTATTAGATGTCAAAACACTGCACAGCAGTTTATAATACTCTGAGACAGGATGTTACAACACTGGAATGTATCACTGTGGCAATTATTTTATCTATCGTCTAACAGTTGTCAGACAAACAGAAGAAAGACAGCTTTCACATTACAGGCTACATGTAATCTAATACAAGTAATCTACCATCAAGGTGCAAAATTGTTAAACCATTTGTTGTTGCCTGCAATCATGCGTTGTTTTGCCGGAGCCCCCTGCGTTGGCACTCCAAGTCTGTCTCTCAATACTTTCTGCCTTCCCAAGCATTTACAGCAGCAGGATGGTGTATGTGTGATTGATTCTAAATAACCTACAGAGCCCATGTTCATAGTAATGAAGAAACATGTCACCCAGTACAACAGAGTGGCTCACTAATTAATAGTTTTTGGACAACTATGGCACAGAGCAATAGGCTATATTCGGTTTTGGATACACAGACAACACTTGTTATTAGGTTTGATTCATTGTTGGTTTTGGTCTTTTCATGGGATTTGTCGACATTAAGAAACTATTAAGTTCCACCAGACTTAACCTTTCAGATCTTAAAGGTTGTAGGTGAGGTATGCCTTTTTGCAGAATGCACTCCTACTATCTCGCACACTTAGATGTTGTAATTGAGATAGCCACCACCAATGGCCGCCACGGTCTTGATGTACGTTACTTGCTGTTAAGGCTGTAGACAAAACCAACATGGCAGCACAGAGCTGGAAAGCTGTTGTGGCTGATAAATGAACTGAGAGACTGAAAGTGGGGCTTGTTTTAAAAAATGGGGACACTAAGAGGGAGACATAAAGTGAACTGACAATTACTGTATGTAAAACACAGAGCCTAACAGTCACACTCTGGCTGTTCTGCCACCAAACCCCTTTTGACAAATAGCCCAACTTGTCACAAAACTTCAAAACTGATGTCATGAGGGTGATGTGCAGATTTGTAGGTAATTTCCAAGATTTTTTTTTATCCACTTTGGCCCACAAGTAATCATCAATATTTCTTTACATTTTGAAGAGAGAAAAAAAGAAAGAAAAAAAGGTAAAAATAACACAACGTGAAAATCTGTTAATAACATATCAAATTGAACAAAAAAGGACATTCACCATTATTAAATATTCCTTTTGACATATTGTATTAACACATAAAGATCTATGCATTTCTTTGTGTCGAAACTAAAGCTCTTGCAATTACACATTTAATTCTATATTACTTTATAATATTCCCATATAGCCTACATACTGTGTCATTTATAGCTTATATCCTTGAATTTAAAACAAATAAATATTTAATAAATAATGTTGATATAAATCTTTTTTCTTTTTTGTTGTTCTTATCAAATATCCGAGCTTGAAAAACATTTGAGTTTATTGGCCACCGGTGTGACAGCGGCTGTCTCATGTGTTGCTTTGCTGTAGTGTCCTGTGAGCAGAAGATGGCAGCAAAGAGGCCTCGTGGGCAGTGTCTCCTTGACAGGAAAGATCAGCTTATTCTAATGTTCCAACCTTGTTAAGTAGAGAGAGACTAACATACAACTGATACAGTACGGGCATCGCGAGATTGAGTGGGCCCTTTTTTCTGTCTTTGATTCCCTAAACAACACTATTACTGGTGTTCGTGTTAAGCCTTTCAATGTCTAGTCTTTATCAATTTATCAGAGACATGATCATCAACAAATAACTACCTTTCTGAATGATGACTCGATCCAGTGAAATAGGCTTTCATGTAAACTTCTACTACAGTACCATGATGTCTGCGTCTGGCAGATGCTTCCAGGAATGGAGTCATATTGGAGGTGGTGTGGTGTGAGGGTAGGGGGGGGGGGGGGTTTACAGCGCGGTCTCCTTCAGGTCATTGAGGTTTGGCATCCTGGTGCGGGAGGCTCGGGTAAAGGTGGGTCCGTTCTGCCCCGGTTTGATGCCCAGCTGTTCGGGGGTGAACTGAGCGCCCTCCGCGCGCTGTAAAGCGGACACGTGCCAGCTGGACTCAATCTGTCCGGGGAGGGGGTAGCTGGCTTTGCGGCTCTTAGCCTGGGCGGAGCTGCTCACCCCGGGGTGCCCCCTGCTTTCCCCGTGCCCTCGACCCTCGGAGTAGCCTGCTTTGGAGGAGGGCTGGGGGGGGTTGGGGAGTGGGGCTTGGAAGCGCAGGTCTGGAGGAGGAGGAGGAGGAGGCTGTCCTTGATTTGAGGAAGAAGGGGAGAGGTGAAGGAGCCTGCGGAGTGACTTAAGTGGTTGACTCTGTTAGGAGAGAAAGAGATACAGTTGATGATGGACCTTAAAGTAGAAGGCTTCTATATTTTTCTTATTGTCCACAAGTGTCATGAAAAGACCAAACCCTGTTTGTCTCTCAATACTCAATACTTTCCTACCCTGTTTGTGTTCATTCCTACTGAAGACATAAATGTAGAAATACTTATTGCAGGAATTGTATACATCATGAGCATGACATGAAGGTGTGCCTACAAGGCCGTTTTTCATGGGGGGGTAAAAAGGGTTTTTTTTTTTTTTTTGTTTTTACAACCCCCCCTCTTTTTTTTTTTTTTTTTTTTTTTTTTTTTTTTTTTTTTTTTTTTTTTTTATTTTTTATTATTTTTTTTAATATTAAAAATTATTATTTTTTAATTATTTTTTTTTTTTTATATATTTTTTTTTTTTTATATATTTTTATTTTTTTTATATAATTTTTATTTTTTTTTTTTTTTTTTTTTTTTTTTAAATACTTTTTTTTTTTTTCTTTTCCTTCCCCCTACTCTTTTTTTTTTTTAATTTAAACCTTTTTATTTTTTTTTTTTTTTTATTTTTTTTTTTTTTTTTTTTTTTTAATTTTAAATTCTAAAACACTTTATCTTACCCTCCCAAACCACAAATAGCTTTTATGAGACTTAAATAACATGACACAAAATGTACGTCATAATACATTTTCTTGAATGATACTAAGGGGCTGTTTGGGTTAGAAAACAACATGGCATTAAAATCAGGTCATTTTTGTGATGATCGTAAAACAAATACAAACTAAAGTCCCCAGTATGAAGGCTACACACCTGAGAGTGGGAGTCCACTGGTTTGTCTGGAGGCCAGTCACTCACTCTCTCTCTCTCCCTCCCTCTTTCCCTCTCTCTTTCCCTTTCTCTCTCTCTCTCCCGTTCTCTCTCTCTCTCTCGGTCTCGGTCCCGGCTCTGTTCCCGCTCCCGGTCTCGGGATCGCTCGCGGTTTTTCCTCCGGCTTCCATGGTGAGAGGATGACTTGGAGCTCCTCTGCAGGGACAGGTGTTCTTGTCCGTTACCAGGAACCTGACGTTTCGGAAACAAAAATACAGCGACATTATTAGAAGTTCAAAATATTTACTTCATGGAAATGTTTATTCTCTTCACGGCGGGGTTACCACACTCATATTCACAACACAACACTTCTCACTCAAATCACATCTCAAATCCCGGTAGGTTCATGCACCCCTCTGGCAGCACCAGACAAAGCACAAGGAGGTGGTGATGGTGATTACTGATGACTTCATACAAAAGGTTTGTGTCTGAGTGTGTTTGCACAAACTATACAGTACGGCTGCATCTAAGGATTATTTTCATTATCAATTAATCTGCTGATTAATTTTTTTTATTAATAGATTAATCGTTAAATCATTCATGGACATCACAATATCCCAGAAGTCAAGTTGAAGTATTCAAATGTCTTGTTTTGTCTGATCAACAGTTAAAAAATAAAAAGAGATTACATTTTCAATATAAAACAACAACAAAAAAACAGCAAATTGTCTTATATTATTATATTATATATAATATTTGGCTTTTTAATTGATAATTGACTTAAACGATTATTCAATTATCAAGTAGTTAGATGAGAAGAAGTGCTTTAGAGGTGCTGGTCCAGATGGATTTTGTTACCTATGGACAGAACCAGGCTAGCTTTTTCCCCGTTTCCCGTCTTTGTGCTAAGCTAAGCTAAGCTAACTGTCTGTAGCTTCATATTTAATGATCAGACATGAGAGTGTCATCAACCTTCTCATCTAACCCTCGGCAAGTAAGCGATGAAGCACATTTCCCAAAATGTCAAACAATTTCTTTCTTCAGCACAGTACAGAGTCCATTAACATCTGCAGCATGAGTTTGGATACGTGGGGAAATGTGCTTATGCATGTGTTGAATATGTTCATGACCCTCACATGATACACTGATGTTTTATTTGAAAAGAATGAGTCTCGACGTGCAGAAGTGTTGGCCTCAAAACAAACAGCACACATGTCCCCCAATGCAACGTGAATACAAGGTGACAGCATTTGACACACATTATAGCAAGGACATAATGGATGTGCACAGACACCGTGCAGTATTAGACTCAAATGCATTTGAAATCCTTTCAATTTGGAATATTTCTCAGTCAATCAATCATCAATCATGAAGTACTTGAGAAGATTTCAAACCAGGTCTTTCTGGTGAGTGCAATGCGAGTTAACATGCAGCCGTAGTGTTGGGGTTAGATTACTGGTGAGGCAGGGTAGGGCGCGGGAGGCTGGTGTTGTACCATAGGCGAGGCGACTACAGGTAGGACTTTGACAGCTGAGTTGTGCTTTAAGCTATTCTTAGAGCTAAAGAGGGGGAAAAGACTTTTCTTGATGCTGGGGTTCCTCCCATCTTCCATGTCCGTCTGTGGAGCAGAAGACGCACAGCCACAACTCTCAACACAAAATCTCTGACAGCAAACAGAAAAAAACAACAGCACCTGATCTTCAACTATCTCAATAAATACAACTGAACAACAGATACAGAAAGAAGAATCAACAATAGCAACAATTTGATTGTTAAGATAAAAGAGAAAACAGAGAGAGTGGAAATTCTGACCTGGACCTGAGATCTGATTTATTACTACTTGTGTCTTATTTTTGTAATTTTGGAAATAATTTCTATCTGTTATAATAACATTGTGCTATCCAATGTAATTGACATAGCGGCATCATGACATGATCAGACAGGTTGTAAACAAGCCAACATTTGTTGGTTATCTGTCTAAACTACTTTGTATGGCCATTTTATCAGAAAGTTTTGTTAAACTCTTCGCTACATTTAGATGAAAACTTGTCTTGTGAAGGTGCACAACTTAGTTTAGTATAGCAGGTCAATGTTGAGGTAGGAAGCTGGTCTGTAAACTGTGACATTTTTCTAAAAATAAATTATTATAAAGTAAAGTAAATAATTTTACAGATCACGTTCGTTGTCTCTTCCAAATAAGTTTGACTAAACTGGGGCTTTATTGGCTGGGCTGCAGCGACTAGACCTAGGACCTCAAAACTGTCATTCTGTCACTGAGTAATGAAGTTCCACCATTGGTCAGCGTGAATGTGATGACGTGAGTGTTGGCCATTGGCCATTGCCCTTTCAAAATGTATTGGCACAGGCTTTTACCTCTGCTATCGCCCATCAATCAGCTGATTAGCTTCCTTAATACAAGGTTGTTGTTGCTGCCGCCACTTGTGTTAACCGTTTTAAAGCACAGGCTTAACACATGCAGATATACACCACAATGTGTGTGTGTGTGTGTGTGTGTGTGTGTGTGTGTGTGTGTGTGTGTGTGTGTGTGTGTGTGTGTGTGTCTGCCTGCCTGCTCCTCTCTGTCGCTCTCCCTTCAGACACAAATGAATGTGTGGAATAAGTAGGCCTATTTAATTTAGAAAAAAAAAAAATCACAAACCGCAGTGACACTCGGTTATATCTAAATAAATATAATGGATCGGCAAGTTTTGATATTTTATCATTTTTATCATTATCATAATCATTAAAAAGGAGTAGGCCTGCTCATGAAGAAAGGAAAATAGAACCATCTAAAAGTAGCGCAAGGAAACGATCCCAGTGGAACTTCACTATTAGTTTCCAGCGGAGATATTAATCGGTGGACCGAAGAGAGCAGAGAAGAAATAACAGTAAATCTGTGAGGTGGTAGTAAATGTAGGGTAGGTTTTTAGACTGTCCATGAATAAATAATGCACCTCTTCAATACCAACATTTGAGGCTGTGGTTTATAATTGTCATGGGGTAAAACCTCAGTGTGGTCTGTTTAACAAAGTAACATTAATTACACAATAACACTTTAGATGAGTTATCCAGAACAATAACTTGTTGATAACAGCATGATTACATTGAAAAATAGTCCTCAATTATTTGTCTTGAATGTATCTTTACCATGTCATGTGATATGCTACTTCAGTACACGGCAAACAAATATTACTGGGACCACTTCAAATGAACATTTAATATCTATATTCACATTATAGACACCACCACTATCTAGCCCTGTAACAATTTGGCCACAATTAAGCACATAGACCATACATGGTCCAGCCATACAGTATACAAGGCTTTGAACTAGTTTACAATCTGTCTGATCGTCTGACTGCTCATGCTTCTTGGCCCATCGCACTTCATGTGTCGCCATGTTCCCAGAATTTAGTAGTTAACTTGATGAGTGCAATGTTATTATTACCAACAGGAATGATAGCAGAAACTATGAAAACTGGACCCACAAACCAGAATTACCCTTTAAAGGTCCAGTGTGTAACGTGTTTAGTTGTTCATTATCAAAATCTGTGTTGCCCGTTCACAAAATTGTCCTTTTTCATGAATATTTACCACCACCATCAATTCCAAGTATTCCTTTTGACTCGAAATTTTATATTTGCATTCGCATGAACTGCGGTAGACACTCCATATTCATGCACCATCTTGAAATACGTTAGCCGGTAAGGGACATACAGGACATACTGCTCCGCCTTTTCACTGTCACATGATAAACTCACAGGTGCTGCTAATGCTGCTAATGTAGCTTCCCGGCAAGTTTGAAGAAAGAAACATGGAGGACCACACATATTCATAATCCTAATTTCAGGAACAGGAGTCTTCTACTTCGCCCAGAAAATGAAAAAGGATATTGAAAAGAGCAAGAGACCGGCTTTTTGAAGCGTGAAGGCTACCGTAGCTGTAATACGTACTTTGAACTGCGTGGCGCGAGAGAGTTGATTGCGATATATATGATTTCAACGCTAGATGGGAGAAATTCCTACACATTGGACCTTTAACACACTTGGTGGTTAATAATACACAGGCTCTGCCCTCTACTGGACTCTATGGGACGTGCCTAACTAGAACGCATGCTCGGGATTGGACAGGAGTATTACCTATACAGTCCATTAGAGGCCTTTGCTTATAGAACTAGGGTTATAATACATAACCTTTGTGCATTTACACAGTAAGTCAGGCCAGAAGAAACTGATGCTACAGATAATTATTTTCAAATGAAAAACCTTCTGATTTACTACACATTAAAATAAACTTTATAAACAAGGAAACAACACATTGAACCAAAGGATATATATGGATGAAATGACTTAAATGATCTTACTATTTGTGTCTTCTTTTTTTTCTTTTTAATGGCTCTGAAGAAGCCTTGTTTTTCCTTCTCTTTGGCAGGCTCTGGAGGATTCATGACCATTGCTTCTGCAGCGTTCCTACGTGGCAAAAGTGGAAAAATTGTTGATATGACTCATGTTTGTAAATACAAAGAAATTAAAATCACAGCACACTGAGGTTTTAAAATCATAGATTTTGTAAAGAAACACCAAAGTAATTGTTTCTTGTTCACTTAATATTAGATGTGCGCTGTTATGGTTCATCAAAAGAAAGGATTTTTTTTTTTATTAAATGACAATGTTACATACTTGACAACATATTTTCGTTGTTTACTTTCACCTTGTATAATCTAATAGATCTTAATTAGTGTTGTGACAGACCTTGTGTGACAGTGCAGTGAGGAAAATTGGTGAGGTAGTTTTAGAGACATTAATCTTTCTTCATCATTACATGTCTACTTCTAAGGTCAAAGCACGTTGCATAGAAGCTCAGTTCCAAACAGTTTAGAAAAGCATCTGTGCTGGGAAGACCTGTAAAGTTCTACAACTATAAATGTGGACACATAAAACTTTAGTTTCCTTTAAACAACCTTGAATGTACTGTACATCTACAAACTGATGTCATGGGAAGGCGTATAAATAGCATGGCACTTTTAAGGACATTTTGTGTGTCGTGAATCTGCATTTTAAGCTTTTTGCGTGTCATTTAACGCCCCATTCTCATTTCCATCGCATCAGTTTTAAACACCTGGTTAAGGTTGTGAAATCAACCAAAACCATTTGGTTAGGTTTAGGAAAAGATCATGGTTTGGCTTAAAATAAGTATGTTTGTTACGTACATTTAGTTACTTACATACAGTCAAGATTAAAAAAAAAGTCAACATTGACTTTTGGTTTCACAGGGGAAACGAACAGCATCCAGCATCAGCAAGGAAAATGCCATTCCAGATCATAAACTAAATTCTCACCAGTCAAAAGCCGTCTGGCGTTTGGAGTGGTTGACCATGGCAACAGGGTCTCCGGGTACAACAGGTATGACGGGCCCTCGCCCCTGCCCAACGCCGTCATGGAAAGAGGAGGAGTTGTCTGGTCTGGGGGAAGGGACTGAGGAGACACAGGGATGAGAGACAATTATTAAAAGGGTATATCTCTGCAAATTTTATTGAGGAGTGTTGGTACATTTTAAAAAGACAACCTGCCTTGGATGTTATTAATCTGTGATGTATCGTGTTATTCCACAATGTTTTATTTTGCTGCAGTCACATTTCCCAAAATCCACCATGTCTGTCTTGTATATTAAAGCCCAAGTTGATATCTCCGCCTCTTTTAATTACGGAGTTCTCCCTGTATAATTGTTAAACACAATGTAAAATGGCAAGTATAGAAAGATACACTTGTTCCTTGATTCTAAAACCAGATATTTTCAATTCATCTGTCAGAAACCCCAACATTTTGTGTCAAACGAAGGTTATCCAAATAGGTAAATACACCACTAAATAAATAAAGAAGCCCAGAAATGCTTTAAACCAGGGGTCTTCGATGTTTTTTTTAAGCCAAGGACCCCTTAACTGAAAGAGAGATGGAGTATATTGTATAAAATTAAGTTGCAGTTATTAAACTGGGCCTACAATAACGTGGAGGGCGGCCTTAAGCTTTTATACATACCTTTTTTGCGTAGAATACTAAGCTATTAAAATAGCCTAATAATTGTGGCATGACTTTATAAATCATACATGTGGCACAGTGAATCCTTAGGATATACTGTATTTGTGGATGGCCTAAGTGACACCTTACCTATAGGCCAGTAAGCCTATCATCAGTGGGAATTCATGTTATATTCATTAATGAATAATATAATTCGTTAAGACGTTTAAATTTTTGAAAAAAATAAAAAAAATAAAGATGAATTTAGAGGCCCCCCTGCATTGACTCTGAGGAACCCCTAGGGTTCTCGGACCCCCTGTTGAAGATCTCTGCTTTAAACCTGTCCTGTTTGATCGTTTTTTTCCTGCCTTGGTTTATAAGACTCAATGGTTTATACATGGCTGCTTACTGTCCCCAGGGTAAAAAATAACAATAGATCTATATCTATATATATATATATATATATATATATATATATATATATATATATATATATATAGATCTATTGTTATTTTACACACAATACATATACACCATATTTTATTTTATTCTTTTAAAATAATATTTATGTGTATTTTTATGTTGCCTTGTGTTTCTTTTACATCTTGTGTTATTGTCTAATCACGTAAATCATTTTGAATCGCTATACAAATAAATGTGCCTTGCCTAAATAATTTCCTTTTCTGATGCCACACTACACACAGTTTGTCGCTTAGTGATTACTGTTCCTTACCTCGGTAGAAGCTGCCTACTCTCCGAGGCATGGACTCAGTGAAGATCATCCGGTTCTCCTTGGAGGAACCTCCATCCTCGCCATGAGGGTCATGATACATGGCGACCTAAGAAACACACACATCATGCAGACGCACAAATACACACATGGGCACAGGACCATACAAAGTTCCTCAGTATCTTCATATTTGTGATGGATAATCTCATGTAATATCACTTCATTTCTTATCGTTAGCTATCACATGTTTTGCTGGCTCACATCACAAGACAATCGGGACAATCTTAGAGCTTTTCAGTGAGGTTACATTTATACCAGCGACAACGTGCAGTGAAGCTGTAGAAACAGAAAAAGCTATGGAAACCAGCGGTCAGAAGAGCTACTGTCTGTGTTCCTTGAACTGGTTGGAGGAAGTGAGGAGTCAGGGGGTCGGACCTCGTTTTTTGAGCGCTGTGTATGAAAAGCAGCAGTGTTGTCCCTCGTAGAGTCTTTGATGGGGACACAAGGGTGGCTCATGTCATTAGGGGACTGCTCGCTCTGTTGAGAAGACGGACAGGCGCAGGTCAAAGCAGACTGGGCAAGCAGTATGAAGCAGTGGCAATGATAATGTGAGACAGTGACAGTCCCTGCACACACGCATTAAGTCCTGAAATACCCACACATTTTCAATACATGTGTTAAAGAAAAGATTCACCCTTAGACACTCATACATGTCAGGAAATGTGGTATTTATTCATTTTTTAAGATTATTTTTTGGGCTTTAATTGATAGGACAGCTGTAGACAGGAAAGGAGGGAGAGAGTGGGGGAAGACATACAGCAAAGGGTCCCAGGTTGGAATTGAACCCTGGGCACTGCGGTAAGGACTGAGCCTTGGTACATGGGGCACACGCTCAACCAGGTGAGATACCAGAGCGCGCTGTGGTATTTATTTTTGTGTATGCACCCAATTTTTCTACTGCTTGAGTAATTTCCAACAAACCTCAGATTTACTTTCAATAATTTCTAAAGTAAACGGCATTACTTTGTCACACACTGTACTGTTGGTGAAGAGACTGAGTTAAAATGGCAGATTATAGTGAAAAAAGGTAACAATTGGCGCCAACTCCTGCGGGCCACAATGTCAGCTGTGTTTTTATGCCTCTTGCCTTGTTCTTAGGTCCATTACTTACGATTGGCCTTTGATCAATCGATCAGTAGTATTTACATAGTTTTCCTTTCTAACTTTGTGGGTCCTGAACTACACTAATATCCTCTTGGAATATGTGTTAGCTCATGTGTTAGTGTTAATATGGTAGTAGATTCCGTTTCATATGTCATGTGTCTCTCTGTTTTATTTATAGTGTCAAATTATAACAGACGTTATCTTAGGACACTTTCCAGATGGAGTAGGTCTGGACCACGCTCTATAATTTACAGAGATCCAACATTTACCCCAAGAACATGCATTTGGTGTGACAGTGGCAAAGAAAAACTTCCTTTTAACAGGCAGAAACCTCCGAACCTGGCTCTTGGTGGGCGACTATTTGCCTCAACCGTTTGGGGGAGGGGGAGGAAAGAGAGAAAAAAAAGAGAGAGAGAGAGAGATAGAGAGAGAGATGCACAGCAACTACAATAATGCCTAACTATAATAATTACAGATATATGACTCATAATAATTAGCAGTGGGTACAATGGAATGACATGATATACAGTGGCAATTATGGCTAATAATAATAATACTAGTAGTAGTGGTGGGCTTTGAGCAGGACCACGGCAGCTGCCGCCACAATACCGGTGCCATCACGATCCAAAGAAATCTAAGAGGCGAGAAAGCACAAGGACTCCGGGAAGGAAGCTAAGTTAGTACCATGCATTAATGGGAGAGAGAGAGGAGGAGAGAGAAGCTCAGTGTGTCGTCGAAAGTCCCCCAGCAGTCAACCAATAGCAGCATAACTATAAGGGCTGGTTTTATAAGCTTTATCAAAGAGTAGAGTTTTAAGCTTACTCTTAAAGGTCCCATGACATCGTGCTCTTTGGATGCTTTATAGACCTTAGTGGTCCCCTAATACTGTATCTGAAGTCTCTTTCCCGAAATTCAGCCTTGGTGTAGAATTACAGCCAGTAGAGCCAGTCCCACAATGAGCTTTACTTAGGACGTGCCATTTCTGTGTCTGAAGCTATTGAGGAGGAGAGAGGGGATGGGCAAGGTGTACGTTGCTCGTTTGAAAGCCATGATGTCTCTCTCTCTCTCTCTCTCTCTCTCTCTCTCTCTCTCTCTCTCTCTCTCTCTCTCTCTCTCTCTCTCTCTCATGGGGGGGTCAAATTCTCTGGGCGGGCAAAGCAGAGAAAGGGGAGGTAACCTTGCTCCTTATGACCTCATAAGGAGCAAGATTCCAGATCGGCCCATCTGAGCTTTCATTTTCTCAAAGGCAGAGCAGGATACCCAGGGCTCGGTTTACACCTATCACCATTTCTAGCCACTGGGGGACCATAGGCAGTAGGGGTGGGAATCACCAGAGGCCTCACGATACGATATCATCACGATACTTATGTCACGATGCGATATTATTGCGATTTTAAACATATTGCAATATTTTTCGATATATTGCAATGTATTACCTTTTTTCCAACTTCAAATTTTTCCCAATTTCAAATGATGTCCCCAAAGGACAGTTTTGTCAACATCTGTTTTATCTAAAAATATACATGTCTCTGTCTGTTCATCTCACTTCCATTTTATTGCTGCAAAATGGGATTGTCAAGCAGACAAACTGACCAACACATATATAATAAAAGATCGATACTTGGCGTCTGTGTATCGATAAAGTATTGCCACGAAAAATATCGCGATACTACACTGTATCGATTTTTTCCCCCACCCCTAATAGGCAGGCTGGGGGAACACATATTAATGTTAAAAAAAAACTCATAAAGTGAAATTTTCATGCCATGGGACCTTTAAATGTGGAGACGGTGCCTGCCTTCCAACCAAAACTTGAAGCTGGTTCCACAGGAGAGGAGCTTGGTAGCTGAAGGCTCTGGCTCCCATTCTACTTTTGGAGACTCTAGGAAACACAAGTAACTTTGCATTCTTGGAGCACAGTGTTCTATTGGGGCAATAGCGTACTCTTTAACATATGATGGTGCATGACCATTTACCCATATTTTCTTTATTTAAAAATATGTATTTTTTTCCCCTGTACATTTTAATGTTGGTTTAAAACCATCTCTACAATGACAGATATGCAGTTTTGGCAGAGAATACTAAATCTGAATACTAAATCTACAAGACTAAATACTAAATACTTTATGTATTTTTTGCCTTAAAAATAGTTATAAAAAACGTGTTCTGTATATTATAGTATATTCAGTCTAAATTCCATCATAATCATTCTTAAACAGACACTTGATGTCTTTAAATTACTGAAAACATCAGACCTCAAGAGCTTTCAGTGTAAGACATCATGTGCTTTTTTAAGGATGAGCTGTGTTGCATTTTTGTATTTTTGTCTTATTCATAAGGAGGTGTATACTGTATGTATCCTGACTAAAATGAAGTTTGTTTTTTAAGAACAACACTACTTTGGCCCAAAATTGTAGCCATGGTAGTCATGAATTGTCTACATTTGGCTTTTTGTTAACAAATAATCATTATCATATGATATAATTGACCCTTTTTTGACAGTTTTAGTGTCAGTATATTAGGGTGAATGTTTCCTTTAACTACCACCACACTCACAGGACTATCTGCCACTAACCCTCGTCATGTCATCAGTACAGTCCTCTCTCGAAGAGCTCACTGAGTGTCCAGTGAGGGTGGTCCGGTGCTGCAGTTGGGGGGAGAGGAGCTGCAGGCTACTGGCACGTGTCGGTATCGCCTGCCCCGGTGGAGGCAAGCCCGCCATGCCACCCTCGATCCCGTGTGGTCGGTGGCGCTCCCTCCTCACGTACATGGAGTGGCGTTGAGGCCGTTGCTGAGATGAGAAGGGTGAGGTGTAGCCCAGGCCGTAATGATAAGACTCATGTGGGGAAGGCAGAGTGTGAGTGGAGGGCATCCCTGCTCCTCCCGGATCTAAGAGCTCCGGAGCACCGGCCTCCTCTGAAGAACAGCGAAAATATCAAAGTCATTAGAGCTTCAGGAAATGATTATTTTCATTATTGATTAATCTGCTATTTTGTTTGATCAATTGTTCAATCTATAAACTGTGTAAAAAAATGCCCATGACCAGTGTGACATCTTCAAATACTTTCTTTGTTTCAACCAAAAGTCAAAAATCTAAAGTATTTAATTTACAGAGGTATAAAACAGAAAAAGACAAATTTACTTAAATGATTAATCAATCATCATATTGTTGTCAAATATGTTTCTGTAGATTGACTCATCTATTAAACAGCAAATAATGTCAGCACTACATGTCAAAGTTGTCATTTGTTACATGACAGCCACTATAATTACTGTAACAATTACACTAACAGATAACACATTGGGAACTGCTCATAACGCTGACGACATTATTTATGCCAATGTAATTTACAGGTAGATTATGAACTAGTTACTGAAGATGCCCTGTTACAGAAAACTCTTATGTTTTTTGTATGGTTCCTGGCCAAAAGACTGGAAATGTGTTTGTTTGCCTTCTTTTAAACTAGCTATACATTTGCTGGATAGAACTGTCTCTGGTGATAAGTTCAACAGTGGGTGGGGAGATCTAGTGCGTGATGTACTGGATTTAAATACTTTGAAAGACCTTGAATAATATTGAAAAAGAGGCTGGTTGAAGCCTAAAACCAAAGTCAAATTTCCATTCTTAGTTCAGTGGACAATGAAGTTGAAGTTTGTTGAATACAAATTTGACTCTCAAACCTACCTGGTGCTAAAGGTTTATGTCTGGATTTGTGTCTGGATGAGGAGTCCAGTGTGCTGCTCTCCATGCGGACATTGCCGCTGCTACGAGAGGCGGGGCTGTGCCCGGAACGATCACTGTGTCGAGTTGAGGGGCTGCCAGGCAGCCCCTGGGGACCTGAAGGGGCATTGAGGTCTAAACAGCTGGCAGGGAAGAACCGGGCCCCGGGTCCCACCCCTGCTGTCGTGTTAGAGTTTGGGTCATCTTGATGGATTCGACCGTCGCTGAGGTTCCCTACAGATTTTGCATCACTCAGCCCGCTGTGGCTCTTGGACAGGCTGAGATAAGAGGCTGAACTCTTAGAAGAGGAGGACATGGATCCATGGGCAGAGTCGGCCATACTGTGGGTATGTCGGCCATGTTGCTTCTCTGCTCCAGACTGCAGTGTGTTGGTCTTGCCTTCCAGGAAGGTGTGGCGGCCGGCCTGCTGCTGTTGCTGCTGCTGCTGCTGCTGCTGCTGCTGCTGCTGCTGCTGCTGCTGAGAGCGAGAGGAGCTGGGTTTGCTGTGGCCGTACTTCGCCCCGTGTCCCTGGTCCTGCAGCTTTGGGGAGGGTCCCAAGCTGAAATCAAACTCTGTCTTGCCTTTGGCTTCTTTGGGACTGAGGAGGTGTGGCAAGTTGTTGTTAGCCAGGTCTTTGTTGGATGAGACACAACGATTGAGGGTCTGGGACATGTACTGGGCCTTGGGGTGGAGCGTAGGACTTAAACTGGTTGGGGATGGTTTGTTACCGTTGAGGAAACTCTTGTTGCTGAGGTGATGGAGGTCGCCATGGCGAGGGAGGCTGGAACATTCTTTGCTGTTGGAGCGGCGGCTCGTGCTTTTAGTGTGACTTCTGGAGGGACAGATGACACTTTCATTATATTAGGCTTCAGAGATGACTGCATGTAGAAGCTATGACAGAAAGTAAAATGAAAGGAGTCTGACCTTGTGGGAACTGTGTTCTCTCCATGATGGTGTGTTTTCCTCTTGGAGGAGCGCGGTGGGTTGGGAGACGCCGGAGAAGGCCTCTCTCTCTCTGCCTGCCTCAGAGGCTGGAAGGCCGGATGGTTCAAACTCTGCTCTGTCAGATAACGCTCAGTCGGGTTTAGCAGCAACAGGTTCTGATAGGAAAAGATGTGCATATGTTTATCGATACAAATATTAACTATTGACAAAGGTTAATAGTAATATAAGTAGATAGATTAAGGATGGATAAGACATCATGTCCATGTAAATTCCTTAATATAGATTTAGAGTTTGAGTATTTTTACCTTCATCAGATCCAACATCAAACCACTCAAGATGCCTTGGTACCTTCTCTCCAAAGTCTGAGGATGAGTAACTGAGGGAAACTGACACACACACACACACACACACACATCAAATCCGTATCAAAACGGAACTTTTGTGTGCATTGAAAATAACTATTACGATTTCCAACATACAGTAGATGTTCCTGACAGTAAAAACTTTATCTGAATCTCTGAATTAAACTAAATCTCATGAGTCATAGCAATCCACTCAGTCATGGTACTGGGAATACTGCCACGAGAGAGAGAGAGAGAGAGAGAGAGAGAGAGAGAGAGAGAGAGAGAGAGATGTTCCTGACAATAAAAACTTTATCTCAGTTCAAATCACACAGAAATCTATCACTGGATCACACTAAACAAACTACCAAATTTCGCTCTCTTGAAACGCACGCTTGCACACACACACAAACACACACACACACACACACACACACAGTCCTGCTTCGGCCTTCTGGGACATTTTCTCTTGCTGCTAAACTGAATCTCATGAGTCATAGCAATCCACTCAGTCATGGTACTGGGAATACTGCCACAAGAGAGAGAGCGAGAGAGAGAGAGAGAGAGAGAGAGAGCTGGAGAGAGAAGGAGAGGAGGTAAAAACAGAGAGGAGGAGGAGAAGAAAAAAGAAGCAAAGAAGACTATAGAAAGGATGAAAGAGAAACATTTCCTACTCTGATTCCATGAAAGCGAGGGTTGTTGTAGAAAAGTTTCATCTGCTCTGCAGGAAGTGTCCCCAAAACCTTTTGAATGGTGAAGAGCTGGAGGTAAATACAGTGAAACAGCATCACAGTTAATAGTGTGACAGTAGATTTCATTCGTTCACCAACAAGACTCTATTATTATGATTATATGATGAATGCAAGTCTAATATTTATTCTCCTTTTAGCTCTGTTTTGCCCTCCACCAAATCCTAAAGGAGATATAATTGTCCCTTTAGCTGCCAAATGCTCCATTACGTTCAACAGCTAGTCATTGTCTGTTGTTTGGTAACTTTTAGGAGCTTTTTTGACAAAAACAGCTGGAAAAGTTAAAAAAAACAACAACAACAACCAGTAAAGTCGTCTTCCAGTTGCTCATTTTATCAGATGCAGACAATGTGAAAAAGACTCACACACCTTTCCTGTCCAGGTGTTGGGTCCAAAGAGCTTTGATTTTATCTCACAATTATTCACAATACTCTTACTTTAAAATGTCTATTTTATTACATTAGAAAGAAAATGTTTCAATGTTTCAATGTCAAATTGGCTCTTCGTTAGTTTCAGACAAATGTATTTATTTTATTTGAACAACAGTTAAACTCCCTACCAAAGATATGAGATAACGAAAAGCTACACATCCTCACAGTGGAGAAGCTAGGATCTACACATACTTGCGTATATTCGTTGATTCATTTTCAGCCTACTGACTAATGGACAACTCGTTTCATCACCAACCTGATCTATCTCACTTTCCCCTGGAAACAAGGGCTGTCCGTCACTCAGCTCCCCGAGGATACACCCCACCGACCACATGTCCACGGCCTTTCCATAGGGAGCCCTGAGATGGAAAAAGACAAAAAATATTATTTAGAGATGAGGTGATGATGGTGCTTAGGATGATGTTTTAAGTGGTGATGGTGCAGAGAAACAAAAGAATAAATGCTGTGTTTCTGATGGAGACGCTCATAAAGAAGATGGTCATTTCTGAGGGAACGGAGCTGAGGAGTATGGTGAGAAATGGCGAGAGATCTGGCAGCAGAGAAGCAGAGGAGTTGTGGTGTTGGAGGGAGAGAGTATTTGAGTGGGCGGCATTCAAACGCCGTCTCAATAAATGTTCCAGGGCATTTACTAAATCAGGCTACAGCAGTGAGGCTAGATGACGTTCAGCTGTCTCCAAAGCTACAATGGACATTCTATGCAGCAAAAAGCATCAAGAACAACATGAGAATCAAAAACAACTGCGAAACGGAAATTTGGTCTCGGGGTTCGGTGTGTGCTAATATGTAATAAAATGTGTCCATATTGTGGAAGCACTCTTTTTGTGGAAGTGTTTCCCCTGTAATCCGATGAAAAAGGTGAACATGGAAATTATTATACAAAATGGTTTATGGGACTGAACCTTGTGCACAAAGATGCACAAAAATAATTTAAAACTTTATACTTACTTTTAAATAATAATAATGTTAATAATAATAAATAAAACAAAATTAATAAAATAATAGAAATACAATATTACATTGACTTAACTTACACATTGTTTGGGGTCCAATAGACTTTGTAATCATTTTCATATCAACAACCCTCCAAATACAGTGGATCAATTTTAAGACATAAATTTAATAAAATATATCTTTCATGTTGTGTAGTTTTATTGAGGCTGAACTAAACTCTTATGAATTAATTGGAAGCTATTTTGATATTTAATTAATCGTCACTTTTTCCAAATTTGATGACTTTGAATTTTTTAGATTAACTGACCTTTTAAGCGTTCCTCTATTAGGGCAAAAGTCATAATCACAATTATTTAACACAATTACTCATTAACTTTGGAAACATCGTGCAGTTATTTAACTTAAAAAAAATGCCGGAAAATTCATCCTGACACATCTGGGATCTTTGGTCTCAGTTTGTAATGACTGGCATACTGGTGGGTCGCTTTAGTGACAGTTTATTTGGTATTATTTTATTTTATTTGTTATCTCTATCACTTACTTTCATTCAGTCATGCTAGGCCATTGACTCAATTATAGTTTTTAGTGCCACAGCTATGCTACCTTACATAATAATTATTCTAATGACTTCTTCGCAGTGAGTTTGACAGATTTTGAATATGGGAAAATTAAAGCACTGGTATTGGATCGGTACTCGACTGATATCCTGAATTTAGGTATTGGAAACGGTATTGGGAGTGAAAGTGATGAATCACTGTGTCCCTGTCTGATACAATCTTACATAAAAACTGGTGCTATGAAAAGATAAAAACATAAATGCAGAGAATCATTTGTGACTTGATTTGTAACCCTAACAGAATGTGCCCCTTTCTCTTTCTCACAATCTCCTACACACACACACACACACACACACACACACACACACACACACACACACACACACACACACACACACACACACACACACACACACACACACACACACACACACACACACACGTTCTAGTGAATCTGAAGCAGAAGAACACACACAGACTCACCCCAGCAGCAGCTCAGGCGAGCGGTACCACCTTGTAGCCACATACTCAGTGTAATTGGCATCTGTCCCTTCAGACAGGTTACGAGCAAATCCTGAGCCAGACATGAAAATGAATAAATCCCATAGATAGTGATACAGTATTTTAGACATCCAGTACTGTGTGATAAATGGCTCATTAGTAAGAACAAAGTGCAATCAACACTCAAATTGTTTGGACAGCTACAGTAACGACATGGCCATCATCCCATGTGACCAGACTCTAATTAGTTATGTCACTGCAGGCGGGCTGAGACGGGGCTTTAGAACTGGTGTACCGAGAGTCCATTTTAAGCTTGAAAAATCACAATAAACAGAATGCCAACTCCAACAGTGAATAACAAACAAATCTCACCCCAGCTGACTAGGACTGCTTCAGCCAATTATGCAGAGCTAAGTGACTGTGTGACTTTGCAGATACACAAATGTAGAATATACCTGGGAAACTATAAAATGACAGAACTATGCTATATCAATACAATGTATTCCTACTTTACAGGGGAAACAGGTGCCTAACATTAACCTGACTTTCTTGAAATGTAACTTTAGCAGATAAATTGTGATAACAACCCCCGGAGTACGTTTTCTAGAGCTGGTTGGCTGCTTCCCAGTGGCAGAATTGATCCTTACAATTTACAAGGTGACACATCAATGGTGGGATTTTTCACAGAAACCGAACTGGCAAAACTGAAATCACAGATTAACTGCAAAAAAATCACATAAATTTGACAGCATTTGGATGAATCTCCACATACAGCAGAATGTCTAATAAATCAACCAGTTAAAGCTGATTCAGTCTCTTAAACAAATACATAGATTTTTACGAGCAATTACGTTTATTTGACAAGGCAAACATGCAAGAGACTGTACGGTTTTACTGCATTGCACATGTAAATCTCAGCAACTCAACGGGACAATATGGCTGCTGTAAAGAAACAGAAGGAGAAGACCAAAGACTCACCAAAGTCACAGAGTTTGAGAACATCCTCCGAGCTGATGAGGAGGTTCTCCGGCTTGATATCTGGAACGGAGAGGCAGACAAAAGCCAATCCACTGTTATGAAACATAACGTAAATACACAACAACAACAACCCTATTTTTGTATGTGATTTTGAGAGTCTGAGACTTAATAGCAGGCTAAGTGACATCGATGTAGAGACATAAATAAATAAAGATAAACTCCACACCTCTGTGTACAATCTCATTCGTATGACACCAGTTGATGGCTTTGATGAGCTGGTAGATGTAGCTGCGGACTTTATCAGGCGGTGCACCGTTGGGCAGTTCCTCTAATAGCTCCAGCATGTTCTGCAAACCACAAGGAAAATCTAGGATGAGTGGCTGCAGGTTTTGGGTAAAAAAGTGCTTAACAATATGAATGTTGTTGATCTTTGTCCTAGATCATTGTTACAGTGGGGTGTCCTCTTCCTGGTCTTTTCTTTTTAAACCCTCACCAGGGCAGCGAGAGGGGACACCATGCTAAAGTGACTGGAGTACAGTATGAAAATAAAACCTGTCATGTAATAAACACTTGGCCGGCTACCCTGGCAACACAGTGGGGAATACCATTATTCACCAACAGCATAGTTCATATGTTGCCATGGTGATGCTTTTTTTATGGTTAACTGAGCAGTCTCAACATCCTGAAACTTGGAGACTAGATACAGCAGCAGGGTGGAAATATGTAAGATGTAAGAATGAGTGTGCATAGCATGAAATAATAATGATAGCGTGAGGCTGACCCTCTCGACATATTCAAAGACAAGGTAGAGTTTCCCTCTCCTGCGGAAGGCTTCTTTCAGCTCAACGATGTTGTCCTGCTTCAGTGTCCGAAGCATCTTCAGCTCCCGAAGCGTCGTCTCCTTGACCTCCTCATTTTCTGTGCGGAAAGTAAAGAGACACAAATGACGCCGCTGTTCCTCCTTCTCTCCCTCCTTCTCTCCCTCCCTTGCTCCTTCACTCACCTTCGCTGTCTTTGAACTTCTTAATGGCCACCAGCTCATTGGTTTCCTGGTTTGTGTTAAGACGAAAGAAAACAACTTACTGGGTTGAACAAAGGCCAAGCGACTTTCTAAGATAGACAGATACAAAGATTCATCAAACGTGATAAACAGAAAGTATTTGTCGAAAGAAAGGTCAAATTAGAGAATAAGGGATACTTAAATTGCCCACTTGTAACATGAACAAGAGAAAAAGGGTGTCCAAGTTGCCGGCAGTGCCAACACAAGAGCTATTCTGTGTGCTCCCAATTTAAATGTTTTACCACAGGGCATTTGCGCAGAAAAACCAGCACAACCTTGGCATAGTTGATATGCATCGTAGGGTCTCCTTCAGCTTTTGGCAGGTTGCTTGATTAACCTTGCTGAATTTTACAAACTGATGTGGTTGCAGATTCTGAGATTTATGTAGCTTTGATTCAAAGGCTGTGCTGCAGCTTTAGACATCAAGTATATATTGTACAGTTTTACTGGAGAACAACAAAAGGGTAGGTTTTATTGCAGCTTTTCACAGGTCAAAATTATCATTTTTTGGCTTCAAAACAGGACACTAATCGCAAGTCTTCATATAATCTTCATCAGGTTTTACTGGATCTATTTCTACTCGCTACATCCATGCTGGAGTCAGGAAATTAGGCAACATACATTGAACACAAACAGAAATCATGCTTTCATCACCCTTTTCTTTTTCAGTGGAATACCTAGAGAAATATCAGGCCATGAGCTCCTTATTACTAAAAATAAGATTAATAACCTAAATGATTACCCCACTGGACTGTGTTTAAGCTCAGTGAGAAGCTTAAGCAAAAAGCAAAATATTCTCAAAACTATAAAGTAACTGAGGGGTTTGAGCTACATGTTTATAACTGATGGAGGTCAACATTTTAATACTGTGTCTTAGAGTACATAGCATTATTATTATTTGCAAAATTCATTTTTTATGAATAGTGCAAATGTTTGTGAGGCTATATGTAAACCTTGACAAATGAAGAGGGAGACTGCAGAAAAATGCATCATGTTATGGTTTTTCAGAGAAAACATTCATAACAACAAATGTGTGTGTTAATTTCTAAATTCTGGGAAATAAACATTGCCCACATCCTTGATTAAATGGGAAACCTTTCTATTCAATCTTAATGTTGGACCCTGAGGCTGTAGTTGGTGACGACAGCGGTTCAGAGGGATTTACAACATACAGGCCAGTCTCCCTCTGTCCTCTGACACTATCATGTTTCTCTATTGTCCTTTTGTTTTCGGAGGGTCAGACAACAGAGTTGGCCTCAGTGACGAGAAGAGGCCACGCGGTGAGGAGCTGCACGTCGCTGCCAGCGCTCCTGTTCACACAAGCCAATTGTTTAACTGAACACGCTTTTTTTATTCAAAGTTGCCTCTTTAGAGTTTCACACGAGTGATTGAAGGAAATGAAACAACATGGATTTACAGCTCTGACTTACACTTAATCCAGAGAGTAAAGTTACAGTTTCCAGTGAAGGGAATTACATCCGAATAGCAAACTGGGAGATTTACTGTGTTAACTAGGCATAATAAAAAAAAAAAACACACATACAGCACATGTGACATTCCAAGCTCTGTGGCAGCACCTTGCAATGTGCTGATGATGCTTGTGCTCATGTGTGGCGTCTCTCACGTCAACTGATTTACCTTTTGAGCCACTGTTAAGTCAGCACACCTAAAAATAGCCTCAGGCGTGCTGATGGCATCAGCAGCTCGCGATTGTCACATTATACAAAAAAGTAAAGCTTGACCATTTCATGTCAGCCATGAATACCATGGTATGACTAATAATAAAATAATAAATAAACAGACTACCATACACAGTGCCATAATAGTGGTGATGTTGCTGCACTTATCTTTTCATATGAATTCATGTCCGTTAGAAAGAGGTCATCATTATTATGCTAAATGTGAAAAGTGGTAATTATTGATGGGCCCCATTGAGGAGCCAATAGGACTGACTCCTCTTTTTTTGTGAATAGTAAATGAACGGCACTTAATTAGTGCTTTTATATCTTGACGGACAAAGTGCTTTACAATTGGCCTTTCTTTTACTCTAATCCTACTTTAGTCATCTCAGTCTCCCCAAGTGGTGTCTACGTGATACGCAGGTATATGCAGTATACCCACTAGGAAAGCTCCACGATTTCCATATACCCACTTATAAATGCTCAATGACATGCAACAACATACTTTCCATCATATTTATGATATATTTTGAATTGTCATCTGTTATTTTCTTCTTTACACAAGCTAAATAAAGGTATTTCCACCATAAAGTGGTGCATGAAAGTGTATCTGAATACAGGAAAAGAAGTCTTTGATGCTCAAACTTCCTTGGGGGAGGACACCCAGACCCCCCGCTATGATATGATATGAATATGATGACATATACAGATGCATTTGGCAATTTTGGATTCAAGTATGGTTTTCACATTTTTCTTGATTTGCCAGGCATTCAATTCACTGGATAAGACAAAAACAGTGGGTGCAATGGATATGACACATGCGTTCAGGGGGGGGAGATCTGGGTTCGATTCCCACTGCGATACATCAACCAATGTGTCCCTGAGCAAGACACTTAACCCATAGTTGCTCCAGAGGCATGCGGCCTCTGACACATACAGCAATTGTAAGTTGTTTTGGATAAAAGCGTCAGCTAAATGAAATGTAATAATAAAGAATATCCATTAACAGTTTCTCAATTTCTCAGTTTCTCACACTATTAACTCAAGGTCAACTTACTTTTCCAGAACATTTACTATATCGACCACACCGCTGACCTTATGCTCTTCAAAGTCAAGATAAACTCATTTAAAACAGAAGCAACTAACAATTATTTTCATCACTGACTAATATCTTCTATCTATCTAATTATTATTTGATAATAATCCAGTACATGTCGATCAAAGGTAACTTGTTGATGTCCTGAAATTGCTTACATTGTTTTCCCAACAGTCACAAACCACACAAGTATTCTGCTTACAAAAAGATTTTTAAATTTTAAAACTTCTAAAGCAAAATCCCAAAAATATATACTGCTGATGAATTTCCTATCGATCAACCACCGGCAATTAATTAACATCACTTAAGCACTACAATACAACATAGAGATAGTGTATAGGCACCAGGAAACTGGAAACTGGCTAGCGGGTAGGTTGAGCTATTGTCACTCCCAACACACAAATTCAAGATAACACATAAGCCTCCACATACACACACCCACATACGCTAATACAACACTTCCATAAAGTGGCAGAACATTGCACAAACGCCAGCACACATTCGCTCGGCTAATTAAATGTTCCATCAAAACATACTGTACTGTAAAGTATACATAATTTATACAGGGACACACATTTATAATGCATTTATTTCTTTGTAGTGCAGTTAGAGTCTCTTCTGAGTCACCTGGTTGGGTTTTAGCCCGTTGCCTATGATTCCCTCAACCATATACAGGTCTGCTGTCGACTCCTAACAGGGTGACCCATTTACTACCAGCATAGTCTCCATATTCAGAACCTCCCTATGTATCTCTCGCTCGCACACACACTCACACACTCTCACACTCTCACTCCCTCTGCCACCCTTTTCTCTTTTGCCCTGCTTCCAGCTGAGAAAAGTAAAAATAACTGCTCTCTCGCAGCAAAGCTAAAAAGCTTTTATTGGCATGGTCTCTGGCTCTACATGTGAAAATGAATACCCTACTACTGTTATATAAATGGGAAACTTGTCTCATCATGTTCTTAGTAACTTAATGTAACAGAAAGGATTTAACATAACCACAGCTGGCATCTACATTTTTATGAAACGTTGATTTGCTGGGAACCAAATTCGTGGTCCCGTTGACCCGTCCAATAAAATCTAATATCAAAAAGGAGATTGAGATGGAACAATTATGAATTAATGTTATTGGCTTTGGTATATTTGTATGATGCAAGCATGAAAACCTATTGTGGTTCGGCCGCAGTATATTTTGTGTGGTACACAAATGAGTAATTGGTTTTGTTTCCCAAACTCTTTGCTTTCATTTTTCACGTAGTAGTTGAACAATATGACCCATTTCCCCGTGCTTCATGACACAGATAGAAGTCATTATCAATAACTAGAAGCTTCTGTCTGACCCGCTCTCTCTCACTCATAACAATAACCTGTTAGATATTGCATAGAAATAATAATCAGCAAACCAAGTAATTTATATATATAAATATATATATATATATATTTTTTTTTATTTATTTATTTTTTATTTTATTTTATTTATTTATTTATTTTTTTTATTTATTTTCCCTTTCTAAACTAATGTGATATAGACTCACAAATGCAGCTTTTAATTTTAAAGAAAGACCTTTATCAGAACACAACTACTTAAGTGTTCTCTACATAACAGACAGACATCTTTGGAAGATGAGCAGAAAAATGTGACACATTCCACATTTCCACATTCACAGTCAGTTGCATTCTGCATTTTGACTCGTCCGATAATGCAGATTGTCCATTATAGTTTATCTTTTATCTGCTTCTGGTTGCAACTTCCACTCTAACCATCATGTTCTGCTTACCATGTCATTTTGTTCCTGTCTCCAGAATGCAAGCGTTTGCATATTTAGAGTGTCACTCAATGTATTTCATTTATGGCTCATTTAAAATTTTCATGAAGCGTAGCGTTGAGAAAACGTGGTCAAGTGTAGGGTCTAAAATTAAAGAAACATGCACAAATGGCACGTAAGGGACCACAGGGCAAACACCAAGCACTCAGAGTACTCCATAATGAATGAACCCAGTTTATTTTAATGTCCCCTTCATCTGTCATACAATGTCTGCAGTAACAACCTACATTTGTTTGCAATCAAGCACTTCTTTGAACTTAGTTCTACACATACTTAATTTTCACCTAAAATTAAGTGCAGGAAACAATAATGACGACAAAAATGAAATAACCACATTTTTACCACATTAAAATAGCAGCAGCATTAAACATTTAAAAAATGCCTTTCTCCTCTCTTGTTGACTCTGCTGCGACTGTCACTCCTCCCACAATAGTCCCTTCTCGCTCTAAGTGTGGAGTGAGGTGTTTTTCACAAATATATTATGTTCGTGACTGTGCAAATGTACAAAATTAGACTAAAGATATAAAAATATGCAATTCTATAGCAGTCAAAGCAGAACATGTTGCTTTATCCACACAGATGAATCTTTACTACGGAACATTTTTGATTAATGAAGCTTACTGTGGCTCATGTGGCTCCATTTGATTCAGTTAAGTAGAGTGAAAGTATTTCCACAAGTGAGAAATCTATTTTTAGGTATATAGGTAAAATCTATAAATAAAAAGTGAAGAGATTCAGTGTGGGTGTATTTGTAGGATAAAACTCAATGCTGTGCAAGAAGACTTTTAAACTTCTTAATACAGAGTGCAATATCATTGTTAATGATATAAATTACTGGCACGTTCCCCTTACTTTCAGAAAAATCGCTAGGAATGAACTAGACAATTCTTTTTGTAAAGATGCAAATACAGCAATTATCTATCTATAAAGAAAATCTATACTTCTTTTTATATGGAAAACACAATAACCAACTTTTGTTATTTGGGTGATTGATTTAAAAGTTGTTTTTAAAGGTCCCATATCATGCTCATTTTCAGGTTCATACTTGTATTTTTGGCTTCTACTAGAACATTTTTAAATGCTTAATGTTCTATTATTTTTTTTTTCTTATTTTATTTTTTTTTATATTTTATATTTTATTTCAAACTGTCTCAATCAGAGCATGTGAGCGGAGTAGAGCGGTGAGAAGTTCTCACTCACGGAGCTGTTCTTTCCTCAGCTTCCCCGCTCAAAGCCGCTCCGCTCAATATCCCTCCGCGCTCTACTCCCCATCCGCCCCTCTTTCCTCAAATTGCTCATCACTCGCTCCAAAAGAAGTGCGTTGTATTTATCAGATGAACGGTGCCCACCCTCCCTTCATGCCCGGAGCTCGGCCAGCAAAAAATCCTCTCGCTCACTCTCTGCTCACATGCTCTGGTCTGAAGATACATGTATTCCTAGATTCCTGGATACCTATATTATATGAGTAATGTAAGGGATTACAATTTCCAAAACAGTTTTCATAAGACAGTTACTAATCCAAGTAATGCTGCATTACTAAGTTACCCGTGATTAGTTTTTTGTCCAAGGGAGGCTTTCATATTAGATGATGATGAAAGTTGAAGAAGAGAAGAGAAAAACAGAAGCAAATAAGAGCTATTTTCTTTTAGCTTTTCTCAAAGTTAAAGGGATACTTCACCGATTAGCATTAAGCTTTGCATCAGTAGAAACCCGGTAGTATTTTCGAATGACCGTGCTTCCCTCCCTCATGTCCCCCTGAGACGATAGATCTCTGTATTGTGTGTCTGGAAAAAACCCTCTGACATCCTCCGATGACGCAAAAATCTTCATTTTGCGTCATCGGAGGCTTTCTGGGCCAGATGCTATAGACTACAGGCAGCTAGTTCCACATGTTTTCAACCCGCCCATAAGGGGTGGGACTGTCACTACCCGATGCAAGTCGGGTGTCAGCCATCTTGAAGCTAACAGGCTCTCTCTTTTCAGCAGCAACCTTGCAATTATATGCCGGCATACATTGGTACAGACCGGAGAATATGCAGGAAACACACTATGTGAGTTTTGCCTGCAACGCACACCAGCACCTTAGCCTGCGTTGTCGATCGATGCCGCTAGCCGGGGAAGGGGACATCGAAAGCAATGTGCGAGAAAGCGGAAATGCAAAAAGAGGGCAGGAGTTCGAGCTAGGTGGAAAGCTAACGCTAGCCGGCCACCTGTCCCATCCATCCTGCTTGCAAATGTCCGCTCATTAGACAACAAACTGGACTACATCCAACTTTAAAAAAACTCCCAATGCGAGTTCAGAGACTGCTGTGTTTTTGTTTTTGTGGAAACGTGGCCGAACAACAGTGTACCGGACTCCACTATCCAGCTACCAGGCCTGCTAGTCTTCCGAGCAGATAGAGATGCTGCTCTCGTGTAAGACTCGTGGAGGTGGGCTGTGCACATATGTTAACACGGACTGGTGCAGAAATTACTGCTCACCGCTGGTGGAGTTTGTGACTGTTAAATGCCGACCATTCTACATTTCCACGTGAATTCACGGCTGTGTTTATACTCTGTGTTTACTTCCCACCAAGCGCTAATGCTACCAATGCGTGAGCTGAACTTTACGGAGCTATCAGTGAGCTATGATTATAACCACGCAAATCTCAAGAAAGTTCTTATATTCTACCTTCACCTCATGGTGAACATGACTTATAACAATCAGTGCTCTGTTACAAGTCTACTTATGCCCTGTCTTTTGTTGTCTGTTGTCTGTCCTGTCCCTTGTCTGTCTTAAATGCTCTACTATAAGTAGTAATTGCACTTTATGTATAGTCTATAATGTGTGTGCACTAAATGTAGCCTGTCTTGTATTTTGTTTTTATATGTCGTTTTTATATAATGTCGTTTTTATAAAATGTTGTTTTTATATAATGTTTTTATAAAATGTTGTTTATATAATGTCGTTTTTATAAAATGTCATTTTTTAGATATGTGAATAAAAGTTTTGTGCTCTATTTTTTAGGTATATACATACCTGTACGTACTGTCTCTTTAAAATAAAATAAAAATTTGATCACAAAAAAAATTAAATGTAGTTTTTATATATTTAAATCTGTAACACCACTTGAGCCACGGTGAAACTTTTTTTTTCACTATACGCAGTGTATATGGTTGAAGCTCAATGGTGTTTTTTGCCCCCAACGGCTCCTTCCAGGCAGCGCTGCGACCGCTGCCTCCAAGGCACCTAACCCTAACCTTAACCCTAACCCTAACCATAACCATAATCATAACCATAACCATAACCATAACCATAACCATAACCATAACCCTAACCATAACCATAACCATAACCATACCATAACCATAACCACTGCCTAAATGACTTCAAGGCAGCGCTGCGACCGTTGACTTCAAGGCAGTGCTGTGACCGTTGACTTCAAGGCACCTAACCCTAACCCTAAACATAACCCTAACCCTAACCAGTGCCTAATCCTAGTGTCTTCCAGGCAGCACTGCCTGGAAGGAGCCGTTGGGGGCAAAAAACACCAATAAACATTGTTGAAATAACAATAAAACCCACTTGACTGCCCTCTGTAACCAGTAGGCGTGGCTTGGGAGTGGCCTCGTAGGGTAGCGAAGCAAGTGCATTCTGGGAGTTGTTGTCTTTCATCCACATGAGCCAAAAATATATTTTCTGGCTTTTCTCGGTCTAGAAGGCACCAACTTCTAAAATTATTTCACATTTCTACTACATAAGTGACCCAATTTAAATACATATTCATCTTTCCAGCAGTGAAGTATCCCTTTAAGTTTTTAAAAAAATCACTTTGCGAGTTTAAGATTTGCAACTCAGAACACTACAGGTTGAAAACATTGCCTTTGCTTGATAAACACACTGCAGAGAAACAGCAAGTAGAGAACAGCAATACATGAGCTGGGAACCACGCATTCACGTATGGTAGGCAATGCTGGATGAGTCACACCAGCAGGCCTCACTTTCATGCATACCAAGCACATTGATGGCATAAATTTGAATACTTTTTTGAAGAGCCACAGTTCAAAGTCATTCTACACCAGACTTTCAGCGTTCAGATTCATGCACACAATGTGACATAAATAAAGCATGTGAGAGAGTAGTTCAGTACAATGTGAGGTTTGCACACCACGTGCAACTGGTGACATTAGGGTATGCTAGACAGTATTTCCCAGCTTGTATTCAAGATCTTTGAATGCAATTTTTGAATTAGCCAGCAAACAATTGTTCGTCAACTTTGTATTTATCCATATAATTACAGTAGAACTTACCATTGTTGATAACATTAACCATCAATTAAAATCTGCTAGTGACAGTAAAGAAGGAAAGAGGTTATCTAAAATCTCAGTTAGTTGTTGCAAATTTTGTGTTTCCGTGACTTAAAGTACCTACTTGTACTTACTTTTTATATTAACTTATATTAATTAACTATTAAGTCCAATGAAATAAAATCTTCTACTTAGTTCTGTTTTAATTAGGGTTGTAAAAAAACTTATTTTCATTATTGATTATTCTGGCGATTATTTTTTCAATTAATAGATGGTTTATGTTACATAAAGTAGTGGAATATGGCTATGACAAATTACCAAAACACAAAGTAATGCCCTTAAGTTGCTTGTACAAAAACACACAGCAAATCCTCATAGATAAGAAACTGGAACTGGGAGGTATTCTGCATTTTTGCTTTAAAAAGTACGATTAATCGATTAACAAAATAGTTCTTTCAATCGATTCATCTATTAATCCACTTATCATTGCAGCTTCAGCTTCTTTTTCTAAATTTGAGTCTTTATCAATGCCTGATTTTAACATCTCAAAATGCATTGCAGCACAAAGACACAATAATGCAAACCATAAATATGGTCATACAAATGACAGATTACCTACAGTTAGAACTACAGAAATGAGAAATGCTGTCTTACCTTATGCCTGCACTTAAGCACCACTCCATACGCTCCTGGACAGAGAAATATAGAGAAAGACACAAAAGATCAATACAGTTTTAACATCTTAATTAATGTTTTGGCCTCTTAAACCTCAAACATATTCATAGAAAACAAGTGCAGCAGGTGAGAACCACCAGAGAACCAACAGTATAGGTGAGAGGGAGGCATACATACTCTCCCACACACTCCACACACACAAACACACACACACACACACACACACACACACACACACACACACACACACACACACACACACACACACACACACACACACACACACACACACACACACAGTGTCCCTGTAGCGTTCTGCTTTTGCTAAGCACCCCATGTTCGCGGTTGATGATCCATATTTTAGAAGTCAGGTCTACGTTTGGACTGTTTTTTAGCCAGACTTGCATTGGTTGAAGTTAATTTTTGTCTCTACAAACTGCTTTTGTTGCCATTCAAATCACACGTGCAACATAATAATGTCCACTCCGTAGATATAATACAGTTTTTTACTATCACTTTGCTACTAATTTCAGAACCATGATGACATTTTTCAAAACTCTAGACACAAAACTCAATGTTCAAAACATTAGATTGTGCATTCATATATTTAAAGAAATATTGCACTTGCACAATCATTGGTTCAAAAAACTAATTTATTGTGAAATACCATTGAAACGTTACTTTATTGTATCCAAGCAATTTAAAAAAGTGTTAGAGTTTTGAAAAATGTGCATTTTGATCATTGGTTGTGAGTTTTGTTCTAGAGTTTTGAAAAATGACATCAAGGTTCTGAAATTAGTGCCAAAGTGATTGTAAAAAACTGTAATGATCCAGTTTAAATGTTTAATTCAACCAGGGAACGAGGCAAGAAGAAACAAAACGTCCCACATGAATAAAAGTAACAGTTACATTATCAAGAAGACTTGTATTTTGATTGGCATAACATTAAAAGAAAACATTCAAATGTGTATTTACAATGGTAAAAATTGCCTTTAACTTGTGCCATCAGAATTATTTGAAAGAAACATAGTGGCTTTAAGATAGGTAAAACCAAGATTTTATTTGCTGTGGCTTTAAATCTCTCATCATTTAATGGTAGTTCTAATGTGTCTAACCTTTGATTTATGTATCCTGACAAGCACCGATGTAGATCACAGTTAGTGAGAATTATCAACAGAACGATAAATACTCAGTTACTCTGTCTTCTCACATTAGAGTGAAGCCAGGGGTACATGTCAGTCTAAATCACTAAAATGAGCTAAAAATGACGCTGTTGACTGAAAGAAATAATTCCTGCCTGGTGTGAACAAAAACTTAATCTAATTTATTTCATTTTCTGACCAGCCATCAATGTTGTCACTGAGGCAAGAGTTGGCCAGGATTTTTTTGTCTTCTGCAAAACACACAAAAGCAAAGAAACATGCATACAATCAAGGCTTATGCTCATAACATATATTTTCTGAAAGCATAAAACTTTCACTGTGAGAGAAATACAATTCTGGTTTGGTAATATTTAATCCCTTATAGCCTATATGTTAAACTTGTTGATGGCTTTAGAGCATTCTAAAGATACGTAGAGAGTCTGAAAAAACAGCAGGGTTAAACATGTGTTTAACACTGCGACCATTACAATTAGGTATGGATGCTAATTTAAGAAACGCTCCTTTAGGTCGTACTAGAGGGTAGGAACAAACAACAAAGACTTGCTATCAAAACAACCTGTAAACTGCCATCGCTATGGGTTAATGTGTAGTTACATTTAGGCAGAAATATTTGGTTATGGTAAGGGAAAAATCGTTGACAGCGTCAACCTGTGTTAAAGTCACATGCTTTTTTTTGACCAAACCACCCACGTTGACCTCCTCTCTACAAAGTTTGCAGTGCTATATCAACGTCAAACCACATCCAGCTTTGGTCCTGACAGACAAGAGTCATAATTCACACGGCCACTCACTAGAGGTCTTTGTCAGGCAAACATAAACAAAGCTTGTTTTTTGTCTTTTATGGTAAATTCTCAAAGAAAAGCCAGTATTCAAATAATGTTAGCCAATGGTCTTGCAACATGTCAAATTAATGGTATTAAGCCTTTAGGGGTGTGAAATTACCTAAGGGAACGTTCAATCTTACAAATGGTGTCGACTGTTATGCCGCAGTTTCCGGGTTGAAGGACGTGTTAGGTGCGCAATGGGCTTCAAAGTATGTTTCCTCTCGTTTGGTGGGTGTGTCAGAGGTGTTACCCAATCAGTAGCGACGGGTATGTAAACTTGTGATAATAAAAAGGCAGTGCGCTTGGGCACACAGTAGGGTACTCAACGCACCCCGTTTCAGTCTGAACGTGCCCCTGTACTCTGATAGTATCACACACACTTTAAAATGCTGGGTTAAAAATAACACAAAATAACAAAACAACCCAACGCTGAGTCAGAAACGGACCCGCCCAACGTTGGGTTACATCAACCCAACGCTTGGTTAATGTTGGGTTGATGGTAAATTTACCATATTGTACATTTCCACAGCACTAATCAGCACTACAGAGTCATGTCAAACTCACCACTCTTCTGCTATGGTTTTCTCTTTTTAACACAAATACTGTTTTAATTCACTGATTTACTCCAGTTACTTATCCTCTGCTGTTCTTTCACAGTGTGGTTTAGTTACAGTCCATGAAACTCAACACTTCCTGGAGAATGAAAAAACCTACCAGGAAGAGGATGGATCATGCCTTTTGAGCTGCTGGTAGGCTTTTAATGTGAAACACCAATCCAGGAAGTGTTGAGAGGGTAACTTAACCGTGCTTGAAAAAAAAAAAATTCAAAATGGAAGCAACTGGTAATAATTAGAGAACAATAACTGTATTTATGTTAGAGCAGAGAAACTCAGAGCAGCAGCGAGGTGAGTATGATATGACTCTGATAGTGCACTGATGAAATTAGTGCTGTGGAAACATACACCATCAAGACAACAAGGTAAATATTTTGCATCAACAGCAAGTTATTCAGGAAACAGGGAGGCTTCTTACTAAAATCTGCTAAGATATTAAACAGGGAAATATAGGAATAATGGCCTCTCTAATATAAGCCTGTTTCAGATAAAGGCCTGGTTCTCTTGGCAGTCGAGGTAAATAAAGGCTCTGGAAACTATTTAAGAAATATGATAAACAAATGACTAATGCTGTCGTTTTCCTTGTGAGGACAGTCTTGAAGGATTACATGCTACTCTATGAGAAACTTCTGCAATCTCTCAGTCTCAGAAACTCCTTGAAAATCCCTCTGTATTGTGTAAAAAAGATACAGACATATGTTGGAGATACAATACCTGACAACTGTGATATGCAGGTTTCAGCTGTACAATGTAAACTGCACCTTGGCTGCAAAACACCCAAATTCCCATAAAAACACACAGTGGATATGACCTCATCTGATCACCAGGATCATGGTTGTAAGTTAATAACAAGTACAGTATGTACAGTCCTCAGGTTTTACAAAACAAATGCAGTAAAACCTGCTGTGTAAAAACCACCCACCTTCTCCCACAATGCCAAGGACTTCAAACTTATTCATCACATCACCGAGGGTGGGGGCTCCTCCAGCAGGTGAATTAAGCAGCTCTGGGTTTTAGCGAGGCGACTCCTGCTTTGACCGGCGGCTGACTGTAGAGTCCAGGAGAAACGTTGTCTGACCACAACCCATCTTCACAAACCTCTTTTGCTTCTCTCTTCCTCACTCTACAGCTCTCTTCTAGCCTTACGTGTTTTTGTAAAATGTCTTTTTACTTTAATTTATGGATCTGACTCAAGTAGTTTCAGTTGTCTCCGAATTCCCTTTGTTCCATGTCCAGGTTGTCTGTCTCGTGCTAAGGCCTATCTCCAAACCTCCACACAGTCGTACCTTTAGGAGACAGAGACAAAATAGAAAAGCAATTTGTTAAAACAAGCTGTCGGAGGGTCACTCCAAGGTCCAACTTCCCATCATGCCTTGCACAGGCAGTAGCATGCTGGTGGTGTTCCTGGCACAGATGGTGTCTAACTAGGGCATGTGCATGTACAGAAAGGCAGCATTTCCTTGAGGACACATTTAAATCATAGATGACTTAGGCATGACTTCCACACACTCATTCTTTCCCATCAGCCACACATTCAGTCTGGAGGATGCTGCAAGGGTGACAGTCTTGAGTGAATGTATAATGTATGATGACTGGAAGGACTGCTTTGCACAGGTCTGACTTTGTAGTTCGCTGTTAGTCAGTTGAACTACCAGGGGTGATCCCCTGACTTTTTCCTCCAGCGGCACCATGAGATTGCCATTTTTGTTTTTTAGTAAACTGTCTTGACAACTATTGGATGTATTGTGGTCAAATTTGGTACAGACACTTATCCCGTAAAATACCTCAACATCTACAAGCTGGGTTGGCATATTTTTTGGTACAAACATTCATGGTTCCTAGATGATGTATCCTAGTGATTTTGGTGATCCTCTGACATTTCCTCTCATAAGCAGGTTGACTTTTGTGGTTTGTAGTGAAATGTTACATTCAAGATGTTGAACTGAATGGGTTGAAATGTGTGATGATTTTTCAAGAGCATATTCTACATGTATACACACTCAACGATAAAGTCATTTGTTTAAAGCTACATTGTGTAAGAATTTCCCTGATCTAGCGGTGAAATTGTATATGACAACCAACTGAATAATACTTTCTAGCCCTTCCTCCTACAGTGGCCAAACACGAAATTAGCTCTCTCCATCGTTTACACGCAGCCGTTCTAGCCACTCCAATATCAATTTTGGTCTTGTTGCTTTGCCTGTCGCGCTGTCGTATTAGTTCTCGTTTTCACTTCCATAGCAAGTAATCTTCCCCTGGCATTCGTCACGGTGCCAATAGGTGTAAGAGGGCGAAAGGTGGAGGTATGCCCCTCTTTGGCTTATGTATTTTAAAGATGGAGGCGCTACATGGCTGCCGTCATTCGAGCGAGTCGCTCGTATGTATTCTGAATGATTCTGAATGTCAGATTCTACACTTACGAGAATTAGTTTTGATTAGTTGGTGGAAGTAATTACACATGAATGAGTATATATTTGTGAAAAAACAAAGGGGTTTTTGCTAAGAATCAACTCAAAAAATTACACAATGTAGGTTTAAGGACGAAAAGAAGAAGGAAGGAAGCAAAATGCACGTAACAAATTTCATCCAACGGCTTAGATCTTCTCCTGTCACACATCCAAAAACTAACTGCGATTTATAAAATGCCTCTTTTGTAATGTTGTTGGAATGGAACCATCAAAGCTACTCGCAATATCAGTCCAACTTCATGTGTTTAACACTTGATTTATTCAGCAGTGCAAAAACACTTTAATAATGATTTGGCTCATGTGCCTGTGTAGGCGTTTTCCTATGCAGTGTACACTCCACACAGCAAAGTCTTTCCAGGGGAAGTGATAAGGTGGACGTTGAGGCCATCCATGGCTAGTCATTTAAGTATATGGTGCTGCCACTGGGGAGTGATTACATCCATACTGTATCTTGTCCGAACAGACAAATGTAGCATAAAAGCCTGCAACTGGAGCAGCAGAATGCATTCTTTCTAGAGGAAAAAATGTTCAGCACAGTCTGTTTATTGATAATCTGCTGCTTCTCTGTGCAGCCATCAGGCAGACAGCTGGTAAATGGAAATAAGGTGGAAACGTCAGTAAAGTCCAGAAAATATTGATAGAATGGACTGAAGCATTAATATGGCAACAAACGCCTGTTGGTGTCTGCATGCAAAGAAAATCAAAAATCAAAAATGAGTTTGGGAGTCTGAAATGAATAGGCTGGTGCGTGCGTGCGTCCCATGCACGATAATATGTTTTGTGTGTGTGTGTGTGTGTGTGTGTGTGTGTGTGTGTGTGTGTGTGTGTGTGTGTGTGTGTGTGTGTATGAGGTGAGAGAGAGAGAGAGAGAGAGAGTGAGTGAAAGAGAGAGGATAGTAGGCTAATGCTGCTCTCTCTGCATTGAAACTGCGTCTCTCTCATCGCTGCGTTGCGGAGCGCACCACCATTCTGTCGTTGTCCACGCGTTTCTCAGCCTACACAGCAACCAGTGCATACATTAGGCTATAACGTATAGTTCACGGACCATGTTCACGACAGTGTTGCACACAAAAAAATCCGCAAATAGCGTTTAACCATTCACCTATAATTATACATCATTTTAAAACCTACAAAAATAAGCCATCGCATCATTAGACCAATGAACCCCTTATTACCTGCAGATGTGATGTGTCGCCTGTGTGAGGTGAGAACGCTCAATCTGTAAAGCACACATGATCATGCCTATGGTAATGATGATGTGGGAAGACGAGGAAACATCATGTGGAGCGACATGGGGGTGAAAATCCCGGCCCTGTGTGTCGTGACACGATCAAATATCCTACTCACTCAATCTCTGGATGGAGACGAGACCGAATCCGCTGGCACAACGCCGACGACGGGGTATCCATGTACCGTCAACAGTTCTTCAGAGCCTCCGTGTTCATAGCCTCAGCATCAGCTGGTTATAGCAGCAAAATCGTCATTCCTCTGAGAGACGCTGCGGACAGCCAATAGAAACGCGGACGTCTGCGCGTTCCAGCAGTGGTTTTGCATCCAGTAGCTGTGATATAAAAAAACAACTTTGGGATGGAAATGCAATCCAGCTTATAATATAAATATAATGCCTGACATGAATCTCCCTCTAGTAATATATATATATATATTAGCCTACTAGATATATAGTAAAATATATATATGTATATATATATATATATTTTACTATGTATATATATATATATATATATATATATATATATATATATATATATATATATATATATATATATATATATATATATATAGTTCACACTGTCAGTGTCTGACACTGATGTTGCATCCCCCCTTTTGGTCAATCCATGTTGTGTCACTGATTAAACATCTTCCTACAGCTCGTCTCCACTCTCTCCCACCTACACCTTCCCTTCATCACAGCACTGATTGGTGAAATCAATGTGAATTTAGTGGATTCACAGACACTGGGTCAGTCGGTTTCATAATGAGCAGGTGTAGATATGTTGTACATCAAATGCTGCAAAGACCATGTGTTCTCTGTTTGACCTCCACATCATCCTTTAGGCTCATTGTTCTCACTGCAACAACTTTATGGTACAGTTGTAAAAAAAAAAAATCACACAAAATCACAGTGTCATTATGATGATTATGGTTTTAAGCGGATGTGATTTAGAGCAGTTTTATACTATGACAAAAACATTAAATGTATTCAGAAGATAAATACTTATTTTTTGTTTTCCCCGTGCAACAGCTATAGTGGTTGATGACCATTTCTAAAATGTTAATACATACTCCATTACAAGTATAGGCTTATTATGATCCGCAATATAACTACAAAATGAACAATAAAAGTACATAATGAGAGAAATGCTCTTTAAAAAAAACAACTCATTATGCATAATGACCCTTTTCGTGTTATTAAATGATTGTATTACTGATACATTAAGCAGCTGTACTGTTGGATAGATTGACCTTTAAGAATGCATCATCATTTATAAGATTATCATTTATTGTGTTTTAAAATATTAAGTAAGTAGCTGATAAAGTATAAAGCTGCATAAAATATTCAAGTTAAGTAAGATAAGTTTGTAATTAAGTAACCATTATGTTTTCACCATTGGCCTATAGGATGTGAGAGTCAGTGTGGCCTGACTCATGTATTGTCAGATTAACATTTTACATTTAATTCCACTGTCGTAGTGCAAAACTCATAAAACGTGGAACATTTCCTCTGAATTCCTTCGCCAAAGAAAAACTTTCTCACCTACATTTGTGCAACATTTGTTATTTGAGAGAAAATTTGAATAGAAATCAAGATTTGAAAAAAAGGATTTCACATTTTGTCAGTCAAATGCAGTTTCACAAATGGAAAAGGTTCTTCGTTTTAAGCCTTATATATGGAGTTTTGGAGCATGCAAATGTTTTCCTATCGCAACACTTTCTTTTAACAATAATTAGCAGCTGTGTTAAGTACATGTACTATACTTAACACAAATTTGAGCTACTCATATACTTTACTTAATTTAAATATTTCTATTATGTTACTACTTCACTACATTTCAGAGGAATATATTGCATTCTTTACTCCTCTATATAACACCACAGGTTACTGCAGATTAAGATGTTATAGACACACCATAGACTGTATGAGACACACAAACTATTATCAGTTTAACAAGATCAACTTTACTGATCCCAAGGAAATTAGCTTCATTTTATTAGCATTTCTTATTTGATAGGAACAGTGCTCACTGATCAACTGTGGAAAAAAACGCAAATGAGCCAGAATTAGCCTATAAAGGATAATTTTGTGTCTGATGTTTAACGATGTTGCCTAAAAGTAGATGTACTTTAGATAATAAATATTGTAAATATGCACAAAATAGTACACGTTACCATTAAATAATGTGACATATTGGCGTAAGTTAGCTATACAATCCAAACTAATGAATGAAATTGGACACATTGTTACAGATCAAACTATACAACAGAATATAAAGCAGCCTATAGGTTACTCCACCTCCACCAGCTGCTTTGGCTATGTGTTAATGAATAATCTAATAAAGTAATATATAATCATTCTGCATAATGAGTCTGATACTTAAGTACAATTTGTTGATAATACTTGTGTACTATAAGTTGTGTACTTCAGTAATATAGGCCTATTGAATGCAGGACTGTTGTAATGTATGTATTTTACACTGTGGGGTTAGTGCTTTTAAAAGGATAAACAAATTTATTTGGGTACTTCTTTCAGCATTAATAAACAATCCAGCAATATTCTCCTTTAAATTTGTCCAAATTTTGATTGAATCCACGAATATGTTTTGCAAATGGTCGGTCTATCATTTTTTCATTTAGTGAATTTTTTTCTTTCTTAGCAGCCACTCACATGAACCTGACCTTCCAGTGTCTGCAGGAATATCTCATCTGTGTGTCATCACCTTCTCCTGCATGAAAAACAGAAAACAACACATTCAGTGTTCATGTTTTCGTTTCCACATGACATGCAGTTTATTATCACAACCCAACAAGATACAATATCCGTCTCAATAAGGCGACTTATTAATAATTTCCCACTCGTGTTTTTTTTTTTTTTCTTCGAACCTCCAGTGGAAAAATATGAATTACAGCACTGCGTGGTGGACATGCGCGGAGTTGCAGCGAATATGGCGGCATGCATCTGATAGAAAGTGAGGAATCTCCCATCAAAATACCCAGTTTAAACGGTTGGTACAGCTCATGTCTCATTATTACTCTAATATGCTGCCGGTGATGGGTTTCTCTCTCGTTTGCGATCAAAAATGGTCATCTTTCCTGCTGTTTGTCTCCGCAGCGGTAGATAGCAGAGCGTGTATTCTGTGCAGGCGGAGAGCCTGGTGCGTACAGTAGCTACATATGAACTCTGCAGATGTGCCTTTGCTTTCTGTTTACTGGATTCCTGCAGAGGACCACACTGCAACTATAAGAACACGTTTATGATCCTGCAGCCTTGTAGGCTATATAGTATCACGCCCGTTGTTGTAACGTAACGTAACGTTAGCGGTGTTTAGCCCGTATAATGACCACTGTCCCGCCCACAAACTGAGACTATTATAACGCAAATGAAAATGCGTCACAGACTTTTCTTCACATTTAATTTCGTCTTCTGCTGATTTAGGGTTTCCCCTCCGAACCTAAATCCTGCAAATGAAAGAAATGATTTAACAAAGAAATGATTTATCAACCACACGTGCAACATATATAGGCCTATACGTGTAACCTAAATGTCGATATCAAGAAAGCTGTTTAGATGAAAAATATTTTTTAATGACTTTTTTGGGGGGGGGGGTTACCACCGTGGAGGTGACGCCCTGCAGCGGCTCACACCCCTCAGCCTCCCGGCAGTATGGGATCATTTTACCCTCCTGTCTCCAAACTGACCCGCCGGACAGAGAAACCACCAGGCCAGGCTGCGAGGATACTTGCATTTTTGTCAAATACAAAAAGAAGTATATGTGCTGCAGGGGTGAACCCTACCTTTTATAAGTATTTATGATTGAAATGAATTGGAAATGTATAGTGTAGCCTACGCTATATTACATAGAGCTGAAACGATTGGTTGATTTAGCCTATCAATCAGCAACTATTTTGACAATCGATTATCAGATAATTTAGGCCTATTTATTTTAGCAAATATGCTGCTCACACGTGAGAATTTGCTGCTTTCCTCTATTTATATCATTGTAAATGTGATAATCGATTCATCTTTCGTCATTTTCTTTTTTTTTTTTAAAGATTGTTTTTTTTTTGGGGCTTTTCCGCGTTTATTGGACAGAACAGGTGAGAAAGGGGCGAGACATGCAGGAAATCGTCACAGGTCGGAGTCGAACCTTAGACCTCTGAGTCGAGGCATAAACCTCTAAACATATGTGCGCCTGCTCTACCCACTGAACCAACCCGGCCACATTTTTCGTCATTTTTAAAGCAAGAATGTCAAATATTAGGCTTGTTCCATGTTCTCAGTTGTTATTGATTAATATGGCAGTTATTTTCTCAATGACTCAATTCATATTTTTGTCTATAAAATGTCTTCACAATTTCCCAAAGCCAAAAGTGGCATATTCAAAACCCAAGGATATATCCAGGTCACATAAAACAAAGAACTGCAGCAAAAAAAAGAAAAAGAAAATTGAAGAGGAACCAGCAAAGCTAGAACCAGCAAATATGTGGCTCTTGCAAAATAGTTGTCAATTACCGATAATTTTCTGTTGATCGACTATCAGTTAATCAACTGATTGTTGTAGCCCTATTTGCTGCTTTTCTTTGTCTTATGTGATTGACTGTGACTAGGTTTTGAACTTGTTGCACTTTGGAGACATCTAAACAAACTAAACTTATTTGGTTTATTATGACTCCTTGCCATACATGTAGGTCAATAATCTTTCTTTAAGTGTACAAAAACATCCATTAAAATTAAATTGCGGGTGTTTATTCGCCATAATGAAAATTGGCATCTTAATTTCCTTACAGCCTCTCAAATCTCAAAATTTGTCAAAGTTTTATTTCACTGTAAATTGTTACAGTTAATAAGTTTTATTTCACTGTAAATTGTTACAGTTAATATTTTGGACATTTTGGGGGGGTTGTCGCACAAGACAAAGGACTTTAAAGCTGTCACCTTGCTCTGGGAACTTGTGATCAGCATTATACACAAATTTCTGACATTTTATGGAGTAAGAAGATAAAAGAATGAAATAAAAGTTAAAAAAAAGCAAAAGTAATCAACTGATTATTGATTTGGAATGTAGTATTACTCTCAGAAATGACCTGTGACATTGTCTTTCATGTAACTTCAGTTGAACTTCATATTACACTTGTGAAATAAAACGTGACATTTTTTGTAAGCATCAAATATAAAAAAAAGTAAAATGCGTCATAATGCAGTCTATGCATTGCAGTATTGTTTTCATATTTGGCATCATTATAACATCATCTGAGTAAAGTATAAAGTTTTACCCAAATATTAAAATAACTACTATCAGTAACACTTTGACAGCTCCTCCTCTCAAGAAAAAGTTACAACCTCTGCTGATACCAGGTCTTGGGTCATTTTTCAGATCTTCACTGTGAACATTACACTAATCCCAGATAAGTGGGTGCCTTAGTGCAAATGGAGGTTGTAAAAGTTAAGTGCTTCCTGGTCTGCCAGGAGTTTTTTTTGTCTGACCCTCTTGAGCTATAGACAGGCAGATCAGTCTGCAGCTGAGCAGGAGCAGAGCTGGAATCCTTTTCATGTCACCCAGCAGACATCCCGCATCCACACGTCTTAATGGCTTTTTATGGCAGCTTGGAATCTTTATGGCTTCTTCTGTCTCAATGGGATTCACCGCAGACACAGAGGGCTCTTCAGAGGCAGGGACAGCCACAATACATTGCAGATGCGAAGATTTTTAAACACAAGGAAAAGGTGACATTGTCTGGCTTCTGGAGGGATTTTAACCGATGAATCTTTGGATTTCACTTGGAGTGTAGGCTACTACTTTTCTTTTGGTGCTCTGGTACCTTGGATTATTTTTTTGCTTCATGTTTACACTATCACACTATGTACGGACTTTGCAGGGAGTGGGACTATGCTCAGACGTTTTGTAAACCTGGATGTTTGGGCCAGAGTTTCAGCTTAAACAGTGTGGTAACTATTTTATTTCATTATTAATTTGCACAGTGCATCAGGAGTAAAAGTAATCGTGTAGCAAAGCTGCTAACTCATGGGCTTGTAAACTCTGTTTTGGACACTTTTCTTTCAAATCTCCAAATCAGCACGAGTGCACATGCAGTTGTGTGTATGCTGTGAGATAATTATTTATCAAGCACAATTAATAGGATTATATGCAATCGGAAACAATATTAATAACCATTACCTATGACAACTACAGAAACCTGCAGCAAAACAAAGTATTTAGATGGAAGATTGGCTATGATTGTGAGATTATCTTGTTTTTCTCATTGGCAACAAATCCCATGAAAAAAACAAAACCACAATATGTTAGTCCACCTCTCAATACTTTCTGACTTTCCTACCCTGCAGCACTGTGCCAGAAACCCATTTGTTCCTACTGCAGACACATTTTTCTTTAAAAATGTGCAGCCTGGCACTGTAGGTTTTAGCAAACGTTACTCAAACTGGAGTGTATAGTGCAGTTGGGGACTATTTTTAGCCATGCATTAATACAGATTTGGTGCTCTAGTGAATATTTAGGTAGTAGGATTGATAAAAATAAACTACAGTTTGAAGGAGGAAGGAAGGAAGGAAGATGGCACCCAGTGCAAGAGTGTAGCTGATTGTGTTTTTAATAGCTTTTGGACAACAGCAATGGCTTTGGCCATCAAGTAATTGTTGTTGTTAAACTGTGAATTGGATTTGTTGACAATAAGAAAAATATCTCCAGATAGTGCTACCACTGTTCAAAAAAGGCAAGGCAAATGTATTTGTGTAACACTTTTAAACAACAAAGCAACTCAAAGTGCTTTACATAAGACATAAAAGGCATTAAAACAACATTTAAAAGAAACACAAGACATTATAAAATTATTTGAAAGAGTAAAATTAAATAAGCTAAAACAGAACAAGACGGACTAAACAGGAGAATATAGCCTAAACTACAGTGCAATGCAAGCTATGACTAAACGGCCCTAAATTGAATTTGATGAAATGCAGTGGCAAACAAAAAGTCTTAAGCCTTAGATTTAAAAGAACTGAGTTTGAGCAGATCTCTAGTTTTGCGGGAGTTTCTTATGTGGTGCATAACAACTTTAGTTTTGACTCTGGGGAATGTAGGCAGACGCTGACCTGTCCCAGACCGTCGGAGAAGTCTGGATGATTCGTGTAGCAGCAGATGAGAAATGTATTTTTAGCTCAAAACAATTCAGTGCTTTATAAATCAAAAGTATTTTAAAATCAATTCTTTGACACACAGGGAGCTGGTGCAAAAGAAGCAGAATGGATTTTGCATGCAAGTTTATATCTTTGATGGGGGTGTGTATCAAAGATGATTCCAACACTAACCTTGTCATTATTTTACTCGTAATGCTGTGAAATATCACATGAAACCCTCTAAAAAGGGGACTTGTATCCCACAGCATACATCACAGTGGGTCTTTGATTTCTGGTATCCTGAAGTTTTTGGACGGTATCTGTCTCCTCTGCAGTGTCTGTGTAGGGAACAGCCTGTCTGACTTCAGCTCCTCTGCAGCTGCACGTTTAACTTTGGTCATCATGGGCCGGACACCACACAGAGGTAGGCCTTCACAGTGCTGTTTTTATGGTTGTACCGTCACTGTTGTACTTAGACTGATTCTCGGTTGTACTAATAGACTTCAACACCAATTTGATCACAAAATAAACACAGAAAGATGCTCCCCGACACACACCGAATACATAATTAGAATTTTTGGTGTTCCTTTTTCCTCAGAACTATTCCAATCGCAGGTTTTATGCCTTCATTCTCACAGTAATTACAGTCTGTATATCAGTAGCTCCCACATTCTGATGAGCAGTTCAATCATCTTTTGATTTCAGATCAAAAAGAGGAGAAAGAGAGAAGAAGCAGCATCACAGCAGGATCTCCCCTCGACAAATCTAATGGTTGGAAACTCTGATGTCTGCCTTTTTTTTCTCTTAATTGTTGATCCTTTCATTAACGGTCTTAGATCCAGCCACTTCTGTGTCAGTAATTGCATTCACAGTGATCAACCTATTTAGTCTTTTTTCAGTATTTTTTGGGGTTTGTTAATAAAAGCACTCATAAATTACAGGTTTTTTAGCAAGTTCTGGATGAGCAGTTCCCCCAGAGTTTACCAAGATTACCTTCGTCTCATCATTTATTAGCATGTTTTCTTCTTAACTTAATTGTTTTAGCAAATGTGGTATAAACAAGCATAACATTGGCATTTTTCTCTCAAGCTGCAATCCATTGGAAATCTGAACAATTAATTTAGGACTGATTTACTTTAATAAGTTTGAGTGTAGTAAAATGCTGAGATTTTGGTCACGGCTTTGTGGCTAAAGGCCTATAGGCCTACATTAAAATGTATGAAAATAAAAGCAATATTTAATAATTTACTGATTAAGCTATTCTTTTAGCTTCCATGTCCATGTGCCCAGTGTTGTAATATTCTTTGGTATTGATTTGGAGTAACATGGAAGCTATTGGAAAAACAAAGTGAAATTTGTGAAATTACTATTAAAAATATATATTGATATTAACTAGTACTAGCACTTAAATCCAACATGACAAGGTGTTTATTATGTGTGTCCAGCAGTGGTGGAATGCAACTAAGTACATTTAATGTACTTAAGTACAATTTCGACATAGCCTACTTGTACTTTACTTTTTTTTTATAGGCTACTTTAAACTTCTACTCCACTTCATATCAATTCAATTCAATTTCAATTCAAATAACTTTATTTGTCCCCGAGGGGCAATTATAAGGCACAAGGGAAATATTATACTTTTTCCTTCAAGTAGCCAGTGTGGTATTGATTTGGAGTCAGTAACAATAAATGGAAGCTATTGACATTGCCATTATTTTTTATTCAAATATTTTTGTAAATGAATGAATGACATCAACAAACAAATGACCAATTGTGTGCAACCTTAGCCTATTTTAAAACAATTCACTAATATAGGCAAGTTAGCATGAAAGTGTTGAAAAAAACATTGATATTGTGTCATTAAAACAGTAATTTATTGATGACCTAACAACCCCAGCGGTTAACATCATGGTTGTATAATAAGAAGTGTAACATAGACTGGCGGTGGGATGTGAGCTTGAGCTAACCGTCCTCCAACTGCCAACACCAGGTGAAACTGAAGAATAAAACGCCGCTGGATCCGGCGGAAATATCTGTCAAATATCCTAACTTTACCACGGTACAGTTAGTGACTAGTTAGCTGGCTAGTGGAGCATTTATCAGCTACAAGGCCAAATATTTCCATAAGTAGGCCACAGTAGAGACACAAAAACATAGTGAATATTGGACTTACGTTTACCAGGGGTGCTCTCTCTCGCGTACAACGTCCGTAACTAACTGCTGTAACCATATATCTATGGCTGGAACTATTTGCTAGCAAGTTCACCATATCATCTTATAAGCTAATGACATGTGTTGTGTTCGCAGTTGTTTTCCACTGCCCTCAAGTAGCCAAAAAAAATCAGTAACAGTACTTTCTCACACTTTCCTTTAACAATCATTGATTGGTTGGTTTGTTTCTGTTGTTTTTGTTGCTAGAACCGTTCAGGTGGGAAGACTATCTGAGAGAAACTTCCTCTACTGCAGCGTCGCCTACTTGCTTCAAACAGGTAACGTTAGGTGAATAAAAAGGTGTCTTTTTTAGGTCCCATTTCATTCATTCCCCTTAGCCTATATATGGTTTTCTTTAAATGTTAGTATTTTTAATATTGTTAAATACAGTCTGTCACGACTCAGGGCAAGCACGTCCTTTCTGATGTTTTGTAAATAGTGGTTAAAAGGTGTTGTTAAAGGATAGGTTTGGTGATATTCTATATTTTTCTTATTGTCAACAAAGACCAAACGCAACATTAAATATCCAACTAACAAGTGTTGTCTGTCGAGCTAAAGCCTGAGTATTCCTCTGTGTCATCCATTGTTGTCAAAAAAAACAATCAATGAGTCACACCATTGAGTGACATGTTTCTTCATTATGACGAACATGGGCATGGAAGTTTATTTTTAAATAAAGTACAATAAAGTGATGCTGTAAAGCCATGGCTGAAAATAGTCCCAAACAAAGAGTCTATTTACTCCTGTCTGAACCCAGCTTTTTTAGGAGATAATTTTTTTAATGAAAGTTTATATTTGGACCCATTTTAAAAGATGAATGTCTTCAGTAGGAACAAATGGGCTGAGTACAACAGATAAAGAATATCGCCAGCTTTATTCTAAATTTACTGTACATATATTTGAAGTCCCAGTGTGCACAACAGCCTACTCTAACCTGTCAGATCAACCCTCTGATCTGACACAGTGATGACCAAGACCAGTATAAGGTGTTTACTGTGTTGTCTCCTTCAATAATTGACCATATTGGAGTACATTTTGATTGGTCATCCAGATGTAAGTGTCCTTACAATACATGACAGTGACTGAAGGTCCCTGTGTGTCCCTCTGCAGTCCAGAGTCCCCCCCTCCAATGACTTTAAAGCAGGTATGAAACTTGAGGCACGGGACCCTCGCAACTCTAACTCTGTGTGCATTGCAACGGTGATGGGCATGATGGGTACTCGTCTACGCCTGCGTCTGGATGGAAGCGACAACACCAATGATTTCTGGAGACTTGTCGACTCGTTAGACATCCAACCAATAGGAACCTGTGAGAGGAACGGAGACATGCTGCAGCCACCGCTGGGTGAGTGTCTTTAAACTGGTAGTTGTCTATAAGATATTTGTTGATATTTACATGACTTGAGTTAGTTGTGTGAAGTGAAATATTTAAACACTTGGAAAATTAACAATGTCTCAAACAAATTTCTTACTCAAAATGTGATAGATGTGAAGTGGGTTGTATAGTGAACAAGGACCACATTTTCCGGAACTATCTTTTAGGCATCGGAATAGAACAGAGCCCTCGTTAATGTTGTTAGTAACATCTGTGATTTTCAGAGTCAAACTTCAGAGTCAGACAAGTCAAAATGGCTGCTGTGAAAATGGTCTATCTCCCCCAGTCTCCCGGTTTGTTTTGTCTGTTGTGGTGGGAAACCTTACACCTTTATCATTTTAATTAGTACACGGGCATCATGTCGTTCTCAGCATGGTGAGGCCCAATTTCAACCTGAGCAGAGCTGGTTTAGGTTCCAGACCTTTGATCATCTCTGATTTTGTCAGCAATTCATAATAATGTTTTGGTGTTGCTCATTGGCAGCTGCTTTCCCAGTTTGGAGAAAACGTTGACCATTTAGCTTTGGAGGAAGAATACTCAAATCAAAGTACTTCATCACATTGATGCAAAAATCATATATACATCCAGTATTGGCATAAAGAAGTCTGCTCATTAAACTGCTCATTGACAGGTACCTCAGTATAAACAGTATGGCAAAATCTGACAGTTAACACATTTATATCATCACACACTACCAGTATACGTGATCATATTGCCCACCCCTGTCGGCATTTTAATAAATCTGACGTTGTGTTCAGGTTTCAGGATGAATGCCTCCTCGTGGCCCATGTTCCTCCTGCGGACGCTGAGTGGAGCAGAAATGGCCCCCGCCTCTGCTTTTAAAAAGGTAATGACAACTGGAAGAAGTGACTGAAGGCCAGTACTGATATTACTTTCAGTGGCACTGAAGCTGCTCAAACTTTGAAGTTGTCAAAAATGAATTGACAGATCTTTTCTCCTGGTTTCATGAAAAGAGTGAAACAACATTAAGTGTTGACCTTAAATGACTAACTTTCTAGGTGTCCTAATCCCCTCACAGTCAATGTTAAGGGAATGTTGAGCTCCATTCCTGCTATAAAGTGAATAAAACATTTGAAACAAAGAACACATTATACATTATAACATTTAAATCAAGTAATAAAATGTGCAAAGCAGATTGTTGTCTCTATGATTGGGATTGTACTTAATACAACTATAAATCTTGATTAAAAAAATATGAAATGTTATAGTGTAGTTTCAACTTTTCCTACTGTTTTTATTGCAGTATTCAGCACAGACACAAGGGGGAGCCACTCATTTGTAATTTACACTGGATCAGACGCAGCAGCATGCCAGTAAATATATACAGTATTTATTACAGCACAAAGTGGAGAAAGCTGTGTTTTGTTTCAATAAAACATAATTAAAACTCTGTTTATTTATTAGAAAGCATGTTCAAATACTTGCAAGATACAAACAGAGAGTATGTGACTGTACAGTATTAATTTGCCTGTTTATGTGTACGTACGTGTGTATGTGTGTTTAGGAACCAGCCAGCCCGGTTAAAAACTACTTCCAGCCTGGTATGAAGCTGGAGGCGGTGGACAGGAAGAACCCCTACCTGATTTGTCCTGCCACAGTGGGAGAGGTCAGAGGTCAGGAGATTTTCGTCATGTTTGACGGCTGGCGAGGCGCCTTTGACTATTGGTGCCCCTTTGACTCCAGAGACATCTTCCCCGTCGGCTGGTGTGCCTTGACAAAACACAGCTTACAGCCGCCTGGAAATTTCTGTAAGTGCTGCTTTGATTGTTTTCATTGCCATGTAGTGTGTAGAATGTGCCATCTGGACATTTTATATTCATTATGCACTGATCACAGTGCAAGTTCTAACACCACAGTGGTCACAGGTTTCCCTTATTAAGTAGATCATATGATTATAGTTTGGATCTTTCTTCAAGCTGAATTATAGCTTGAAGAAAGATCCAAACTATAATCAAAAGCTTTAAGATTTATTTTTACAGCCATATTAATTGCACCTGTTTGTTATGCAAAAACCTAATTGATGGTCTGAATAGCTAAAAAATAGTTACGCTTAATTATCATGATGATTAGAAAAGAACATTACTGCTCAAATACCTATTGACTGAGATTCATATAAGATTCAGAATATTGTTGTTTACGCCCACAGATAGCTTCAAGGTTATTATCCTAACAGTCAGAAGATGCTCATGTAGGACATTCAGGCCAATAGTAAGCTAGTCTATCGCACTTATCTATCGCTTCTTATTTGGTTATTCTTGTTTTGGATAGTAAGGTATTTTATCTCTTCCAATTTTCACCACTAGTGAGTAGCACAGCACAAAGTCTGATGCATCCGTTCATCATTAGAGGCTGAGAACTGAGTTGTGGCAACTTTGTAATGGACAGCTCAACATACCTGTAGAGTTAACTTTAGAGCAAAACAATGTATCTTGATTGTTTTGTGCTAAATCATCTCTAATACTGGGTGTCATATTTCCACTCAGCTGTGATGGGCTGTCGGCCGCAGACTGGAGCCATTATGAAGACAGAGAGGCTTTGTTTGGAGTTTCTTGAGTCTGACTAGATGTCGCTGAACAGTTGCTCAGACTTTGCTTCCCTGCTAATATTTGACTAAATCTGTGGCAAACTGACCAGTGGTGGAATAAGTACTCAGATGTTTTACTGAAGTTAAAGTAGCAATCCCACAGTGTAAACATACTCCGTTACAGGTACTAGTCCTGCATTTTTTACTGAAGTATTATCATCTACTTACATCCTTAAAGTACCAAAAGTAGAAGTACTCATTATGCAGAATGGCCCATTTCAGAATTGGATATGGATTATATTGTTGGATTATAACTATTGCATGCAATTGATATGTCTGTACAACCTAAAAGTTAGCCTTATTTATTCAGAAAACAGCAGTATGATGAGCAGAATAGGGAGTATTGCAATAAAACAGTATATCAGTGAAACAAAGGTCATGAAATATATTTAGAACATTGTGATTGATAATTGTAATCAATAGGTTTACATAGTTTTGAAATCTTACAAAAGAAAGAAAATGCATTTGGTTAATTTCATGGATTTATTTTAGGTACATTACTTGATTAGTAATTATTAAAAGCAATTACATACGTAGTATCATAAAATTATGTCATAATGGGTGGTGTAATGGCCTAGTAAAGTGCCTAGTAAAGAGTCTTTTATTCTTGTAATAGGATAAATACTTGAAGATAGTTCCATTGTGTGACATTTATTAGGTAGTTATGCATTTCAGTGAGTACCAAGCGGTAACATAGTAGAAGATACAGAATTTATTGAAGCCTTTAAGCTTCTTAGACATTTGAATGTGTTTGTTTTGTTGTCCAGGAAGGCACTGGTTTACATTGAAACAAGTTGGTTAAAAAATGTAGAAGAAGTTAGGAATAACCAAGTCAGTTTGGGAATGTTGAAGTCAGATTTTCATTTGTGAATCTCCTATGTGTGTTTTGTTTTCCTCTGCTCTATGTTGAGTTGGTTCTCTTTGCTCTGACCTCCACATTGATTCCCTAAAGATTCCGCCGGTTTCTGATCTTTTTCTCATATGTTAATCCACTGCTTAACATAACCACAGAAAAATGGTCTATAATCGTTATTGCCTATATTACACATGTATTCTGTATAAAAAAAATTTTATTTTCATTTATCTTTATTTTACCAAGTAGGCCCTACTGGGTTTGGAAACTTCTTTTACAAGGGACACTGGCCAAGATGGCAGCATAAAGGGATGCAGAAAAAACAATAACAATACTAAAAACAATAACAATACTAAAAACAGATGACGATACTTAGGATCTCAAACCATTAGAATGTTTCATACTGTATGTTCAGATTTGTCTGATGCCCCTTCACATAACAAAAAACATTTAACCACTTTCTTCTGTATGTTTTTATATACTCATTATATATATATATGTATATATATATATACATACAAATTTTTCCGTTGACCCCATGCGGGACCCCTGAACCTCAAAACATTCCCTGTATGTGTCTGCGCAAATTAGAGCTTTTGTTTTTGAAGTGTGAAGGCAGTACTGAACTATTAATTATCCATCAGCATGTAATTACATGGTAATTACGCTCAGTGGTTACCAGAGTATGTCACCATGTGATTTGCACTAATGCTGAAGCCTAATGTTCAAGGTTTGGCTCTTTAGTTTCATTGATATTTAGACGTTTGTCATCCATCTAAATCACTTTGACAAATGTCTCTGGAGTGAATATGTTTATTCCGAAGAAGTTTCGTTGGTGCAGTAAATATCAATCATCCCCTCATGTTTGCTGTTACGTTACATCATCCCCCATCCAACGATTTCCTCCCCTTTGCCCTGTTATTGGTGTCCTCTGGTCAGGAAACATGTGGCTTTAAATAACACTAGACCAACAACATTCTAATGGGAAATGTGTGTGTGTGTGTGTGTGTGTGTGTGTGTGTGTGTGTGTGTGTGTGTGCGTGTGCGTGTGTGTTTGAGTTTCCTCCACTTTGTTGATGGATGGCAGCAGTTACATGTTCCCAGTCCTCGGGCAATGAGGCAGTCAAGTTTGCAGCCTCCATCCAGTGTTTATGTATCGATACACCAAAGACGTTAATGTCTGCTTCAGATGTAGTTCCATACAAGACGGCCTGGCTGACGAAATACTTATTGTGTGTAAAGGGAGCTGTCACGATGTGAAACCCTTATATCCGCCTTTTAGAGCTCCCCAGGAGCCAGTTTCACAAATATATTTTAGACTGGTCTGCAGTGTTAGGCAAGCATCAATTTTGCTCTTAGATTAGTCTAATGACGGTTTCAGAAAAGTACAGGCCGACTTATTTCGAGCCTAAAACGTTAGCTACCCTATCCCCAGTCAGACCTATGTTGCCATGGTAACAACCAGTGACACCTGATTGTCTAACAAAGTTGTGCCGTAGTGATAATTAAGTATTTAGAGAGCACAGTAAGATGTTTTTAGAAACTATCCTAAATCTGAAAGATGAGTTAACAAGTGCTGCGCGTCCTGTCACATTAAGAAGCCACAGCAGCTCGGCTCTGCTAGAGGTCTGCACTGTACACATTTTATACCACTGGAAGATGTATTTATTGTTACACTAAATTTTCTATATAAAATCCATGTAAATATTGGATTTTTCCAGGAGCCAAACAGTTTGACACGGTTACTCAGTCAGCCATGTTTTTCAGTTTGAAACATGTCTTGATTTACCCGGAATTCATGGCAAATTAGTATTACTACTTAATTCAAGAATTAGATGAATTTAAACATCTATCTGAAGTCTGACCATTAGTTTGATTGAAGCCATTGTCAAAGTCTATCTTTGTGAAGACAGCCACTGGTATGTTCTTGCAGAGAAACTTTAACAGAGGTTTACTCTTTGTGTGTGAGTTTGGAAGAGGAAAAAAAAACAGGATCATGTTAATCACCAGACAGCTATGTTTGTATGGGAGTAAGTGAATAAGTAGGGCTTGGTTGAGGTGTTAATGAGCTGATAATTAGCTGTACATGTGAGAGAAGGAGTGACTCTGTAATTACTACTACATTTCAAATTTGCTTTCATCAAAATTGTCCTGTTGTGACCCTGCTACACATTTTGTAAGAAGTTACAGAGGATGCCAAGAGTGGATGTCTAATTATTTTCCCTTTTTTTGTACAGCACATAATCATGCATAATTGTTTTGTTTGTTGTTGTTGTTTTTACATTTTGTGTGATAGGTCTTTGTCTTTGCTTGTTGGTATTAAACTGGGTCAGAATGCAGAATGGTGCCCTCTGAATAATGCATAGGATAATAGAGCATCTCTATTTTTTAGCAGATACAGACACATGGTTGTTTTTGTCTATATTTAAGGCAAAATAATATTACCTTTTGTTACCTTATGTTTTATATTTGGGCAAGAAATACCTTGTAGACATGCTTTTGATGTTAATGGCATAATAATAAAAGGTGGATAGGAAGGCATTTTTACACAGTTTGACTCAGGTATTGGTATTAAAAATACAAAAAGTATGATATCAGTGCATTCTTTTCAAAAATATCTTTTGTACAGGTTTATTGCTGCCTTTTGGTATTACTTTCTAGCTCTTCTTAATTTTGAAATCATCAGACAGTCACAAATCATAGTCTTAGACTAAACACATCAAATTCTCCTTTGGGTGATCTGAAAAATATAGAATAATTATATATATAAATTATATATACTCATATCAAACCGTTTCTTTCTTCAATCTGCACCATTAGTGATCCCGTTTGTCCGTTCAGAAACAAGATGTGAAGGAACTTTTTCCCATGCAGGCTTCCTCTGACTGCTCTGCTCCACATTGTTCCAGAGCCCGGGTGATATCCGACTGGCCAACTGTTTCCTGATGCTGGACCTGGCCATCTTTCAGGGCATGTCTGAATAGGCTAGGGTTACATTGAGGGGGCACCTCCTTCTGGGCTGTGAGAGTGTATGTGTGCACGTTGAGGGAAAGCTTGCTTATGTGTGCACCAACTCCTGGAGTTTGCCCTTTTTCACCCGTTTCAATCAGGACTCTCCTGATCCAGTTTAACCTTTTACCCCCCCATCCCCCATCCGTTCTTGGAGCCCCACCGTTAACCCCTCTCCCCCTCCCCCAGAGGCTTGCTGAGAAGCAGGTGACTGATGTAGACTGTCGATATGGCCTACAGATAACATGAATAAAGGGCTCAGCCAGCCCCCCCCCCCACCACCACCACCCTTAAATCCACCCATTCCTCCCGCCGTCACTCTACCCCTCCCCAGCCCCTATGCAAATCTAAACACCCCCCTCCCCTCTTCCTCCGGCTCATTCATTCGGAGGGAAGCTTTGCAGCGGCTTCAACCAGCAGCAGAAGCAGCAGCAGCGTGGGCTTTGTTGTGGACTAATGCTGGGAGAAAAGAGAGGGGAGAGACACACGGAGACAACTGAGAAAGCAGCTGATAGTGAGACAGAAAATAGACAATGAAGTAGATGAGGAGTGTATTTTAGAGGAAGTTAGGAAGAGGAAAAAAATAGTCAGAGAGGGTAAACAGAAGGAACTATTTCTCATTTAGCTGGTGTTGATCTAAGAGAGAACCAGGAAGCCACTGTACTGAGTGACTAGTATTGTTGAGGACATTACTTCTATTATCACTACCGTTACCTCCGCTTCTACTATAACTGCTACTACTACTACTACTACTACTACTACTACGAAAACCACAACTGTAGCAGTGAAGTTCTGCATTTTTGGTGGGGATTTCCTGGTGAGTTTGATATGTTTATATTTAAGTCTTTTGGTTTATTTTTGCCCTTTTTCATAACTGAAAGGAAAAAAACGTCACACTTTATATTCTCAGTATTTTACCTGGATTGTATTTTAAAGGATGTTTTATGATTAGAACTCCTAGATGCAGTAAGTTGAAGTGAAGTGCAGGCACATTTATGTAGCACTAACATCTTTCACAAGACTATATTTTCTGTGGAAGTATCTGTTATATATATTTTTTATAATATGACAGATTTTATTCCACTAAAACTTCCCTAAAATGTAACAAATCAACATCTATGAACTCTGCACACATTCAAAATAAGTCAGTCAATGATCCACTCAATTCAGGAAGTAGTAGTTGTGTCTTGGAAACGATTACTTGTTTATATTTGATCATTCTGTCCCTGAATAGCTAGAAGAAAAGATCATTTACTAAAAAGAAGCTCATACTTGCTTTCATGTTATTGTCTTGTTAAAACATAAAATAGGGAAGTGAAAGCTAAATCTGCTGTTCACATGAAAGTTGAATGTCATCTCACATGTGTAGCAGCCTCCTGTTAATGATTAAAGCTGCAGTTTGACACTGTTTTCTTTGTTAAGCATGGAGACTTTTGGAATGATTTGCATTCAGTGAAATTCACTGTAAGAGACTTGTGGCTTTTGCTAGTCCTAAATATAATAATAATAATACTCAAAGTCTACATCTAAAAGTAGTGTTAGCTGTAATTATGTTTGGTGCTCCATGTGTTTTTGATCTTGTGTTTTTGTGTGTAAAGCATCAGGAATTCGTTTGCAAATGGCTCAGGCGAGGATTCGTGAATATCAAAAATTTTCAGTACACTCTTTTCACACTTTTATGCATTCGTCTTTTTTATTACGTGAACTTAAACGAGTTCAGAGGTGAGCATCCAACTCAAATCACAGTACAACAGTAGGGATTGAATTATTGCTTAAAAGCTGGTGTGTCATGCTGAAGAGATTGTGCAGGAAAACATTGTGTGTATACCATAGATACTTTGTGCCCTGAAGCTATTTTAGTTACTTCCCTCTCTCATGCTGTCTGCACACAGTCACACACACCTGAATCTGCAGTTCATAGTTTCTTCTGCTTCAGATTCACTAGAACGTGTGTGTGTGTGTGTGTGTGTGTGTGTGTGTGTGTGTGTGTGTGTGTGTGTGTCTGAACGGACTGTTTGCTGTGAGGGTGGAGAGGGGTGGTTGTAATTAGATGAGAGGCAACTCTGTGGAGCCCCTCCCCCCACCCCCAGACAGCAGACACACTTCTCAGCGTGCACGTACACTCACACACTCTTGCATACGCTCGCACATTTCCTTGGGCTGTGGCATACACAGGTCAACTGGTCGGGTGGGAATTATATGATCATGATCAGTACCATATGTCTGTGTTCTTGCACCGTATGCATTAGGGATGCCATGCTCAAAATCTTTAGTAGCTTTTTGTGAGGACTAATAATACTACTACTACGTTTTAGTACTTTGAATGTTGCAGATTTGGATTTGTATAATGTCATACACTTGTTTACCTTAATGGTTTTGCATATTTTTACCAGGTTTACTACAAATCATATTTTCCATCACATCTAACGATTGTGCAAACCATTTTGCATAGGTTCCACCACCCCAGGCAGCTAGCTTACTATTGCTTTGCATACATAACAGAAATGAATGAAAACCTATGGCTGCCCGTAACAGGAGGGAAAATATATATACAAATCCAAAACTGTATGGCATAAAGAGCTGACACTATTGATTTCTTAAATGATGAGTCAAGTGAAAATTAATTTGCAACAATTTTGATGATTAATTCATTGCTTAGTCATTATTTTAAGCAACAATACCAGACATTTGCTCTTAAATGTGAAGATGTGCTACTTTATGATTAAATAATTTACCTGCTGGTCAGAAAAAAAAGCAATCTGAAAAGTTTGGGCTCAGTTGCAGCACTAATACGCATTTGAAAACGGTCTGCAAAAGTGTCAGATATACATGACCTTCAGGTGCTCTAAGTGATGTGACGCGTTTTTTAGGCTACAACATTTTATGTCACATACAGCAAACATCTCCTCACTATCTTCTAGCTGCCTGTCCCCTGAACACACTGTAAAAAAAAACGCGGTCTCTGTAGACAGCCCAGGCTCCACAAATGGCAACAAAAACAAACTGCGCCAACCTGCACAACCAACCATAACAACTGTGTTCCAGCCAATAACCGACAAGAAGGAGCTGGTTGAGTCATGAATATGCATTGTGGAAGTAGCCTACGTGCTAACGCTGCTGCAGTGATGGCTCAACCAGCTCCTTCTTGTCGGTTATTGGCTGGAACACTGTTTGTTATGGTTCGTGTTCAGGGAACAGGCAGCTAGCGGATAGTGAGGAGATGCTGTATGTGACGAAAAATGTTGTAGCCTAAAAAACACGTCACATCACTTAGAGCACTTTTAAGGAGCTATATCCAGCTGATGAAATGGTGCTGCCAATAAAAGACACCGTCTTGGGTTTGAGTATTTCTCTCAATGTACTGTAAATATCAAATTGCTTCGATGAAGAGCTTGAACAAGTGGATGCAGAATATATATGATACTGTCAGATAGTGTGGAATGAAATGCATTTATAAGCCGATTTTGTTTTTTAAAGTTGTAGTAAAAAATTTCAGAGGTGGTTAGTCTTTTTTAAATTAATGTGATGATAATATACGGTAGAATGTGACATTAATCTCCAGTGTCATGGCACATGTTGCTTTGGTGGCTGTCACATAATGTGAATGGATTAGGTTTTCTTTTTTGCAACAGGGAAAGATCAGAGAAGCCCCCCAACTCAGATTTCTTACGGAATAATAACCCGCTGATACTGATTGGTACCCTGCAAACAAATTTTGATCTTCATTTGTAGGGCTTATGGCTTCTAGCTGGGTATGAATAAGCATGCCACTGTGCGTGCAGGTTGGTACTTCTGTTCCTCTGAGCACGCTTTGTGTGACCGGTCCTGGTGAGCGAGTGAGACCTCGCCCTCTGAAACAAAACACTGCTCTATTCTACGCCCATTTTCACTCATTTCCCAATTAAGCAGCTTTCAGGGTTCCCTGGCTGGCCCCTCAGAGAATACTGTAAACCTTCCATAGTCTCTCCATATCGCCTCAGTCAAGGAGGCTCTAATGAAAGCCTCGGTCTCATGAGAGCCTCCACATGCACTCTCAGGCCCCTCTTCTCACCAAGCAATACGTTTGTATTGAAATAGGAGATGCTTATCTTTCTCTTTTCCTCCCTTTCTTGCATTCTTTCATTCTTTCTCTCTCTCTTTCTCATGTGTGCTCTCTTTCTTTGCGCACATCCACTATGATGATTATGTGATCATATCACAGAGTCCCGCTCAGGGCTAATGAAGACAGAAGGAGGTGGTGGTGCCACTGCTTGTTTTTTGTTGAGTTTTTTTTTTTTTCTGGCAAAAGCTATTTTCTTTTTTCTCACTTTATTATCACTTTCCTTCTATTTCAACACCTAAGCTGATTGGCAATTGGCAATTTGTAATTTTCTTTTTTGCTTGAAGTAAGACTTTTAAGTTGGATGTTTCTGTGAGCCATAGAGAGCCTTCAAGATTTTACGTTGGTATTGTTTTCACCTTTTGAGTCTGTGTGTGTGTGTGTGTATGTGTGTGTTATCATAGCAAAATGCAGTCCTGGAGACCCCTACTGTAGCGGGAACTAGCCTACCATAGAAACAGATTTGGGTACTCTGACAGGTGTTTATATATCTGTCTGTCTCTCTGCAGTAACACGCTATTTCAGCCATCAACAATTCATTCATAATACAGGCTTCCTCAAACCACACAGTACTTTCTTTAATGTTTATTATATGTCAGTATATTGTATCATTGTTTTATCTAAGTGTTTGCATTTTTATGTTTGAGTCTTATGTTCCCTATCTGAATTTAAATATATTGTATTGTATTCTTTCTCATTAATTGAATACATTATAATTAAATTAAATAAATTGTGCATTACACATCTTGGTCACAGTTCTTTAATAACAACAATACCAATAACAATTTGTAACAATAACCACAAATTCAAATGAGCCTTATGAAGATATTATGTTATGGTATGGTATGCATTTTTGTTAAAAAAAATAAAAAATAAAGCAAGCTGATCTATTTGTATCAGATTTTTAAACTCCTAACATTGGCCTCAATCCAGTATCTAGTGCTCTGTATGGAAAAGAGTTAAAATGTTATCACCATAATCAATATATTTGTTGTGTTGCTAGAAGCAGAAGGTTTAAGGAATCGTCTAGCAGGCGGGTCTCTGGGGGTTCGTGACTTTTGACTCTGGTTTCAGTGTAGGGAGGGGCTAAATACAAAAGACCTGCCAATCTCAGAGGACTGAAAAATCAAAACAAATCTCCTCTGCAGGACCACTCATTTATTCATTTTTTCCCTCTGTCTTTGGTCTTTCTTTCCAAATGTCTTCTTCCTTTATGGAAAAACTGGGCAAACGCTGTGAATCATTAGGGTGTAAATGTGACATTTCTAATAATGCAAGCCATGCCTCGCCTCAAGGACATACTGCAAGTTGATTCTCTGCACATGTCTTTGTTTGAAACCTCTGCGAGTGGATAGAGGGTAAATCTAATTTTGTGTGCTAGCAAGATGATATTTTGTGCATCAGATTTAGAATTTATTTACTTTAAAACGTCCAAATGAATGTCATGTATTCATCCTCTCTGCTCATCTTAAGTGCAGAGTAATCTAACATGAGGAACAGAAAAAAAGGAAGAATATATTTTTATCATTTTCTTTTTCATTTTTTTCCCAGTTACCCTCCCTGGTGCACTTCTTGCTCCTGTTTCTTCCACCTCAGCCTCCCTCACTACACGTCGCTCCTCTTCCAACCCCTCCTCCTCCATGCAGACTTCATACCGACTGCCCAATCCCTTGCCACCCCTCCCTGTGCGCAAGGGTGTCCGAGGTCGACGTCCCAAATCCCAGACTATTGCTTTGTTGAAGGCAGCGGCTGAGGCTGCCGCGGCAGCAGCAGTAAATGGAGCATCACAGAGCCCTGCCAGAACGATCTCTGAGGCTCAGTTGGCCCCCAGACCACACAAGAAGAGAGGGCCAAAGCCTAAGAGCAAGGTGAGATGTCACAAGAGTTGTAATATGTCATGCTGTGCTCCAGTGACCCTGTCATTTCATGTTTATATGTATTAAGGCAGAAATGGTTTTGATCAAGAGGAGACAAGGTCAGAGAGGGTTTAAAAGAGAGGGAAGAGTTTTTGTGGATGTTTATTCTCGATAAATGAGGAGAACAGCTTTGCTTTGCTGTATGTGCTACAGTGCAGTTCATGTGTAGCAGTGAAAGTGAGCGAGTTAAAATACACCTTTAACAAATCATTGACTAACAGCCTTTGTAGGTTACAGAGAGTTAATTAGAAAGGGTGTGTTTGTTTTTTGCTCCAGAAGAAGCCTCGGCTGGTGCAATCCCAGGGTGCACCAGCAGTTACAGTTCCACCTCCAGAGACCAGACTGAGCTCCGGACACGTCTCAGCAGACAACAACCATAGCAACAGCTCAAATGTAGTTTGCACAGGTAAATTGGTAAATGGATACAACTGAGTCTGAAGTCTGAATGTGTACTCAAATTTTTATGGTTGGTTTAAGCGACAAAGAACAGACTGGAAAGAATGCAGGTTGGTTTCACCAATGTTAACCCTCTCTTTGTCATTCCAGTGTGTGTCTATGTGAACAAGCACGGTAACTATGGCCCGCATCTGGACAGAAAACTAGTGCAGCAGCTCCCGGACCACTTTGGTCCAGCTCCAGTAAATGCAGTGCTTCAGCAGGCTGTTCAGGCCTGCGTGGACTGTACGTATCAGCCCTCTGTGATGCTGTCATTCCTACAGAGCCAGTCCCACACAGGAGGAGAGGTCATCAGAGGTAAATGCAGTGAATATCACAGGATATACCCTCTGAAAGAAACTGTTAGCAAACAGTGGTAACGTCTTTAAATTGCTTGTTTTGTCCAACAAACAGTGCAAAGCTAGCAATATGAAATCATATAAAAACAGATAAAAGTAGCAAATCTTCACATTTGAGAAGCTCGATGCAAATTGAAAGTGTTCGCAAAAAATGTTTATTAACTGTTGATTTGTCCATCGACGAAACCGTGGAAGTTAGAGCGCATACATACTGTTTTGGTTAATGTACATATTTGCTTTCTTGCCAAGAGTTATACGAGAAGGTTGATACCGCTCATCATCCACTCATGCCTGCATGGTAAATATGAAGCTATAGCCAGCAGCCAGTTAGCTTAGCTTAGCTTAGCGTAAAGCTTGGAAACAGCTTGTCCTGCTCTGTCCAGAGGTAACAAAATTCACCTACCAGCACCTCTTCAGCTCATTAATCCACATGTTAAATCTTGTTTCTTTTATTCTTATAATAAGCGTTAAAATGACAATTTGCCGTATTACAGTGGGTTAAGTGTCTGACTAGTTCTTGTCCGTGAGCCGAAACTTCCTGAAGCCTCTGTTGGTTTCCTGGCCACTGGTCCTGGCCAAGACATAGTCTGAATTGCCAATTACACTTCAGTTGTGTGTGTGTGTGTATGTGTGTGTGTGTGTGTGTGTGTGTGTGTGTGTGTGTGTGTGTGAGTGTGTGGGGAGAGTAGAGGAGAGGAGAGGAAGAATAAAAGACAGTGCCTGTGGCAGCAGCTGATGTGAGCACTGTGTCGGTAATCAGAAATGACATGTGCGTCTAACCTGGTTTGGGATGCTGGGATTGGGTCTCCCTTGGGGGGCAGGAGGGGTTTAATTTGTGGATTTGTGCAGGCTTGGCTTGGGTGGGAGGGGGTGTGTGCAGTGCAGTGATGGGGTAAAAAAGGTGGGTTTGTGCTTATAAAGGGAGGGTGGTAACCCTAAACCATCTGCTGTTTTTCCAAAGCTGTGAATACATAGTGTGTGTGTGTGTGTGTTTGTGTGTGTGTGTGTGTGTGTGTGTGTGTTTGTGTGTGTATGTGTGTGTGTGTGTGTGTGTGTGTCTCTTTAGTCACAGATTTTTAGGGTTTTCTTCCAAATAAGACTAAAATAAGAGTTAATTTATTATCTTTGTAAAAATACATGTTTTAAAAGTGTTTGAGGACAGGAATCATTCATGCAATGATTGACTTCAGGAAACAAAACGATTTCTCCAACATCTTGGAATGAAACTCTATCTGTTAATAATAATGCTCACAACGTCATACATTCAGTGCCTTGCATAAACTAAATCTAACAGCCTGTAACAGATGCAGTCATTTACAAAACTTTATTAGAAATGATGCAGCGAGCAGCGAGAGACTTTCACTGCCAGTACCTGAACTAACTTTTCCAATCTGCGTGCGTGCATGCGTGCGTACTCTACATACAGCACACAGACTAACAGCTGTTTGTGTTGTGCCCCCCCCCAGTGCGGTCAGAGCATGGTATCCGCTACGTGAAGCTGCCCTCCGCCTCCAGTACGTCATCGGTGCTGCGGTTTCTGGAGAACATGTGCCAACATCTGGAGAGTGACAGTCTCTTCAGCTCGCAGCCCTTTAGCCCCTTCAGCAACAACTCGCGCTTCTACAACAGGACCAAGTCAGGTGGGCAATTGTGTGGATGGAGTTACTGCAATGGTAGGATGTGAAGAGCAAATATATTAAAAAGGGGGATGGTTAGAGGATTTAGCTGTTGGCTCACTTACTATGCGCAGAAAACTTAACTTAAATGATCTCACTGGTGACCAAAAAAACAATAAATTGTCGCTGAGGTTGTAACATATGAACTATTTTAAAACTTTTAAGGCTGAACTTTTGTCCCACCTCTGTTTCTCTAGCCTGTTTTATATTGATGTTCTTTTATCAGTCTATCTGAAAAGCACAAAAGATAAATCTTTTTTTTTTTTTTTTTTAGCATTTAACAAAGGAAGCTCTCATGAAGGTTTATGTCAAAGACAGAAGTTGGTAGAAAGTTAGATCATGTTCCCAGGATAGTTCGTTTTTGTGCCGATCTAAATTGATTAATGGATTTTTTTTGTTTGTTTTTTTAATTGCTAGATGGGAAATTGAGGATTTTCCCCTACTTGCTCATGAACTGGTGTATTTTGATGTAGGTCTAAATACAGATAAAAGAGTAAACATTTCCTGTTAATAAGATAACAAGAATTGTGCGACCTAACCAGAGGTATGTGCTCAAAGTGCTTTTGACTTGAAGCCTTTTACCGCCATCATTCATGAACATCAGACATTTCCTTCAGAGTAAATCTCCCCCTGAGTCTTCCTACATAAGTCAGTCACGTTATGGCTTTGTGCATAGTCCAGTACAGTTCAACATCTTTGGGTTTTCTATTTTCACACGGCACTAACACTATCTCTCTCACCCTTTCTTAAAACAGAACCACTGTCCCAACCTGAGAACAGCCTGTCCAATGACGATTCCACAAAGGATCCCGCTCCCAGCACCCGCCCCCCTCACACCGCATCGGACTACAGAGCAACAAAGAAGGAGCGGCCATATTACCCTGGACACACACACACGCCGCCACCCCTAAGACGGGTCAGCTCCAACCCAACCGAACTTGGCCAGATGTGTCCACCCAGACGAGTGGAGGGTAGGGTTAAATACACACACACACACACACACACACACACACACACACACACACACACACACACACACACACACACACACACACACACACACACACACACACACATCTAGTTGTTGACATTTTATTATTAACTATAAAATAATTTTACACTGGCAAATAATCTTAAGTTTGTATCCCAAGATTGTACTATTTTACATAATGCCCCTCTGCCCAGAACTATGGACATTCAAGAAGAGCATCGTGATTCTGTCCCCTAACAGTCCATCTCCCTCCAGTTGACCGTGTTTCAGCAGCAAAAGCTTTTCCAAATTAACATGGGATTTCCCCTCCATTCATTTTAATTTGGCTGACATTTTTATAGAATTCAAAGCGTCATTAGCATCTGACCATAACACTGATAAAACGGAGTGTCTATTTGCACCCCCAGTACGAATAGTCTAAGCCACACAGCTGAGCTATTCACACCCTGTGACGTAACAACAAAAACACGTTGCTCGCGTGCACCGAAATCACGGCAGACGTTCATCTTCCATGACCGCAGAAACTGGTGTTAGGAAAGTTTTGTCTCTAAATTGAATTTCTAGCGGAAAATGGATACAACTGTTAGTTTGTTAGTTAGTACCTATTTTTTGTATACAGTATGGTTACCTAGCAACCGAGGCTTGAAGACACCAAATGGTAAACAGTTGTACAATATTCTGTAAGAACTGCTAGGTGAGTGGTTAGAATGTTGATCCTTGGTCTGGGAGTCTGGAGTTCAATTCCCTGGTGTGGTGTTCTTGTTTTTTTCCTTTTGGATTGGATAATTTGCATGCAATTGCGCAACACAAACAATTTTTTGCAGGGTTGTAGGGGAAGACTCATGAATATGCCTGCTCTGGTTGGTTTGGTTAGGTTTAGGCAAGAGGAGTGGGATTGGTTTTGGTTAGGGTAAGAATGTCAGGGCGATAATATTCCAAAAAGGTGCAATACATGAGTAGTATGGATAACTGTGTGTAAAAGGTATGCCAAGGTACTGTAAATGCACAGGGGTGCAAATAGCATACATTGATATTTGTACCAGACGGGGTATTAATAAAACACATTGCTGTGTGCACCGGCGGGGTACAAATACCATTCATTTCTAATTGCATCAGGGTACGAATAGCATACACTGCTAATTGTACCAGGGGTGCAAATAGCCTCACCCTAAATAAACTTATAGGCAGAAGGTATATTATTTGATAAAGGTTTGATTTGGTTTTCCTTTTTTCGGCTTGCACTCACACTTTACAGCAGCTAGCTCAACAACAGGCCCAGACCACATGAAACAGGACAAGGAGGGTTCAGGGAACGACGCCTCCACCTGGTCAGTTGATGATGTCATGCGGTTTGTCCTAGAGGCTGACCCCCAAACTCTCGGCCCGCACGTCGAACTGTTCAGGAAACATGTGAGTATTTTTATTTGTATGAACTGTCTTCTGTCCCATTTAAATATTAAACAAAAAAAACAGCTGAGCTTTTAGTCTCCATGCTCAAAGCATATCAAACTGGAATTTCCACCATTCGACGCCTTAATCAAGTCATCGTCATTTTGATGGAATTGTTCTGAGAGGACGCATTTTACCTTTTCAATGTGCCCCCCTGCTGACAGCGTGCTCCTCTCTCCGCAGGAGATTGATGGCAAAGCTCTGATGCTGCTGCGCAGTGATGTCATTATGAAGTACATGGGACTGAAGCTGGGCCCGGCGCTCAAACTCTGTCATCACATTGAGAAGCTGAAACAGACCAAACAATAGAGGATGAAGGCACTCTCTTTTCTCACTGGCAACTTAACACACACACACACACACACGCGCACGCACGCACACGCACACACACACACACACACACACACACACACACACACACACACACACACACACACATACTTTTCTACAGGGATGTAGTGCAGTGTAAAGCCACCTGAACCAGGGTCATAGCTAGCATTGAGGACACTGAGGTCAAGCCCTCTGTATTTTTTTTCTGTGTATGTATTTGGAGGTTGCGGGGAGCATTCAAGAACAAACTTACACACCATGGTCATTTTATGAACTGATCCCAGTATTTTTTTTAATAAAGCAGTTTAAATCTGACTACTTTTTGGCCAACAAATAAATAAATCAATAGTCTTTTATTCTGGACAGTGTAGACAAGGTTTTGAAACGACATTTAGACCATCATGCTGTGAAACAAAATTAACAGTTAACTGACTAACCAGAATCAATGTAACGAAACACATTTGAGATCTTTTTCATTTCCAGTCAAATTATTTTGAGGGTGGTGTGGTGTACATCAGGGGACTTATGGCCTCAGTATTGCTAAACTCCTGGCTATGGCTCTGATGTGAAATCACAGATCACAATTTACTTTTACATACAAACAGATACATAGTACATTCATTATTTGCATTACTGTAATTGGTATCAGATATCTCAGCATTTGTTTATGTTAGTGTCTTTTTGCTTCATTATGAACAACTGGAGGCCATAATTTATCAATCTTTTTATTTACCAGACATTCTGTAGGATTTGCAGCTTTATCTCTTTGGATATTCGGCTGTTACAGTTTTTTGGTTAGAATTTCAGGATGGACACTCTCCTCTCCAGATTGGAAAAGTTAGTTCAGGTACTGGCAGTGAACGTCTCTCGCTGCATCATTTCTAACAATGCAATAAAGTTTTGTGAATGACTGTGTCTGTTACAGGCTGTTACATTTAGTTTATGCAAGGCATTGAATGTATGAAGTTGTGAGCATTATTATTAACAGATAGTTTCATTCCAAGATGTTGGAGAAATCATTTTGTTTCCTGAAGTCAATCATTGCATGAATGGTTCCTGTCCTCAAACACTTTTAAAACATTTTACATGATTGTATTATGCTTTGACAGTCACACTGTCAAACACACACACACACACACACACACACACACACACACACACACACACACACACACACACACACACACACACACACACACACACACACGAGATATACACTTAAAATGACTGGAATAAATGCTGACAAGGCCATTGACTGTCTAGTTTGAGTGCTATACAGAACGTTAAAGTGCTCCTGAGAGAGTACATGATGGGGAAACTGTTTTGTATAAAGTCAAGCCAAAAGGTTTTTTTTTATATATCATTTTGTACTGTAACAAAGTGTATGAACCTGAGCGTAAGTGTAATCAAATTTTTTTCTGCCTGAAATACTTTTTGTGTGCATCATGAAATAACTACCTACAGGACAAATCTGTGTCTGAGTAATTATTTACATGTCTAAAAGTTTTATCTGTTTTTTGATGGCAGAAATACTAATTTTCTGAACATTTCAGAAGCATTTTCTAACTAAATCATGTGTGTTGTAGCTGCATTCTCACTGTTGCTCTCCTGTAGTGGTAACAAGTTGATACTTGAAACCATCTTGCTTTAATGTAAAACTCAGGTTTTAGAGTTGTTTTGTAGAAGATGTTTTACATCATTAGCATGTTGTGTCCATTACTACGACATAAAGGGACTGCACAATAACTATGTATGTTTTTATGCCTTGTCATCTATCACTCCGTAGCCTTTCATATGTATATATACACAACTTTTTACTGTAAGTTCAACAAAAAATGTTTGTTGATTATGTTTGATATGCATTCACACATTAAACATTTGTTTAAATCATCTAAATTATTGAGACCCCAGCACAAGGCCACCATGGTAGCTGCTAACACATGTTTTTTTTAATAGCCTAGTCCAGTGGTTCTCAACCTTTTAGACTTTGAGAATGTCTACTTGCAACCCATCATCATTACTTGCATATGTTTATGAGTTATGACCAAATTGACCGAAGAGGTTTTCATTACTTGTTGTATTTTTAGAGGCCTAAATAGGAAAACAGTAGCCAGTAATCAGGAGTTCCAAAATTTAGAACATCTGAAAAATATTAATATAATTTTTTGTAGTATAAAAGTATTTGTTTTGCTCTCTTATCTTGGGAATCATCTCAAGAGCCTCCCTGTTTTTTTCTTGTGGCCCCTCAGGGGGTCCCAGGCCCCTAGGTTGTGAACTTCTGGCCTTGTCAGTTGAATTGATTCCCACAGTGAAAAGATTGGGGACAAGAAGAGAAAAAGGGGAATAAGGGATAAAAGAAATAATACATACATGCAAAAGAAAAAACATTAAAGAGCACTGGCAGAGGTCAATTTCCTTTGTGTGTGTGTGTGTATGTGTGTCAAAGGACCACAGATGTCTTACTTAAGGAAAGTGACAGTCCAATAGGAATCATTGTTCAAAAGATCAGTCAGTTCAAATAGCTTACAGGCAGCGCTCAGAATAAACAGGGTAATTATGATTCATCATGCAGACTCTTTAGGAATGGTATATGTTGTTTCCTGGTTAAGCACCATTACCGCACTACATGCTTACAATTATTTATGTGATAAACAACATTAAACACATAGTATGTGTAGCTTTAAGGAAACCAGCTCCTTGCCACTAGGCTCTGGGACAACCTCAATAACTTGTTTATTTCCAGTAATATATAAAGCTCTAAGAGAGCAAATTAAATCAAAATATATGTAATGATGACTTTGTGGACTAAGTCCCTGTGAATGAGTATCTTTCGTTGAGATGTTAATCTTCAATGTTTTTGGTCCTGTCTGGGTTAAATTAAGTGTAAACTCAGAACAAATATGGCAGCTGGCTGGGTGAGGCTAACTTCTTTGTATACTGCCTTAACCTAACATGCAATTGCCTATATTAATTATATATTGTTGTTAATTTGAATCTGCAAGTTATCAAATAATGTAAAAGCATACAGGAGCAGAAAATGGAAATACTCTTAAGCACATTACTTGAGTAAATGTACTTAGTTACTTTCGACCACTGCTGGTATCATATCATTCTGATGATATCTTAATGTTGTTAAGTTAATTATGACAATTTGCTGACTATAGGAACGTATGTCATTAGTTGATGTTACAGTCGAGTTCGTTAAAGAGGGGCACCTGGAGTTTTATATGCCAATGGTTTGAGGCAATCTTTTATCTATGGTGTGTGTGTGTGTGTGTGTGTGTGTGTGTGTGTGTGTGTGTGTGTGTGTGTGTGTGTGTGTTGGGGTGTCGGTACCATACGTCAACAGTCTATGGTACCGACATATGGCAATACATCATGAGGCTAACGCATGGGCTAACGGTTAGCGTTTCGGCGTGCTCACTGCTCATGTAAATAAACGGAGAGAGCGGTGAGAAGACATCGGTCCTCATCCTCAAGTTGTAGGCTACTGCCAGAGTAAGTCTAACTTACACACAACAACTCTTAAACATGGACACAAGTTAGTTATCTAAGTTTGTTAGATAGGTAGTTATCTATGGGCAGTTAAATCCAGGTTAAATCACGTTAAACTAGCTAGCTAGCTAGTCAGCTGATGACTTGTGTTGCTAGGAGACCGCTGCTAATGGTTACGGTTGATAAGCATCAAAGTCCTTTTTCTAAATAGTCTCTGTTAGCATGCACAGGTGTGTGTACATTAACTATTTTTTTTTTCTCTCTCTTTCTTTTTTTCTTAAAAAAACTATAATGCTAAGCCTAACTGTGGATCACGCAGCTTTTTCTTTTTCTGGGGTAGTTGGCTTAATAACGTCAACAAGATCAGTTAGCGAAGGAAGACCGCAAGATGCAGTTAAAAAAGCCCTGTGGAAATCTAGTTAGTAAATGGACCTTGAGGTAAGATTTGTGTTTGTCAATGTACAGTTTTGAAGCGTTTGGGGCAATGTTAAGTCTTATCTCAACTAAGGTCTCGGGTCCCTTTTAAGGACAAGTTTAAGGCAAGACATAGCTAGCTAAGTCTTAGAAAAGTGCAAGATCAATTGGAAGACTTGTAAGGTCTTTGATTGCCATTGAAATGAATCAGCTAGCATTAGGACGTTTACCTTTCAAAGCTGAGTTTTTCGCAGTTGAGACTGAGACCAAGTCAGTTTAATGCAAACAATGTGTGGTTGTCCAAAGCCTGCCAAATAGCATATTGTTTTTTTTAATTTCAAAACTTGAGATCTGAACACCACATGAGTAGCCCTCAGGCTTGTTCTAAAAATGAAAATTGAATATTGATATTATCTGTTTCCCACCTTGTTAAGTCATTGTTGATAATTATTGTGAGAAATCATTAACATGATCAGTGTCTTCACATAGATGAGTATCATTAATCATTAATAATCATATATAACTAAAGGCAAACTGAGCAAATTTGTTATTTCAGAAGAGTGTATCAAACTGGTAGCCCTTCGTATGACTCCGTACCCATGAGGTAGCTCTCAGTTTCAAAAAGGTTGGTGACCCCTGTTTTAGAGAGTCATGTCTCATTAAGTTAAGTCTCAGGACAGTCAAGTGTCAAGTCTCAGTCTCAGCTCTTCATTTAGTCTGACAGTCTTCTTAACAAGGCAGCTTGAGTCAACTCTTGACTCAAGCAAATGAGACAACCTCAATTCTTTTTTCTTTTCTTTTTGGGAAAGCATTGTTTTTTCCATTGGCAGATACTGTCAATTCAGCCAGAATGAATCTGAGTTGGATTTTTTTTCAAATGATGGATCCTTTATATACAGAATCTGACCAATAGCTTCAGTTCAAGGAGAAATACTGCAGTTGAGACTCAAGCTAGACAACATTAAACCTCTGCCATCTAGTGGAGAGATACTCAGAGTGCAATTTGTTCTGATGGGGAGGAAATGAAGCGTCACACAAAAGGCCTTCCGTTTTAACGCAATCACATTTATTGGCTTTTTTTCTATGCACAGTTACTAAGCAGCCTGATGAGCTGTTAAAATGAATTAGATATAGAATAATGGAATTTTCACAATGTTGTAACCCCCCCCTCCCGAAAAAATAAATACAAGACTGAAGGTGTTGCACAGCTCCAAAATATACAAAGGCTTGGAAATAATCATGTAAACTTAGAAAAAAAAAACGTTTTTATTTTTATTTTATTGATTTATTTTACAAAAGAAAGAATTTGAAACATTTTTTTTTCTTTAAAAACTTATTTACAGGTTTATACAAAAATACAAAAGTGATTTTAAATCTGTTAAGTCCTATCTAGTTTTAAACACAAAGCCTCTTTTAAATAGATAGTTACACTGTGTCTTCAACGTATTTTTTTCAGTTCTCTGTCAAATATTTCTATTTCTGTTTAGTGTTATTCCATACTGTACACCTTTTTAAGGGAAAAAAAATATCTAGTGGTTGTTGTCACACTTCCCGTTAGGGCAAAAATGCGTGCAGACATTTGAAAACAAGTTGGGACCAAGAATCTATAAAAGTTATAGATTCTTGTTTTGTTCCCAGGCTATTGAGGACTGAGGTTTGAGACGGCTAAATGAACAAGAGTCTGCATGGCAACCTCACAGTTTGTCTTTCTAATCAAATTGTGTCAGTCAATCATCTATCCACTGCTTTTACAAGTAAAGTAAACAGGCTTAAAATACCTCTATAGCATCGGTGCCAGGTACAGTACGGAAAAATCACACTTAAGAAATTGTCAAATACTTTTGAGAATTTTTCTTTTTAAACTTTTAAATAGCATTGCAGTCACATTGCATTTTTGATGTAATACTATATCAAGCTTACTGATTCGTTTATTTTAACTATCAGTAAAAATGTTTTGTTGGAATCAAAAAATTCAGCTATGAGTCAAAAGTAAAGACACATTTTTTGATCGAATTAAATTAGTTTTGGGGTTTATGAATGGTTGTTCCATTTCTATGATTTTTATTTGTACATTTTTATCCAAAGTGGCTTTTCCAGATATGCACTTTCACCTGGGAAATATTTCTCTCACTCCCAACTTCCACAACTCCAGCAAGACTAGGACCCAGCACCAAAAGTGTTCATATTCTCCATCCAGACAGATTCTATATCATTTTCTTTACAGTCTCTTATACGTATGATTGTCCAGTGAGTAGATATACAGTACAAGATAAACCCCTGTTTGTGATCACGACTATACAGAACAGAATTAGCCAGACAGTTTGTACATCTATCGAACACATTATTGAACTTGAACATTTGAACGGAAAATACAAAATCTTTTCTCGTGGTAAGGAGACATCTCTCAGATAAAAATAATGATATGGTTGTGTCCTTTTCTTCTTTTTTTTTCTTTACTTATTGCATGCGATAGAAAACACAACAAATAAAACAATGAACAGGAACAAGTGCGCTTCAGCAATATGGGTATGATGAATGTAAAATTCTAGTAATCATTTCACAGCTTTTTATCCTCTCCATCTTACACAGTGTCAGTTATGCAATTCAGATTCGCTGAGTGTCTATCTATCTATCTATCTATCTATCTATCTATCTATCTATCTATCTATCTATCTATCTATCTATCTATCTATCTATCTGTAGCATTTACAATAAAACAGTAATATGCTTGTTGAGGTATTCACAGAATACAGTGAATGGTTTCTACTGAAGTACGGTCTCTGAATGTAAGAAGTATGTGTTGTGTTTGCTGTGAGAGGCAGGTGAGAGTCAAACTTTCCACTGATGATAGTTTGCTATTGTAACACATTGGATGCTCTACATGTGTAACATTTATTGGAAAGTTGCGAAAGATTTTTTAACTCCAAACCCATTGTTGGTTAGAAAAAGGCTGCAGCAATGCAATGGATGCATTGCTTTTAAGATTGGTTGTACGTAGTCCTTTGCCCCTCTTGTCACCTATCTTATAGATTTTGTGATATGAAGATTGGAGGGTAAGAAAAAATTGTGTACACCAGCCACTGGGTTAAGCTTTCACCTGTCTAATGCTACTGGGTCAGTGCAAATGAAGGAGAGGCAACAAGGAGAGGAGAACAGTGTACATTGTTAAGATTGATGTGTGATGTTGTCAGTGAGACCTGTTCTTCTATGCTACACTTGATTCCCTATAAAATGTCTGCTTGTTGTTTTATATAGATATTACTTTTTAATATTCAGTACAAATATACATATGCAATTTCATTATAAGATATATTTTCTTTTCAAGGAATATTCTTGAAGAATCATGAAGTGCAAAAGTGAGGTTGGTTCTTGGAACGCTTTCCAAATTCACCTCTAGTCAAACCGATTGAGGACCTTCTAAAGCATTTTTACCGTCTGCACTTAATGGTATCTTTAAAACTGCTTTGAAATGCACCTTTTCCACTTCAAGTCAGCACAGCAAGACTGGCCAGCCACTGGAAAAGCTGTAATCAGTCTAAACATACTAGATTTCAAGGTTGGGTTTAAGTAAGTATGTGATTGAATTCTTGCGAACATGGCGCAGGTCCATGTATATGTGCAGGGACTTATAAATGCCTTGCTTATAACCACCTCTAGTAGAGAAAGGCCACTGTGCGATTGTCCAAAATTAGCCTGTATCTTTAACAAATAGGCCCCATCTAGGTGCAAGCCCTTGCTCCTTCTTGTTAGACACTCAAATCCGAGACAAATCAATTTAGATCACTGGCAATGTAATACAAATGTCACTAAAACCTTTCACAGTGAAAGATTAAATATTCTTATGATACAAAGGAACCACAGACATGTCGACAGAAACCAGGATCCAGGGGATGTTTCCATATAGGGTCATGCAACATGGTGAAACTTCATCATGTTCTGAGGCGCATTTTTACAAAAATACATGCATCATGTTATCTTTTTGGATATAATTAATGTGAAGAAATATATGATTGGCTCTGTGTGTAATACTCTCTATGCCAGGTCTGCAAATGGAAATATAGTAGATAAGTTGGTGCTGTGTTGTTAGTAACTTCCACAAGGAAACAAGCCTTGCATGTTGGCAGGAATATTGAGGATGGACTCTGGGAAGTCTGGCCAATGCTTTGGGCACCAAAAGTTGAAAGAATATTAAATTTCATAAGAATTTTTTGTTTTAATAAGAAAGCAATTCCTCAGCGACACACACACACACCCACACCATTCAAACACAAGAAGTAGAAATATCATTGGATGTTGCATGACTCGTTCATGCACACGCTATACTCCACAAAATGTATTTTCTTATCATAATTTACCAAACATTTGGGCCTTTTTTTATTTTTAATTTAAAAAAAGACATATCGATCAAAATAGGTCTTAAGTCTGGCTCTTTTAACTATGAGTGAGCTATTCTTTTGATAATACAGTATTTAGGTATATCCTCAATGTTTTCACAATCCCTTTATCATTCAGTATCTCACAACACTGTCTGACACCCTTAAATAGAATAGTAGATCCAAACTGGGTGCATTTTAGCAACAGTCAGATTTTGTATGTCACAAGAACTACACTATTGGCCTTGATGGCACACCTATCCAAGATTAGAAAAGTAGAAGAGACCATTTCAAATGTATGACACAGCTATCTCTCATCAGGTGGTTTTATGATGATCTATCATCATGGGGGCTCCCATCTGAGTTCTCTGTCTCCCCTTCAGAAATGGCTTGCATGGGGGCCGTATAGAGGCGGCTGCGTGTACTGTAGCGACTGCTGTTGGCTACAGGGGGGATCCGAGAACGTCCCTGTCGAGATGCAGCTGACATAGGCATGGTTTTGGGGGTGAAACTCTCAGAGTTGGCTCTGGGGAAAAGGCCTGGTATCTGGATTGGGTCCAGGCCAGAAATGTGGGGTTCTTGGAGTGTAGAGGATAGCTCCTCAGCCTGTCTAATGGCCCCTTCCTGAAGGGGGTCCCCTGGGGTTTTTGGGGTGATAGGGCTCTTCAGAATCTCTGTAGCTGACATGCGGTAGCTGGAATCAGACCTGCTACCTTTCTTCAGCAACAGGAGTTTAAACTCCTCGTTGGACGTACTGGATTTCTTGGCGCTGCGGTAGATTGGCACAGGGGCTCGTTGTGACCCGGCAGCAGTGGCTAAGGTGGCTGGGATGTTGAGAGGAGGGGCTGGCGGGATAATGACAGTGGAGACAGGGGTCACTGGTGCTGCAGGGCAGAGACGAGACTTTGCGTTTAAGTCTCCTGAATCTTTACGGCCCAGGACCTTTCTCTTGGATCTGAATGAGGAAATCACAGGACAGTCCTAATTAAGATTCAGACAGTGGCTTAACAAGGATAGACAAAATCACATGACAAATAAATATACAGTTCATGCAGTATATACACTGTTAACAGAGAGTCAAATAGATTGACCACCAATGCAAAATTTACAGCACCTGTGTATCATGGCAAACAGGTCCTCAGTTGTACGGGTCTTGTTGGGTGATGTGATAATAATGTCATCATCCACTTTGGTGTCATCCATCAGAGGGGAGAGCGAATTGTCACTGGGCGTGGAATCTGCAGCACAAAACATCCCTATCACATGTCATCTGGTTGTCTGATCCTTTAGTATACAATTGGTGAAATGACCATCCTTTTAACCCTTCTGTCTGTTTATATTACAGGCTACTACATGATTAATCATCTGTTGTAGCAGCTGTTGGTTCTTTTTTACATAAATTAATAGTGGAATGTTTCAGTGTTTTCTGTGATCTTTACAAAAGTGTACTCATCTGCCAGAAGAATTTAGCTTACCTTTACTGAAGTAATCCTCAGTGTCGGGAGTGGTGGAGTCATCTTTGCTCTCCTGTGGCTGCTGCTGATGGGCACTTCTGGTAGCACCTGATGTCACTTCCTCCTCTTCTTCCTGCTCTTCATATCCTCCTCTCCTTGCATCGCTGATTAGGTAAGGATGCGATGTCTCCATTGTGGTACCAGGCACTTTGACTGGACTAGCCCAGGGCCCTGAGTCTGAGTGGGATACCCCAGCAAATTCATACGCTGGGGGAGGAGGGTGGTCCGATCGCATGCCTCCTCTGGAACATGCAGCCCTCTGTGGCTCTTTCACCTGCTCTTCCTCTTCCTCCTCATCGTCTTCATCATCATCATCATCATCCTGGGAGAACGAGCGCTCCCCCAAAACCCTAAACTCAGGGTGTGCATGAGCTGAATGTGTGAGCCCTCTGAACTCTGTGTGCGAGTGGATATGTGTGTGTAGATCCACAGGCGACGGGTGGGGGGCACGTGGCACGGGCCGATGCAGGGGTGAGCTGTCCTCTAAGAGTTCTGATGATTGGTCCACTCGGGTCCTAAAAGCCGTCATAGCCCAGAAAGTTCCAAGTCCATAGCGATCCTGTCTGAGTAGCAGGCTTTCATAGGATGGAGGCCCATCAGGATGGCGGCCAGGGGGAGGTGGTGGCAAGTGTTCAGGGGAGGAGGTGTGGTCATGAGCTGGGGGTCTTGGAGGTGGTCTGCGAGGAGGGAGAGGCCTTGTGTTAATAGGTGGTGGAGCCAGAGTAGAACCACTAGGAGGACATTTGGGTCTTGTAGCGGTCTCTCCACAACTTGCTGTTTCCTGGTCTGCAGTGGTAGCACTCTCTGTAGATTGGCTAATAGGATGGAGCTGCACTGAACGAAGAGCAGATGGAGTTATCACCAATAGATTGGAGCTGGGAATTGTTAGAGCAGAGTTTGAGCTTGGAGGTGGGTTGGCATTTGATGCCTCAGGGGCCAACAACTTTGTTCCAGTGGCTAAAACATTTGCAACTCTGTGTTTGCTGTGGTGGAGCGTGTGCATGTGGTGTGTTCGGTGGGATAGCGTGTGTCTGACATAACCACCATGAAGAACATTGAGATCAAGTTGAGAAGGTGGAGGTGGGAAGTCTGGGTCTCTTTTATAGCCAGCGGAAATGGAAGCTCCATCTCTAGGGAAGTGCTGCAAGGAAGAGAGAGAAGACTTCCTCTCGGGCACTTTGGGCTTTCTCTTGCCAGTTGAGGGAGACAGTGGTCCTGGGAAGAACGCTGCCGAAGATGAGGGCAAGGTTGATGTTGGAGTCTCTGATTGGCTGGAATAGCCACTTGATGGGGAGGCCAGGCCAGCCAGCTTTTCAGGTGACCCAAGTTTGAAGTCTCCAGGTGGGAGAGGTGGACTAGTTGCCCTGGTCTCTGAAGCCTGGACAAGGGCCTGGTTTTGTGTTTCTGAGGAGGAGGAAGAGCTGTCTGGTGACTTGATACACTCCATGACGGTAGTGCCTGTAGCTGTGCTTGAGTTGGACATGGACATGTACTCACCATTGTTGGACTTAAGCTCAGTGTTGTGAAGCCACAGGTCTGCATAGTCAGATTGCACAGCGCCCTCATCCTTAAATGAGTGTGTATCTGCAGAGCTGAAGGACATAGGCTCTACTATGTCCACGGTTTCACCCAGTCCCCTTCCCCAAGTTCCCAATGGCTCTGCCACTAGACAGGATGTCTGTAGTGGTTCTGGAGCACCTCCAAGCTCTAGCTCCAGTTCCAGCTTCATATCTGTGGAAGACAAGGTAAGCTCTTGTTCACTAACCATCTTTGGTTTATCCTGATCTGCCTGTGTGTCTGTTCCAACATCAACTCCACTACAGGTGTTTTTCAGCGAGGAGGTCCGTTTGGGTGGTGGAGGTTTGACTTTTGGTTTCCTTAGCGGACGACAGGTCCTTCCCAGGGTCATAGTACCTGCTCTGAAGTCAGCTGAGGGCTGGGAGTAAACTCCATGTGATAGTGGTGCTGCCACAGTGTTGGATTGGCTATAGTCATGCCCTGGTTCTGCATAGTTATACATGTATCCTCTGTAACTCTGATTACACTCTCCAAAATGCAGAGAAGAGGAGTAGAAACCCTCTGAAACCCCTGTATCAGGTGGGTAATAAGAGCTAGACTCTTTTTCAGTGTTGCTGGTCTTGTCACCGAAACAAGGTTGGTCTTGTAGACCTTGTTTGGAGCTGTACTCCTGCACTAACCCATGGCTCTGGTTTAGATTTTGGGTTTGGTCAGGGTCTTGATCTGGATCAGTCTGGTCTTGATCTGGAGGGTATGTCCACTCCCCCTCACTGGCCGTACTGACCCCTGCATCGTCCAGCTGGTCGGTTGCTGAGGATGTGAACGAGCTTGACCTGTGGCCCTGGCCCTGAGGTCTAAGGTCTGAGTGGTATGAGGGATCCAGAGAGAATCCCTCATCAATGGCATTGGGCACAGTGTTGAGTGACAGCTCCGAGTCGCAGTGGGATGAGCCTGTCAGTGGTGGAGAAGAAGGCGGGGGGATGGTTTCAGATGTCTGAGAGGGGCAGGTGGAGCTGGAACCACTCCAGTTCCCACTTGACGACTGGTGGTCCTCCTTGTGGTCCACATGGCTGCCTAGGACTCCTGTTGTAGAAACAGAGTGAATAGGGCTGCTGAAAGTATCTGAACTCGATGAGATCTCACAGCTGCCCATATCAGCCTTGCGGGGCATGCGAGAACGACCCCTCTCCATCCAGCTGTGCTCTGGGTTCCCTCCTCCACCTCCTCTGTCTCTATCCCCAGATCGCTGCAACCTTTTTAGGCTTCCAAGTTGCAGTGGCTCAGGGGCTGCCTGGTCATCTGTGCTCTCTTCTTCATCCTTCATCATCATCATCTTCATTCTTGGACTAGGGCCAGGTGGAATAAAGTCCTCTGCTTCATATGGTGACAAATCCTCATCTTCATCGTCATCATCATAATTGTCATCGTCATCCTCGTCACTGTCCATCAGACGTCCACCCTCTCGAGGAAGGCTACGAGAACGCAAGCGCCCACCATGGCCTGCAGCACTGGTGTATGTGGAATCTGACTGGTCACCCAGGGAAGAAATGTTGCCTGTTGAATGGGAGAGAGAGGCAGGAATTCCCTGATGGCCACGTTGGGCTCTGATGCGCCTTCTGGAGGGAGCAGCTGTACCTGAAGAGGGAAAGACAGAAGATAGAGAGCGGAACAGAGGGAGAAATGTCATGAATGTTGACCAAACCATTCCAAATTACCATAGTCCTACGTAATTTGAATTCTAGTTTGATGGCTCTAGTTTGAAGATGAAAGTATACTAGTCTGATATTATTGGCAGCCTTCAGATGGTTGTCCAGTTCAAATGTAGCAATGGCTGCTATCTGAGCTGAGTTATCATCACAGCTATAACTCAAAGTCAAGCATTTTGTAATATAATTTATAGCAGGAATGATTTCAGCAAACTCCTCAACCTAGTCCGTAGCACAAATATGGAAACCAAAATAAAGATCTAAAGATACTTTTCCATTCTCAGAAACTTACATGGTATAAGGAAATCATCTGTCTGGCAGCCAGAGTCACGAGTGTGATGGAGGTGACCGCTGATTAAGAGGTCTTCCTGACAGAGAGAGAGTTGGTGCGAGTTGGCATGGACAATCACAGTGCGCTCTCTTGCTACGGGTGATTCATCGGAGTCTGAAAGTAAAGAGACAAAGCATGTTGAGTGTTTGTCCTACAAGTAATGGTAACATTTTACAGGCTAGCTTTATTGCTGAGAATCAGGACCTCCGTTATTCATGTTTAGATTGTAAACAAATCCCCAGCTATGCCACTTTCTGAAAACCACATTATTTGGATGCAAAAACAAAGGTAAGAGCATCTAAAATGTCCAGGCATTATGAAACTGCATGCATGCATAACTACAGATAATAGGTCAAAGCTAAACCATGTAGTAGCTCACAAGTAGCTAGTACAGTTTGGGTAACAGTTTTAATGGACTGCCTAGTATTTTGTTTGCATGTGGTTGTTGCTGCTCATTTAGCTTGCTCTCATGAACTCATGGCTGTATTAGCAAGGCCACTTCATTCCCAGATCTCAGCAATTCAATTGGAAAAAATATTGTTAAAACCAATAGCAATTTGCCACACCTACAAGATTATGACCCATACAGTATAATAACCTTAAAATTTCCAGGTGTGCTCTATAACATACCCATGTCCTGTTGTACTCTTTTGGGTATTCCTGTGATAGTCTTCCTCCTCCTCAGCTTCCTTCTCCTCTGAAGAACCGACTGGGAATGGACTAGAGAGCAACGAGCACTTGCTTCCCTGTCAAACCCAACTCCTGCAATAACAACACAGAAGCCATAAGCCATATAAAAAAACTAAAATGTAATATATTCAATTAGATTCCTGGTCATGCAGGCAGTCTGGGTTTGATTCCTGATTGAGCACTGTTGCCTCACAATTAAAAAAAAGTCCCTGATTGATCCTCACTAGGTCCAACCTTACTCTTTCTTGATTTTCCTATTGTTCTTCCTTGTCTTACCTGTGACGTTGATGGGGATGATGCAGGAGGAGATGGAGTGAGAATCGGCAGTTGACTTCTGATCTGATGGTGGGAGGTTTTGCTTGGACCAGTTCGTCTGTTTATCCTGGGTCGAAGGGGCATTGGGGGCTGAGGCCTTGGGTCTGTGGCCTACCAGGATCTCACCACCTTCACCTTCCCCTGTCGAAGTAGCCTGAAGGGAATAGACGAACAGCAGCAACATTATATACTTGGTGGGTACTGATAAAGTCCAAAAGTTTGATACATAAGTTACTTAGTTGGATAAACTAAAAATAATTGTTTACAATGGTGATGTGTAGCATGAAATAGCCACTAGTTTACCATTCCTATAACAGAAGTGGACATCAAATGGCTGTGACGAGATGAACCTTTAACATTGCTTGTTTTTCTTTTTGTGACTTTCGATTAAATAAAATACTATTTTCCAGTCATATTTCGACATTGAAGTCATTTTAAAAATAATGTTAAAATCTTGTACTTGTGAACCTAATATTGTGTACTGTCTCATCTCGTGAGCTGAGTGTCTCGTCAAAGCCCTACGAATGGCAAAAACAATACCAAATGTAGTGCAGAGTGAAGCTATCAAGAAATAACAAAATGTGATTAATGATAAACGGAAAGTTAAAACAACACAAATGCTTGATACCTTTCTATTCCATGGAATAAAGATGCAACCTTCAATAGGGGGAAGTGAGTAAAAGCACTCAAACTATGAACACAAAGTAAAGAAAAGACAAAAGGAAAACAAAAGAACAGATGACATGAGTAATCCAAAAGATTAAATCATTATAAATAATAAGATTTAAAGGAATGTCAAAAGGTGAAGGATGAATGCGACAGACAATTTTTCCAGTTTCCTCTTGCTAACTTAAAATAATCTCCATTTGGCTAAAATCCTGTGTATCCTGTCGACATTAAGAAAAACCTGAAATAATTAAAGGCAGTAGAAGTCTGGTGTAGTTGATTGATAAACATCTCTCTTACCTTTCTTTGGATCGTCTGAATATCTGCTTCCCTCCCTGGCCTCTCCTGTCGCAGCAGGAACACACACACACACACACACACACACACACACACACACACACACACACACACACACACACACACACACACACATACAAACAATTATTGCTGAGTGCAGGTCAAATCGGTGAAGTCCTTCACTAATACAATTAGAGATTTTTTCTTACGGTGTCAGATAATTTCCTTACTTTTCTCTGTATGGTCTGGATCTCTGTTTCTCTCACTGTCCTCTCCTTCAAGAGATTCAGAGGTTAAATTAGTGTGATTAAAAAAAGTTCCAAACATAAGTTACCTATAATGTATACCAACATATATATGGTATGGTAAACTGGTACCAATACAATCGCATAATAACAGAGAAAAACATTTTTATACTGGAATCAAATTTAGTGCTGTGCATGTTACATGAAACGCCAGACACACAGCAGTGGCTGTACACAGGTGCATACACACAAATCTTACAGCAGGCGTCTACATGTTAGACTTTAACAGACATGAACACACAGACACATTTCTGTTTTACCTTCCTGGGTTGATAGTCTAACTCGCGCTCCCTCTCTGCTCTCTCTTGCTGCATGGCAACATCAGAATGAGATATTGTGTCAGTTTATTGTAACACGTATTTAATAAGGTGTTAAGCACAAATAATATAAGAAAAAGGGACATTTTCCACTTAATTTCCTCTTCACTATTCCATACCTCACTCAATATGTACAAGACAAACTGTCCAGTTGTTCAGTGGTTAACTTTGTTTACTTGTTTGAAAATGTTCTGAAACCTGCCAGTTTACACCAATGGGACGAAACGAGACGATGTATCATCTTCATAGCAACGACTCGTTGTACTTCTGTTCTAACTTTCGACTTCAGGCTTTTTTGTAGCTGGATATGTCATTTGTTGCGTCTAAATAGGAATGTGGATAACGTTAGTGATAGTGTGATGCTTGCTACAGTTGCATTTCTAGTGATGAAACGACAAAAACGTTTTATTTCTCTGATTCACTGCTTTGTTGTTACGCCACTCGCTCTCAAGTCACTCTCTAGCTCACTCAACCACATTGAAGTGCTTGCGGGCGCTCGTTGAAGTTTCAGCCAGCCTCTGTCCAAATCTCTGCCATTTCCACTATGACAGTTCGTAACATAGAACTAAAATGTATTATGGATAATTTTATCTATATAGCTATGAAACAAGGATCATGCCATTTTGGCTATATGGGGGTGCTGAATGACTGATTTTACATAGAACTACCAATAAGTTAATATACACCCTATTATGATATACATATCAACATATTTCTGTAAATAAAAATGTTAAAAGAAAGAAACTTTTAATAAATCTTTTTAAAGTGCGTGAATAAATCCAACGCCCCGTGACAGATTTAAAGTGATGGTTCGGAGTAATTTCACCCTAGGGTCCTTTGCACCTTGACCTCGAGCCAAACACTCCCCCAGAAGCTTTTTTCAGCTGGGTCGAACATTGGGAGAGTTAGCGTAGAGTAGCGTTATCAGCTGAATAGGGCTAATGGATCCGAAGTGTCTCTTAGCATTACCCCACTAATAATGCCCGAAATGATACCAAACGTCTACAGTAGTACAAATAGGTTATGCACTCATAAAACGATGGATTGTAAAGTTTGTAAGTACACCAGAAGTTTATGAACACTTGCCTGCTGGCTTCTGCTCTCTGCTGCTGCTGCTGTTACTACCGGGCAGTAAGAGTGCTTAGGGCCGTCTACAAATTACTACACCGAAAAGAGATGCAACAAAAATATTTATTAATTTAATGATTCAATAAGGTAATGTCTCCAAACTTACCTCAATTATAACTTGTCTCCTGCTAGTTATTCTACAGTACTTACTTTAAAAAATAAGTGAAATTAAAAAATATTTTTGTTGCATCTCTTTTCGGTGTTGTAATTTGTAGACGGCCCTAAGCACTCGTCTTAGAGCAGCAACAACAGTGTTCATAAACTTCTGGTGTACTAAAACACTTTACAATCCATCGTTTTATGAGTGCATAACTATAATTAATACTGTATCGTGGCGATAATTATTGAGGATAAGACCGGATCCATTAGCCCCTGCGCTAAGCTATTCAGCTGATAATGCTACTTTACGCTAACTCTCCCAATGTTCGACCCAGGTGAAAAAAGCTTCTGGGGGGGTGTTTGGCTCGAGGTCATGGTGCAAAGGACCCTAGGGTGAAATTACTCCGAACCATCACTTTAAGTTTCACTTTCCATGATCCATGACCGACAGTCCCCCCTTCACATGATTCGACGATAGGCAAGACATGACAATTCTGATTCGACTATGTAAATTCTTAGTGAGTGAAACCCCTGAACTGCTTGATTAAAAAATACAATCGCATAATATAGTTACTGCCATTTAAAGGTGCCCTGCCACACATATTTCATTACTTTGCGGTAATGTCTGAAGTTCTACCATGGACTCTTTAACATTTTTTGTGGAAAAAATGCCTTGGTTACCTTGTTTCAAGCCATTCTAGTTTGGTATAGAAAGCCTACAGGAAGACTCAGCTGGATTTCTGCCAGTTCTCATTAATATTCAACAAGCTAAGCTGTTTGAATCTGATTGGCTAACAGCTAGACAATGAGAGCCTGGCTGTCAGAATCCTTTACCCAGCCCAACTGGGCGAGCTAATGAATAGCAATGAGCTCAGGCAATATGATGTCAGACTGACCAGCTTTTGTAATTGGCCTGATTTCTCTGCTTATTTCTTTTCAGTGGCTAGAGCTGACAAAGGAGGTAGCAGTTTGTTTTCACATTCACAACATAACACAAACACATATGGACCTGACATATTTCAAAAAATGCAAGTAATTGTATGTGTGGCAGGGCACCTTTTAAAGTAAACAATTTTCTGGATAACCTCCCCCTGATTGTTTGTTTGATTGTGAGATATGTGTCATCCTTACCGCTCGTGCCATTCGACTCCTCTGTTGTCGGCGGATGCTGTGTGGTGAGGGGAAGGTGGGCATAGGGGGCGCCACTGAGATAGAGATGGTCACCCTGTTTCTCTCCCGACTCGTGGACCGGTGGTGCTGTTGTTCGTCTGTGAAACCCAAATGCACAAACATGAAAACTCACAATCCGTGTAATTTGTACACAACATAATGCATCTGTGCGGACCGGATCAGCCTCTCTCACCTCTGTGCAGGGCTCTGAGACTGAGCTGAGCGCTTCTGTGCAGCTCCTCCAGGCATGGCGGTCGGGTACAAGGATGAAACACGTTGTGTTGCTGGTGCCATGGAGCCTGATAGTGAAGCGACAGCTTGCTCTCTATATCCAGGTTTGACACCGCTGAGAGAGGACACAGACAGAACATGTTAAACAGAATTTCTATGATGACTCATATAAAAAAATAAATCTCAACTGGTCTGGTTGGTTCTGTATTTTTAGGCAGTGTTTCACCTTTGTGTGATTTTATCCAATCATAGAAACATTATAACGTATCTCTTAACCTTATAGACCCGTGGCCATATGACCAACTAGCAGGCCTGGGGGAAAAATGAGCTGTGGGCCTGAGCTGAACCCCTAATATTCCTGCTCTCTTTGCATCCTATAACTAGTCTGTTACCCTCTAGAACTCTACAACTACGGAGCACACAGCAGACTACAAGTGCAAAAACTAAAAGGTTGTCTACAGTCCCACAAACCAACCTGTACTTCTTTGTTGTAACATTACCTGTTGCCAGGTAAGATGAATTTCAATTAGTCTGAGGTATTTAGATTTTAAACACATGTATTTAGGAATGTGCAGAATACAATTACATTATCAAATAAACTATTAACGGTCTCAAAACTATATATTTTTAGGACCCCTCTACATGACAGGGCAGAGTTCTGAGATCACATTGCTTTAATTTGTATGCCAACGTCATTTCTGTTCCACCAGCATCTGAAAGAAAACAACAATAAAGGAAAACTGCAATAAGCTCTGATCCAGGCCAGGTTTTACAATGTACTACCTCCAGGCAGAGGCCTCACACAAAAGCCAGTAAACACATGAAAATATACAAAACAAAGGGGAAATAAGGACAATGATATTATAAGTTGTTACACTAAAAACTATTTAGAAAGTTTGATGACATACTGTATCACAATCCTCTTTCTATATTTTAAATTCAAACATGAGACAAGGCCGAGACATGCCAGCAGATGGCAGCTAACCACCACTCGCTGCAATTCTGCATACACCAGCACACCACTGTACATTTCTTACAGTCCTCCATGTTGATTGTCACAACAATTTAATATCAGAAAACACAACAAACCCTACTATCATGAATGATGTACACCTGAGAGTCTCTAACTTTCATTTCCAAAGATTAAAACGGTTGATTTACAGATGAGGAGAGAGAGAAGGAGTGAGATTATCCATCGCTCTTAATCTGCTCTGAGCACCTTTAGCTTTTATTATTAAATCTGTTTCCCCTCTTTTACCTCAGCATGCATAATGCAATTGTGCCCTTGAAAGCCACACTGTACATCAGTAGCCAGGCAACCTTTCATTGCTCATCAAGGCTCACATTGCAATTAAATCAGCGAGCACACATCAGCAGCATCCGGCTGATTTAAACTACACGGTTAAAGAAGCACAGAGGGCCAGCTTATTGACACTAGATAAACAATTACACAGCGTTCTGTGATTGTCAAATACAGATAAAGTTATTGTCTGTTTTGCTCACCACACCTTGTGTCTTTAATGATTATGAAACACAACTTCAAAGACTGCATCTTTACAAACACAGTTGGCTGATGAAATTGTATGAATTGTAGTAGAGTAAAAACAGTATCTGAAATCTAAAGACAAATTGAAATACATTTAAGATGGATTTCACCATAATGGCTATGGGTGGTTGGGGGATATATCAATTTTTTTTTCTTATACGATTTTTAAAATAGATAATTTTTCTTTAGAATCAATATGTTTTGATTATTTTTTTTTTAACAATGAGTCACCTAAGTATTTTAGGCTGAAAGCAGAAAATGCAGAAAATACATGTATGTTACTTCTTTACAAATGACAAATCGGGACAAAGCATATTGTCCCAGCCCTAGTAACAGCGTTTGTCAATTTGGGCATTATTTTTGCTTTGAAATTCTGTGAAGTTTAAGCAAATTCGGTGAGATCCTTGTGTTGGTTGCATAGAGCTAGTCTGCTCATGGTTGTTAAATTAGTGAATTTGTTACTGTGGCTATACTACCTACCAGCCCACTTGTTTCTCACTTGTCTTTCTTCTTATCGTCCCTTTCTTCACTTCCTCTTTTATACTCTTGTTTTCTTACTGTCTTGCTGCTGCTAACTCCTCATTATTACAATTTTTGTGATTACATGTTTATTTACGTAACTGCAGCCTGGGCGACTGTACGTAAATGGTCTGCGGAGGGTCTCAGCGCCGAGCCCCCAAATGCCAGATCCTGAAGCCTGCATGTAGCTACACTGCAGGCTTTAATTTGTTTCCGTGGTATTTTAGAATGATGATGAAACCATACCCGAAAACAGCTAAGCTGAAAGTCCCAAAAATAAAGCTTCAAATTAGGTAGAGCCAAACCAGCATCTAATTTAGGCCGTTATAAAGTGGTCAAACTAATCCTCCCTCGTTGTCCGGCCCAAACAAATTTAGATATTAAAGCATGAGCTCTCTTAAAATAATCCAGGAGTGGAGGAAGTGATAACCTAAAAAACAAAAAGTTAAACTTGGGTAAAAACATTCATCTTAACTGTAGATATTTTCCTGTCATGTGTAGAACTCCACTGCTCCACAAGTCAAATCAAATCTTATTAATGGTGCCACAAAATTAGTTTTGTTTATTGTGCATAGTAAAGGGATATGTAAAAACCTAAATAAGTGAATCCTCACCATTATCACCAAGTTGTAGTGCTAAAACTGCATTATTCAAAATGTTCCCTGCTGCTTCATTCTGTGTCATCAAAAAAGATTATTTACTTAAAGATCCTCTCTAGACAGGTTTAATTTGCCTCCAAAAGAGCGACGTCAAAAAATCATGATTTCAGATTTAAGGTGAGCAGCACAAAGAAACTTTCCTCCTTCAGCAGATTGATGTGAAAACAGACTTCTCATGTCAAACTGTGCACATAGATCATTTTGCACAGTGAGATTAAAAAAAAAACATCCAAGTGAAGTAGCAATGTTTTTGAGTGGAGGTAAGACTTAATACTTGCATAGATAACAGAACATCAGCAAAGTTCCATAAGATGTAGCTTTACAGTCTGTTGCCAGGCTGCAGCATCAACTTCGCTAAACAAATTAAAAAATATATATATTTTATTTAACATCTGACTGTTCCACACAGGATGTATCAGTGTTTCCCCTCTTGACTGCTTGGTCCAGTACCTTGCAAGCCTTTGGTGGCAACTCACAAAGCTCTAAAAATACTAAAACATAAACAATGCAGTCCTCAGTTCAAAGTTAATTATACGGATAATCCAAAAGGAATACAAATCATATCCCAAAATATAATGCTGAGTAGCATGTGACAAAATCTAAATTTTGTTTGTATTCAGCATCTTCTAGAGTTTCACCTCTTTTTCCTACCTGCATTGTCCCGCCTCGCTCTTGCTGTCCTGCATCTTTTCCTTCTCATCTGCATTCGATTGTAATGAAGCTTTTGCTGGGAGTTACCCATCGCTACTGTCCGGGACAAGACATGAGTGAGCACACGTACACACTCATCTAACGGACACTCTGTCTGTCTGACATCATCACTCTCCTCCTTACTGTATCCCTCCATCTCTGCTTCCCCTCATCCTGAAATCTGCAGGTGCAGTGTCAGCAACTTGCAGTGTCATCATCAGGACTTGCATGCCAACTGCACCGAGAGAGGGGAGGAGAGGAGGTACAGCAAAAAAAGAAGGTAGAAAACACTATGTAACAAAGAAATGCAGTGCAATACACAAAAGAGAGTAATGCAGCAGTTTACAGGGGCCAACAGTCTAAAAACAGTGGTTCAAAGATTAAACCGAAGCAATGCAAATGTATTGTTACGTTCTGTATGAACTTTGATGCAATTTGTATTTTGTGCTAAGAAATGTTAGATAAAGGATCTATTAAGAGAAAGGCACTATTAAGCCTCACATACTAGGAATGATAGAATTCTGTCTCCATCTTTAGCAAAACAAAAAGATGTCTAAGAGGGTCAAACAAAATGTTGTGATAAATAGTTGTACATAGATCAATAGAGAGAAAAGAGAGATAGCAACAGAATTGTTGAACAATATGAATGAGAGGAAAGATGGTGAGAAACAAAGGGATGGATGGATGAGGAAATTAAACCGTTTTATTATATATCAACAAGCTAGAATCTAATCTGTTGTACTGCCACCTGTGAATCAACATCAAAGTTTAAGTAAGTCAAAGTTGAACTAACCCTAACCCGCTTATACCATGGTCACTTGTCAAATAACATTTTTTAAATAATTAATTTATATTTTAATTCATACAATCGAAATCTGAAGTTTCCCTGGATACGCCTGAGGGTTTGACTAATACCTGGAACAATCCCATAAGGTTCTTATGCAATGCAACGTTGTTTACTGCTCCAGTAAGTAGGACGTACCTTAGATACGACTTGCCACCCTTAGCAACATGAGATATTTATATAGTCTGCTCAGCTCATAGAAACCTTTAGCTCAGACAGCTACGAACCAGAAAGCTAACGCTACGCTAGCAAGATTCAAAGTCCATCACATTGTGTACAGTTGGCAATCAGTAAATATAATTTGACAGTATGGTTAACAGCAAGACAAGCTAGCTATCCAGCCATGACATTGTCCCCAAAACAATATAAAGATTTTCATGAACAATGATCCGCAATGCATACTGTCGGCCGCAGCCTGAAGTGGCAATCTGAACAGTGATCAGGATGTGACCTAACGATATTCGCTGTGAAACAAAGTCAGTTCAGAGGGGCAAGAAGCATTTCTTGCAGCTTGTGTGTTAGCGCCATCATGTGGTGTTCAGAGGACGAGGCACTGAAGCACCACACAGTGTTGGAAATAAATCACGTTTTTTTTCCTTTAATGTAGCGCATTCATTTAGAACGGTTAACAGTCAGTTTCACCAGAACTCCTTTAGTAGGTGTCCTACAACATTTTTAATGGACACCCTGCAGCCAATCAGAAGTGAGTATTCACCCAGACCATGGTATAAAGGCATATACTCATGGTGAGGAATCTAAAGGCGCTATTGTGCTCCAACTGAAGTGTTTTCTGGTTGGTAAACAGTGTTTTAAACCCCCACCATCCACACTATTCTGACGTTGGAATTGGCAATCCAACATTCATGCCCACTACACACCATGATCGACCAGGTGTGTGGACGTGAGAAAGTAGGCAGCGTTTGAACTTCTCTCTTAAGATCTCTTTCCTTTTTTTACTAGGGTTGGGTACCGAAACCCGGTGCTAATACAGCACCGGTGCCTAAACGACCGGTATATACCGGACTGAATTGCAATGCAGATTTCAGTGCCTCATTTTGGTGCCACTTAAATGCCTTCTGCGCTGCTCTCTGATGAACAGACGTTAGAGGCAACAGGAGCATCGCGGCACGTGACGCTAGTTAACACTACACCTGACAGCAGGTAACGTTAGCCTACTGTTAGCCAGCAGCTAGATTAAACACGGTTAAAATGCTGACAGCTAAACGGTGTAAAGGATATTTCACTGTAGAGGATTCCAACAGCAGGACGTTAAGCAGTGTGCAGCTGCCGATGTCGGAAAAACAACACAGACGTGGTGCGTTCACTTGAAACTAGTAAGCCTCGTGGTGCATTCAAAGTAATTGTAAAATAACAGTGTTTCCCACACATAGGCTATTGTGGGGTGGTACGCCTCACTATCAACACCGGCCGCCGCACATTGCGTTTTGTTATTATTATTTTTTTAAACGCTATTTAAAATATGTTCTTCTGTATTTCCTTTCCCTGCTCTCCTCCGTCTCTCTGTCACTGGTGTCTCGCTCACATACACACACACACAGCTCCTCCCAACGTGCGGTGTTGGTTTTTTTTAAGCCCCCAAACGTCACCTTCCAGGCACCGCGGCAATGGTTATGTTTAAGGTTACGGTGAGGGTTAGTGCCTGTAAGGCGACGTTGGAGGCTTAAAACACCATCGATCCCACTGTGCACACAGCGTCCGTCTCCATCAAGGAGAGAAGACGGCTGGCGAAATTCACAAGTTCGTGAAAGGTTGGTATCTATCTCGTGAACACCTTTACACAATCACACATTCACAATCACCGACACGACTCTTAGCAAACAAGCGATTGTGCCCAATTTAGAAAGTTAACTAGTCGCAAATTTTCTGTAAAATGCAGTTGGGTTGTCGAGGTCAAAAACACTATATGTAGCAGCTGTGAATCAAATAAACGTATTATAAATAATGTTATGTCATTTTTTACTCTTACACTGAATGTTTGCTGCTTCAATAAAAAAAAAAGGCCTGTGTTGAGGATGAGGACCAGCCTGAACCGGAGGTATCAGTCTGAAACAGAGCTCAACAGTCCGAGTGTAATTAGTTCTGTTATTAATTTTGTTTTACAGTATTTTCAGGTTTCAACCAGTGAAAGACAGGGTCAGGGAGAGAAAGAGATAGATTCGTTAGGCATTGAAGTAGATGAGGACAGCATCCAACTGCGTGCGTGCGTCTTTCTCCCCCCCCATACACGGGGCGACACCCACTCACCGCCACAAGTTGCTTCCTAATCTGTGGGAAACACTGAATACCCTATTTTTTTTAAGTATCGGTTCAGGCACCATTTAGGCACTGGCACCGTTTTAAAAGTATCGTTTTAGCACCGGTATCGGAAAAAACCCAAACGATACCCAACCCTATTTTTTACACAATTATTTCATATGAACAACTGTGTGCAACACTATGGGTGTCTTCCAGGAGAGACAATCTGAAATTGTACACATTTTTCCCATATTTGCTGCTAACAGAAGCTGATTCTCAGCCTACACCAGCCCAAGACTTCAGGTGTAAACCTGGTCCTCCAGTGCCAGAACACAACCTAATGTGCCGACAGCTGCGATCAGCCCGGCTATCTAAAGAACAGCAACTCCAATGTTAAACTACTGCTTTTTTGCACTAAGAGGGGCTGGTGGATGTGCTATCGGCACCTGAAGTTCCTCCCTCCCCATTGCAGGTGTTCAATGCATGCCCAACTGACAGAAGGAGTGGGCGGGCTCGGGGATGCCCCAAAAGGACTTCTATGGAAAAGGACATTGAGGTTTGATTGCTCTGCTCGCTCTTGACTTGAAGATAGAGGGATTGATTGACAGATGGGAGTAATCAATAGACGGGGACAGATTTACCATATACTCCAGCCTTTATGAGCCGCTGAAATTCGGTTTGATGAGGTGGACAGGCGTTTATGTTGATTAACCTGACCCTAGGAAATTCACTGATAACATATCATAGTATGGGAAAACATATAGCCAAATCGTATTTGCAACAAAGGGACTTCATATAAACTTACAAACTAACAAGAAGTTACTAAGTATTTTTCTGCTGAAGCACTGCAAAATCAAGAAAGCCACATTGGCCAAAATGTGTGAACTTGTATGTGGTGTGGTGTAAGGAGAGCCATCTCAACTAACAACTGTCAGTGTCCACGCAAACGTTTTAAGCGTGTGATGTACAGTTGGTGAGTTATTGGCTAAAATGTAAAATGGCCCAACTCCAGCCTCATCTGGCTAATGGGTCTGATTTTTATTACCTGAGTGATGCATGAGTTTTATCTGGAATCCTTGGCTGATGTAGGCTTTTATGGTTTCTGAGATACACCAACGTGTAGGGGAAGAAGAAGAGAAATAAACAAGGAGACAGAGAACAAGAGCTATTCTAAAATAAAATGATGGTATGAGGGTCAGTTTCGGAACACAGCAAGCCAGTAAACCGCTCCAGCTCTTTTGTTATGCACAGAGGACACACTGTAGTATAAAAAACAGTGCCAACAAACTATAAAAAAAACAAAACATCACAACCAGGCACAGTCATCTATCACATTTGCAATGAGAACACTGACTCTCCACATGTCACTGCTTTAATTTTGCTCTTTCTCTTTCTGGCACAGCTATATGATTGTGTATCCCTCACTCTCTCTCTGTGTGTGTCTCTCTCTCTCTGTGTGTATCTCACTCTGTCTCTCTCTCTCTCTCTCTCTCTCTCTCTCTGTCTCTCTCTCTGTATTCCTCTCTCTCTTTGTGTGTGTGTGTGTGTGTGTCTCTCTCTCTCTGTGTCTCTCTCTCTGTCTCTCTCTGTGTCTCTCTGTGTGTGTCTCTCTGTGTGTGTGTCTCTCTCTCTCTCACTCTGTGTGTGTGTCTCTCTCTCTCTGTGTCTCTCTCTGTGTGTGTCTCTCTCTCTCTCTCTCTCTCTGTGTCTTTCTCTGGTCCAGATGTGAGTGAATGTAAGTCATTAGTGGAGAATGTATTAGGGTGTATCTGGGTCAGGCAGCACACTCCCTATGGCAGTAGCTGCAGAATCTTGTCATAGTAGACAGCTGTTATATAAGAAACACTAGCTGGTCAGTTCTGCAGAGGAAAAACTGTGCACTGCCTTTAACGGCTCAGCAGTCAAACCACGCACCACCTCATCTCATCAACACTACTAATATTCATTTTCTAGATTGATATAAGCAGTTCAATCTAGCAGAAACATTGTTCAAACTGTTGCAACTTTTGCACGAACAGCACTTACATTTTCAGGAATAATAGTTTTACATTAACTCCCCACTGGCTGAGCATAGTGGAATTCAACAAAATACGTAATCAAAGCTCAACATCCGCATGCACTTTAACCGTTTAACTTACATTTTCCCCCGTAAGCAGATTTAAGGTTGTTAAAAGGATCTTATTCTACACTGTCTAACAGCGTCTTCTTGTGTTTATAATGCATCACCTTGTTAACTCTTCACTGAAGACTAAGGAAACCGGGAAATATTCTCAAGGGTGTTGTAGCTAGTCAATTTTTGCAGATTAATTTTCTATGCATACATTAAGTGATTCATTGACTAATCATTTTAGCTCTAGATGTGTACACTGTGAAATGAAGTATTCAAACTATTAGTGAAATATTAAATCTCAAGAAATTTTTTTATGAATGCACCGTTCCATCAATGAAAATATTCTAGAAGAAAAAAGAAATTCAGCCTGACATGGTATTGGGACTTTTCTTCATCACACATAATTTAAGTTGATAATTAAACAACCTCATGCCCACAACACTGTAGTGTGTACTGAAAGTGACGTAAAGGTGATTAATTAGCTAAAATAGCATCTTTGAAAACGCATTGACTATTGTGACTAAGTTAAGCACAGCATAACACAGACAGAATAATAACTATTGTTGTTGGTAGACGACAGTGAGCTTATAACATTGCCACAGGGGTGCCATCACCAGAGTGACGCTATCATCACATTCCTATCTTGATTAAAAGTAATTTCACAGTATAAACAATGATAACAGGTAATGACAGGTTTTAAGGAATACACTGATGCTCCAGACGGTACCTTTGGATCTCACAGGGGCGCAGCCTAGACCCAGACAAGCCAAAGCCATGGTCAGCAGCTGTCTACTCTCTCTTCTTCTTTTCCTCCTTGTTGTCTTTCCCTGTCGCTCCTCCCTTTCTCCTGCAGACCCCTTGTCATCGGTCTCTCAATAACGCCCCCTTATTTACTCCTGCAGACCTTTTCGAAACATTTCTGTGCATCTCCAACGTCCAGACAAGCAACATCTGCAGACACAGACCCTCCCCCTGCACCTCCTCACCCACCCACCTGCTGTCCCTGCTTTCTCCTCCCTTCAGCTGAACCAACATGTCACTCAACACAAATGTTTCTCCTTTTTCAATATGTCATGTGAATGTTTCACTTTGGCCAGGCCAAGAGCTGCATCAAACCAGGTATGATGCACCTATGCTTCATCACAAAGTCAAACACTTCTCTGTCCTGTCTCTGTTGTGTCTATGAGTCACCCCCGTCCGCGGGTGTCAGATGGTAGAATCCTGCCACGGCGTGGCCTGTCCCTGACCATAATCTCTTTATGATGCAGTAATATGTTAAGGGAGGGCGGGAGGGGTTCAGCCACAAAGTATTAATGTATTAATCCACCACATGCTGGGAATATGTATCACATGTTCAATCCTTCTATTGCTGCCACCAAAGAATGATGACTGTGTGACACATACACTTCGACTGTGTGCGAGTGTGAGAACACCTGACTTTATGTTGGTGTAAAAGCATTTATTTTTATTTTTACAGTCAAATAGTCAAACCTTCAAACAATGACGCAGAAATTGGACATTTCAGGCGATAATTTGAAAAGCTGGAAGCAAATTATTCTCTATCATGCAGTTTCCTCATCAAGAAAATGTCGTCTACACTGTTTATGAGGCGTCAACATCCCCATGCGGTTGCAAAATATACAGCATCTCGCACGCGCGACGCACGCACACGCACACACACACACACACACACACACACACACACACACACACACACAGAGAGTGTACGAGCACCCTGCCCAGTAATCTGCTGTAATCTGGAGCTCTGGCAGTTCACTGATTTTGGAGTAGAGCTGGAGTAGCCGGCAATCTGCTCGAGGAGCTTTCAGCCTCCCGCTGTGGCCGGGAACGACACAGACACATCAAAAATATCTGCACACACACGCACACGCAAATGCAAACCCACCACGTGTCTGCATGCGTTTCACTGCAGTGTTAAACATCAGGACAAACGGAGGAGAACGTGTTGTGATTATTACATGTCAATGTACAGACGTACCTTGTGGCTTGCCTGAGTTATTTGCAGCAGTTTCTCTAAACCGGACTTCTGGGAGGCCTTAAACAGCTTGTCGTCCCTGGGGTCAGTCGTGGTATTGAGTGATCTATGAAACATCAGGGTCGGATCCAGCGGCGTAGGCAGAACTAGTATTTTGGGCGGGCCAGTACAAAAGTGATTGGGCCATTTTCAAAAAGACAAAGAAGTAGCCAAAAGGACAAACTATTTTACCTTCCAACATACTGCATTACAACGGCAATAGCAGTACTGTCTACATACAACATGCACAACCAACAAAGCTCAGTCTAAAAAGTTTGTACACAACAACATAGACAAAAACCTGTCGATTTTAACCTATTCAGGCTAAAATATATTTTCACCGGCAGAACCAGCAACTAAACATGAACCCAAACAGCAGAGAAGGTTTACATACTGCATGACATAGAATAGCCTACATCAGACAGAAATGGCACATGTAACATATCCTTTGTGCATTCATAACAGCATTGTTGCTTCAGGACTTTGGTCAGATCATGAGCAGCAAATGCGCTACCAGCAGTAAAAGAAAATCAAAGAATGAAAACTTCCAGCAAAGCATTGTTTGAATTATGAACGATATAATGAAACGTGGCCAGCAAAGCGCCAAATCTTACACAGTGTCCACGGCAGTGACAGGATCAAAGAAAACTAATAACTACGTCACTTACAGATAAGATCTTCTTATATAATGTGGGCAAAACACAAACGCAATTCAGCTAGAAGCCATCATCAGTGTTCACGATTCCTTACTAAATAGGAAGGTTATTACTTAAAGTGCTCCTATTATGGTCATTTTCAGGTTCATAATTGTATTTAGAGATTGTACCAGAATAGGTTTACATGGTTTAATTAATGTTGAGCTCTTTGTTTCAGCTAAAGAGTGAGACATCACACTTCTGTTCCATCTTTGTTGGGAGTCGCACATGCACAGTAAGTACTGCTAGCCAGTCAGTTGCAGAGTATGAGGGCGTGCCACGCTAGCAGCTAGGCGAGCATTATAACGTGTGTTACAAAGTGACGCACGTTAGTCACGGAAGTAAAGGTTGGACTACAATAGAGCAGTTTGGAGCAGTTTGTGAACAGTGTTTTCTGTTGGAGATGGTAAATCCCTTTGGGGTGGATTTTTCACTTTGTAAACCTATTACATGCACCAAAAAGATAAATAACACAATAAAGGAAAGGGAAAAAGCATAAAATGAGCACTTTAAATAATAACGCAAAAAGCATGAAACACCTTTTACTTAATGTTACCTCTGTGAGGGCCAGCACTCCTCTCTCGCTGATGGGCTGTCAGCTCCGCTGGGGAAATGGCTGCACATGCTGCAGAAAAGCTTGTCCTTATTTACACTGGATTCCATCCAAGAAAACTGTCCATACCACTTTAAAGAGAAGCCATTGTTGTTGCGGTAACTTTTAACAGTACATTGCTTAACACATCCATTGTGCATTGTCTAAAAAGCCAGCTAGCTAACGTTAGCTGCTGAAGGCAGCCCGGAGAGTCTGCCTGTTGTTACCATAGCAACCAACTACGTTCCAAAGGCTTCCTAAGTGTTTGATCCTTATTCTTTAAACAGTTTCGTTTTAATCAGAAGAGAAGACACATTAAAGACACACAACTAGTTCTGTTACTATTTCTTTTTTTTAACATACATTTGAATATTTTTCATAACAAAATTTTGGTCAAAACTTGGCTGGACGGGCCAGTGAGTAAAGTGGGCGGGCCAGTGCCGCCCTGGCCCATTACGGACTATGCGCCTGGCCGGATCACAGACCTTTCAACCGCATATGAGATACATCGTAGCCTCTTTGATAATGGCTTGTCCTGCCTGGGGAGCTTTGGCCGAATGCTCAATCAGTATCATCTTTTAAGTCACTTAAAACACACTTTTACAGACTTGTTTTTATGAAGGAATCACGCTCAATACTTTTTTAGATTTGTATAAAATACCTCTATTCCTGCCCACTCTGTTTTTCTCTAGATTTGTCTCTAGATTTGTGTCTGTGTCCCCCTTTCACACTAAATGAATAAATCATACTACCCCCCCATTCCCTTCTCCCATCCCTCTTTTCCCAGCTGCACACCTGCTCTATTGTTCAGCCTCCCTCCTCAATCCCTCTGTTCTGTCCCTCTGACTGGCACAACATTCATGTTAATAACAAGTGTGTGTGTGTGTGTGTGTGTGTGTGTGTGTGTGTGTGTGTGTGTGTGTGTGAGAGACTGTTTGCACGTTTTTATAATGGTTTAAAGCATTTCTGCAATGGCTAGCAGAGGTGAGTCACAACGTCTGACAATAAATCCAAAAGTTATTCTTTGTTATAGCACCAACTACGTCTCAGTGACCTCGACGAGCTAGAGAGAGAAAATATATAGTGCTCCTGTGCTGCCCCTCAGTGGCGCAGCATGAGCAATACACAAAGTCAGAGACGATGCTGAATGTGTGTGTGTACTGAAAGTGCTTGGTGGATTTGTGATTGCTGCCATATGTTCATCACATTGTGTCTATATATTAAGACTGAAAGAAGGAATGATCCAACTGAAAAACAAGCCAACTGAATGTGTGCATACTGTTGTAAACATCTTAATGGAGAAAATAAGGTCATTACTCTGTGGAATGTAGTGGCTGGAAATACTGCACCACCATCGTAATACACTCATCCATTCTCTATTTTCTGTTAAAGAAATAGTTTCACATTTTCATAAATGCACTTACCTGCTTTCTTTACTTAGGCTAGTTAGAGAGATAAGATCACTCTCATGTCTCTTGTGTCATGTACTAACATATTTTTAAAGCTCACTAATCAATATGTTGTATCTCATTTGTTTAACATTGGACTGAGACAGGCTCTTCCCCCTGCCTCCAGTCCTATAAAAACATTAACAGAACAAATCAAAATCCAACATTTCTGTCAGTGGAGAAAAGCAGCAGCAGGAGATCAATGTTTTATTATTTCATGTTGTTGTAGGGCCTCCTTTCCTTGCTCAAACGTTTGTGATGCTTCTCTATTTTCTCATCAATATTGCAGCATTGTTCCTAAAGAGGCAGTAATCAGGGAAGGAAACATGGAGAGAATAATAGAGTAGCCTGAAAAAAATTATATTCTATTTTAATTGGTCAGTAGTAATTCCTTTATCTTTTTTTCTGAACATTGTATTAGTTTGAAAACATGCAGACAAATTTGCCTGATGTGCGGTCAGCCCTATGTTCCCGGTAGTGAATGGGGAAAGACAAATTATTTTTTGATCCCATCTGAATTGAGCCGTGAATTACACATATGATGTTCATCAGTTTAATAGATATAGTCAAGAAAGTCTCAGTTTATTGTTAAACTGTTGAAGTATAAGACTGTGAAAATACGTAATTAGAAAGACTACACACTTCAAAGTCGCACAGATGACGTCTCGCTGAAGCTACGATGTCTGTGTGTATCGTACCGGGGATGTGATGTTACTCAAATGAGCAGCGGATCTCGCTTGTTCTTTTGCTTATCTGCTGAAAACACTTCACTGGATAAAACACATCAGGTGGAACAGAGCTAAGCTAGCTAGCTAGTGAGCAAGTTGAGCATCAAGCTAGGTGATGTAAATTGTGTGAGACGAGAGATGTAGTTCACTGAGCGGTTTCACCCAAAATGATCTTTTAAACTGACGAACATCATATTTGTAATCCATGGCTCAATTAAAACGGGATCAAAAAATAATTTGCCTCTCCCCATTCACTACCGTTCATATCGAAAGATAGGCCCCACGGACCGGAAGTAGAAGGGCGTGACTTCGGCTCTCTAGGTTCCCTCATTTCTAGTAAATTCCCTCAGCCCTATGTTCCCTCATGAAATGTTCCCCCCATCCAAATTAAGGCCCTATGTTCACTCAAGGGTTTCCCCCAAATTAGGTCCTGTGTCCTGTGTTCCCTCAGCCCTATGTTCCCTCATTTCTATTAAATTCCCTCAGCCCACACAGGGGCCCCATGAATTTACGCACACACACACGCACACCCACACCCCACACACACACACACACACACACACACACACACACACACACACACACACACACACACACACACACACACACACACACACACACACACACACACACGTTGTCAAACAGTGCCTGAGGTACCAGAGGGGTTGCATGGGGTCTTTGGGTTTGGGTTAAAGGGATATTTCACCGCTGGAAAGATGAATATGTATTTAAATTGGGTAATTTATGTAGTAGAAATGTGACATTTTTTTAGAAGTTGGTGCCTTCTAGACCGAGAAAACCCAGAAAATGTATTTTTGGCTCATGTGGATGAAAGACAACAACTCCCAGAATGCACATGCTTCGCTTCCCAACGAGGCCACTCCCAAACCACGCCTACCGGTTACAGAGGGCAGTCAAGTCAAGTCAAGTGGGTTTTATTGTTATTTCAACCATATACACTGCATATAGTAAAACAAAACGTTTCACTGCGGCTCAAGTGGTGTTACAAGTTTAAAATGTATAAAAACGACCTTCTATAAAAACATTATATAAAAACAACATTACATAAAAACGACATACGAGACACACATTATAGACTTTACATAAAGTGCAATTACTACTTAAAGTAGAGCATTTAAGACAGACAAGGGACAGGACAGACAACAGACAACAAAAGACAGGGCATAAGTAGACTTGTAACAGAGCACTGATTGTTATAAGTCAGATTCACCATGAGGTGAAGGTAGAATAAGAACTTTCTTGACATTTGCATGGTTGAAATCACCAGCAACAATAAATAGTCCATCCGGATGTGCGCTTTGGAGCTCACTGATAGCTCCGTAAAGTTCAGCTCACGCATTGGTAGCATTAGCGCTTGGTGGGAAGTAAACACAGAGTATAAACACAGCCGTGAATTCACGTGGAAATGTAGAATGGTCGGCATTTAACAGCCACAAACTCCACCAGCGGTGAGCAGTAGTTGGATACAAGCACCCCATTTCTGCACCAGTCTAGTCGTGTTAACACAGCCCACCTCCGCGAGTCTTACCCGGCGACAGAGCAGCATCTCTATCTGCTCAGAAGGCTACCAGGCCTGGTAGCTGGATAGTGGAGTCTAATGAGTGGACATTTGCAAGCAGGATGGATGGACAGGTGGCGAGCTAGCATCAGCTTTCCCCCTAGCTCGAACTCCTTCCCTCGTTCCGCGTTTCCGCTTTCTCGCACACCGCTTTCAATGTCTCCTTCCCTTTCTCCCACACCGCAGGCTAAGGTTCTGGTCTGCGTCGCGTAGTGTGTCGAGTATTCCGTCTGTAATAAAGTTTCCTGCATATTATCCGATCTGTACCAATGTATCCTGGTGGTACATGTGTGCGGTAGTTTGAATGCACATACTGTAATTGCAAGGTTGCTGCTGAAAAAGTCTTTGCCAGACAAACATTTTATATTCTACTGCAGCAGCTGCTCCGGCCGCCTCTGTATTGCAGCTCGTACAGGTAGCCACGAGCATCGGATTCTCGCACCAGATCCCCTTCTGCCATATCTTCTTCAAAACTCCCTCCCGTCATCGTGTTTAGCCTACTAAAGTATGAATTAATTACTCAGCTTTCTGTTTCTTTTTCAAATGTGATATGGGACACTACTCTTAATCAGAGATTCATTTTCTTAAAACCTCATAATGGCGCAATACCTGTGTTACAGCCTTCATGGGGCAGAGTGGGGAACAGATCAACCTTGCAATCTTTCCTTTTTTTATTTTTATTTGAGGAGGTCAAGAAGCAAAAAACTATTGAATAATTGTAAGAACATAAGAAATCTGACAAGTGAGGCGTAGTAATTGCATGGTAGCAATAGGTTTTCTTTTCCTGTCCAACATTGTCTTCAGACAAGTAGAATTATCTTCATCCCAGATAACAGACTTTGACCTGCAGAGCTTCGGTTAAAGGATCAGTCAGGTGATATTCTACATGTTTCTTATTTTGTCATTAAACCATGAAAAGACCAAAACCAACAATGAATTGATCCTACTAACAAGTATTGTATTTATAGTCAAAGTCTGATAGTTTATCCATGTGCAGTAGAGCTCCATTGTTGTCCAAATAAATAACCCTGAGCAGTGAATCATAGTCGACAACTACTGACGCCGCATTTGGGACGTCTCATGACGTCCCGACGAAAAGACTAGTGAGTGAAAAGTTTTTGCAGGTTGTGAAAGATCGTAAGCTACGATTGGTCAGAGGCCAATTTATAGTATGTCATGTCTCTCTGGCCAAGTCAAAGCAAGAATGTAGGACTCTATAATCGCCTAATCTGACCCAGTGACCCTTTGAACAGACAAAAATATTGTGTAGTCTGAACCTGGCATAACACATTGTTGGTTTTGGTCTTTGCTTTTAATAAGAAAAATACATAACATTGCCAGTGTTATCCTTAAAGCCCACAAACAGCATAGTTCTCAACTAACTCAACTTGAAGTAGTCATTAGGAGTTTACTACACAGCACTACAGAAGGCGTCTTGTTTTCATCTCATAACATAACCTCTGACATCATCTCTGTTTAGACCAGCGGCAGGAAGGCAGGAATAAACGCCACTATCATGCCAGCAATGATGATGGCAGAGTATGTGTGTCTGTGTGTGTGTGTGTGTGTGTGTGTGTGTGTGATTACATCCATGTTTTTTTTTTAACTGTGTGTCTCCATGGAAACCGGCACATGCAGGGAGCAGGCTATCTCCTGCTGTGTATGTGTTGAGGAAGACTCCTACCGCTGGTCATAGTGTGAATGTGGGTGTACAGGTACATGCACATCTGTTTGTGAGACTATTTGTTTATTTTTTAATCCAGCCTTTCAAATTAAAAGCACGTGTGTGTGTACATGTCACATCTGAGAGCCTGTGAGAGATATATATATAAAAAAAAAAAAAAAAATATATATATATATATATATATTTATTTATATAAAGAGAGAGAGAGAGACAGGGAGAGAAGGGAAGGGTAAGGGCTTCTGAGGCAACTGAGGAAACACCAACATGCTGTACCTGACAACAGAAGGCGGTCTGCTACTGCTAACCTCAACTTGAAATGACCCATTCCTTGGCTGTGAGTTCACTAAACACATCACCTAACAAAGCTGACCTGCCTTGCCTCCTAGAAGCATGTCTTCTGTGACTTAGCTACCATTTTGCTGTGGTGGTGACACAATAATGTGATTTGTAGTGAACGGTAGCTCATTCTCAATCCAGGAATAAAAAAAAATCAACTGGATGTAGTTATGTTGGCCCTTCGTGCCTGGCATCATCAATACTGACGTTTTATTATTTATAATTATTGAATCAATGAGTCTACAGTGACTAAGACATACTGACTGTTATCAGGTTGTGGGGGAGGTTTATGTTGGGTAAGGACATTCTTCTATAGCTTTAGAAACCATCCAACAGTTATCAACTGAGTGAACAAAGTCGTTTCTATGGAAACAACTAAAAGATTAAAGCTGTGAGAGCGAGAGCCATGCCAGAGTGATTCCCATAATGCCTTGTGCCTGGGGATCTCAGAGAGAGAGAGAGAGAGAGAGAGAGAGAGAGAGAGAGAGAGAGGCAGAAGAGGGAGAGTGTGTGTGTGTGTGTGTGTCAGCTCTAGATGTGCCGTGCTACAAATCCCCACTCTATTGTGACAGCTCACATGACCAAAGACACCAAAGTCAGCATCTTCGCACAAACACACAAATATAGCTTGTGCACACAGAAACTTGTTTTTGTCACTTAGGGGATCCCTGGAAACTTCATGCACACCCTTAGCCTTTAGCCTAACATGAACCAAAACCTAACCTTAACCAAACAGCCATGCTAGCAAGCTTACAGTGACAATGATAACATGCTGATGTTTAGCAGGTATAATGGTTACCATGTTCACCGTCTTAGTTTAGCGTGTTAGCATGCTAACATTTGCTATTCAGCAATAAACACAAAGTACAGCTGAGGCTGATAGGACTGTCATTATTTTTGAAGTGTTTGGTCATTAAGTAAAGATCTGAACAAATTAAAAAAATGAGCTAGATAAAAAGTGAAGGGTTCACCAGTAGCCTAAGTAAAATCCATCCTCCAGTGGAGCATGGATGTGTGCTCCAAATTTCATGGCATCCTTATAACATTTCATTAAAAACCACAAATTTGAACCTCAATGTAGCGCTAGTGGAAAAGTCAAAGTATTACCAAAGTCATTAAGATTCATCCTCTAGGGAGCGTAAATGTCTGTACAAAATGCCATGGCAATCCTTCAAATAGTTGTTGAGATATTTCAGTCTGGACCAAAGTGGTGGTCCAACAGACAACCGACAGACAGACAGACAGACAGACAGACAGACAGACAGGCCGACCGACTGACATTGCCATCCCTAGATACAAAAACAAGTCGTAACCCCCTTCTTGTCCCCAAACGGGTGGCGACAAAACATACGTGATTCTGTAAAACCTATTTTTGACCCCAAAATGTGAGTAATACAAGTATATACACCACACACACACACACACACACACACACACACACACACACACACACACACACACACACACACATAGCATCACTGTCTCTAATTGGATCCTTTACTTCACTCTCACACTCTCTGTCTTTTTTCTCTTTCCATCCAATCATCTATTTGCATCTTTTTTTTGGATTTAATGTATGTGCCTCCTTCCTTCTCTCTCTCTCTCTCTCTCTCTCTCTCTCTCCCCCTCCCCCTCCCCCTGGGTGATGCCAGTGCTGTTGTCAGGCTGAAGCTGAGAGCAGCCAATCGTGTGGCTCTGTGCTGAGGAGCTCTGGGGTGATGTTAGGCAGTTTCATGCTTATACGATGAGCTTTGCCAAATGTAGGTCATGCTTCTCTCTCTCACTTTTACAGACCTACATATAAACCTCCTCACCCCCTTATACACACACACACACACACAGAAAACAGATCGCATCATCGCATAGGTACACACACCCATAGCCACAGACACACAAAAGTGTATTATTACAAACACACATGCAAACACACAGAATTCATCCCTCCACACACACTCGGTCTCACACAGGGCGGGGTGACACTACTCTGCTCGGTGGTAACACCCTTAGCTGTTTGGTAACAACTGGTGGAACTGTTCCCAACAGGACGGACAGCTCATAAAATATTGTGATTCTTCCTCTGCAGCCAATATTACTATTCATGATTAATAAAAAAAAAGACTAAAATCACAGTATGAAACAAAAAACAACTGCTGTCTGCTTCTGAACTCTCGTTGAACTACTTCTGTCTGTGCTGCAGTATAGCACAAGCAGGATTATGATGTAAACAGCAGCCATAAGAGCCCGCAGAAGATTACATAGATGATAAATCAGAGACCTGAATTGAGCAGTCTGACTGGATTTTGAAAATAATGCAATGTACGTACGTTGTATGTATGTATTTTTATTAAATACTGGTACATGGATGAGCAGGGCCGTAGCCAGGATAACTGAGGTCATGAGTCTAAATTTCCGCAGCACAACCCCACCCACCTGATACATTTTTGACTCTCTACCAACCAAACTCTAATATTTTTGAGTATTTAAAAGAATTGTACAATTTCACATTTCATCTATGCATGTAACTGTTAAGTTATATTTTATATAAATGCTATATCCCTTTGTTATGGTCACCATACTTTTGGATATATATATATATATATCCAAATGTATGGCCACATACATTTGTGTACTTTGAGTATGGGGCTGTTTTCAATGGTTAGACTAGGCCCCTAATGTTACTGCATATAATGATATTTGATATGCTTATATATATATATATATATATATTCGCATTACTGCTGAAACATGTCCGATTGGGTAGTGTTTGGTTCAGAAGCATTTATATGCAATTTTTGACGGTAGAAAGTGCTGCTTTGTGTCATTACAATCTAATGTTAGCCTATTGTTAAATATTAAGTAGCTGCATGCTAACGCAAGATGGCTCTAATCTTGGCAGCCAATGCTGGTCATTTCTCCCCAATTTCGGGTCATGTCCGGTTGTGTAGTATTTGGTATAGAAGCCTTTATTGGTGATTTTATACTGCTATATACTCTGTTGCAGTAGCTCCAGTAATGGTGCGTTCTTTTTGTCCAGCGAAGTCGATCTACGAGTCGTTTTCCGGAGTTACAACTCGGAAGTTGCAAAAAGAACGCCCCCGAGGTCGTATTTACGACTCGTCAAGTCGTCTGAACTCCGAGGACCCCGAGCTCACTTTCAAAGATGGCTACGTCGTGCATCACACGTAGTAAACATTGTGGTTTTCTACAATTTTAAGCACTTTTGTCTTTGTTGTAACCAAATGAAGAAGTCGTACACATAGCGCTGTATACTGCTACCTATAGGCATGTCACTACAGTCTTATTATGAGTTAAATACCGCCTGATTAGTTATTTTGTAGCTTGTGCAGCTGAAATTGGCTAGAGACGCTCGGTTGCTATATGACAACAATGGCTTTAAGCCGAGTCTTGAGCAGAAAGCAGAGCAGTAGCCTAACGTTAACATTAATCCAAACGTAATTTTCATGTATCAAACTTTGAAATATATGTGTGTAATATGTCAATAACTGGGTGAATAGAATCCTAAATGTTACTAAAAATGTTACAAAAATCCATCTTTTCTCCGACTCGTAGTATTGTGTGACAAAAAGAATGCAACAACCCGTGGTTATTCGTTTTTCGACACGGATGTGATGTCACGCTCGAGCTACTAGTCGCGATTAAAAGACAAAAAGAACGCACCATAACTTACTAGCTAGTGAAACAACAGCGGTGGCTGCAGAGCACAGATTCCAGGAAACACACTGGCCAATCAGAGCAGACTGGGCTTTGTCGGGAGGGGGGCTTAAAGAGACAGGTGCTCCTATAGAGCATCTCATACAGAGGGTGAATACAGGTGCAGTAGCCATGGGCAGTATGATAAAAATAAAGTTGTTTTTTTTTATCATTAAAGCATGTAAACATGTTCTAGTACAAACACAAAATGCAAGTATTATCGTGAAAATGCTATATAATAGTTGCCCCTATTAAAGGTACAATATGTAACATTTCTGCTTTAAAATGTCTAAAAATGACCATACCTATGTTATATATTTTTATGAGTTGTGTTCTTACACTATCCCAAATGTTTCCACCAAATGTCAAACCCAGAGAAATCTGTTATTTTATTTTCAGACACGGCACGTTTCCTTTAGTCGCCCGTCAGTGGCATCATATAACCTTTCACCCTCCAGTTACTCTAACTTCCGTCAGAACACTGGCACCAAGATGACGTTCAGGAGTAATTGTAAATCATGCAATGTCACAGAAAAAAATACTTGTAACCGTAATACTGCTTTTTTTGGCCATAAAGCATCATTTTGTGATTAATTACATCCCACTTTTTATCACAGTAATACAACAGATACCTTATTTATTTTGAAAATTCAATATCGACAAGTAGCTAACATTGATGCTACTGTTTTGTGGGTAACATTATGAGGTTACAACATCATTCAACACGCTTTAGTATGACTGTTTCAACCACAGTTAACAGGACTGGGCTAACCCACGAATAACTTCACTAGCAACGTTAAATGTATAGACGATTAATCTAATGCTAATTTAGCCAGCTAGAACACCCCGGCGCAGAGAGACTCAGTCGGGGATGACAGCTGACAACAGCCCCGGGACATATAGCTAGCTAGCTATCGTTAGCCCCCAGTCAGCTATCAGCCAGCTACTTTTATTACAGCAACCCCCGGCCAGAACTTATCTCCAGTTCCTGGTGCTTACCACTAACGGCAGTTTAATTAAACGTCGGAAACGGACCATATCAAACGGCACCGAGTCACAACAGCAGCCATCCATAGAGTTAGCTACATCTCCCCGCAGCGCTACCGGTGTATGTGCTGAAAATCTCCTCCCTGCCGAATTCTCCCCTCTTCCGCATTAAGCTGTTCTTACGGTTAGCTAAATTAACCCGGACAAAAGGTGAGTTAAGCACCAAAACGAAAAGTTAAAATTACTGAAAAGTGAAGGGGAGATAATTCCGGGCAGCTGGGAGATGTTCTGCTGCTGCACAACCGGCATCGAATGTCCTGGCTTTCGTCGCGGAGATTCCCCGACAATCCCCACCCACACCTGTCTCTCAGCCTCGTTTAGTAGCTAGCTAAGCGTAACAACAAACCCCGGCCCGCCCCGGTGTTGAAACGATCCAAAAGGTGACACTGATATGTGAAATATTTTGTGTTTTAGCTGCTGGCTACTGTTAGCTTGCTGGCTCACGAGCTAACTGGTCAGCTACAAATAAAAATCTAATCAAGAAAAACGTAATTATGTTGGGGAAACTGCAGCTATTTTATTAGAAGGAATAAACGTAACGTGAATAAACTTGAACGGGTAAACTCGTCCGTGAACTGATGCATTCTAACTGGCAGCGAAGGTGTTTAACACTTAAAACTCCCATAATTCCACGCAACTTCCCAACGTCATCAAAAGTCCAGTTTTACCGTCCATTGTTTTGGTTGAGAGACCCCTAGTGGCAGAAAGTTACATATTGTACGTTTAACTAATAACCCTTTAACTTCTTTTGGCCTTTAACAATTATTTAAATTAAACCATCTGAGAAGTTTAGAAGGGAAATGTCGCTTTGATGGAACTGCTAACAACTCACAGATATCTGAACTGTGAAAGGAGGCTCCAACTAGACACTGAATTTTTGAGAGGGGTCACAAGTCACAAAGACTGGCAACCAGTGGTTTAATCTTTAACAATGTGTTTTATTTTATAAGATGATCATATTTTTTTAAATGTAAAATTTGGATCTGAATAGTAACTATAGCTGTCAAATAAATGTAGTGCAGTTAAATAAGTACAATAATTCCAGCTGAAATGTAGTTTATACATTTAGTATAAAAAAAAAATTCAAGTAGGCTACCTCAAATTTCTAGTACTTGAATAAATGTACTTGGTTACTTTCCACCACTTGGGGTTGGTAAAAGTTGTAAAACTAACAAAAAATAATCATTACTACATTAATGCAAACTGTGTCACACCTCAAATTATTTGTGTGTGCTGATGTCTTTAGAGTATATTTATTTTTCGGACAAGATCTACTTTTGTTTTGACATTTAGCTCTCATTCGTGGCTTAAGGGGGAACCTTTCTTCTTATTGCTTGTTGTAGGATATTAATTAGCATTACACAGTGAGCTAATGACAAATACGCAGCCTCCCCTGACACACACACACACACACACACACACACACACACACACACACACACACACACACACACACACACACACACACACACACATGCAAACCAAGCTCCTCCTCAGAGAGGGAATCATTTCTACTTCCCTGGGTTGCGACTGCTAGGTTGACCTATTTTTGTCCAGACCTCTCGCTCTCTCTCTTTCTGTCTCCCTCTCTCGCTTACTCGCTCTAGCCCCATAATTCACCCTGCTTAATAATTCACTACAGCTTTATAAGCCTCTACTCTACTAAATGACAGGCTCAGGAAAACAACAACAGTTTTTACAGATGCATTTTGCAAAGCCACATAAATAGAATAATGTAAACATATAATATAGAATGTGCTCTATGTAAGGTAGGATATATATATGATGAATATATATATTCATCACTCTTTGGAAGGTAACACAGTGAGATACGATATTGAAAGAAACAAAAATAATGGTGGTGGTGTTATTGTAAAACTGCAGATTATTTGCAAGTCTATGCACAGACTCGCTCTGCCTGATGTGATAGGATGGTCGGATTGGGCAGGAACCAATAAGGGTACCAGGAGGAAAAGGCAGAGAGTATTCTCGCTGATGCTGGGCACACCCTGTGTGTGTGTGGGTGTGTGTGTGTGTGTGTGTGTGTGTGTGTGTGTGTGTGTGTGTGTGTCAGTGCCTATAAAATGAATGTGTATGTTAAGTTTTTAATTTATAAATTGTATGCACATGTTTGAAAGATAACACATTTCCTTTCAACTGAAAATTCCAGCCATCTACCCTGCCCCCTTTTTAAATCTCCTCTCAGGAGCTGATGCAGAACAAAGACAATAACCATTATATATTCTGTACCCATATTGTCATTGCATTATAAATAGCACCTGCACTTCAGCAGCTTTTTTTGGATAAGCCTGTGTACCTGTGTGAATCTTTAACTTTGACGCTGTTATTTCTGAAATTCTTCCTTGGTCTATTATTAAGAGTTGCAAGCTGCAGCAGACGTTTCAGGCTTTTAGGGGCTTCAGTGGGAAGAGGAACGAGGTTGGCCAAATGATTTAGTCTTGAAGGAATAGTTTGTCATTTTGGGAAATATGCTAATTTCCTTTCTTGCTGAGAGTTAGATGAGAAGCTTGATACCAATGGCTTTGGCCTTCTCATCTAACTCTCTGCAAATGTATTTCCAAAAATGTTGAACTATTCCGAAAACAATCTATTAAATTAACAGCCTTGTTGCTTCATTTCCATGCTTTATTTTCCACAGTGGCACTAATGAGAGCAGAGAATGAGCAGGAGGGGTGTTGGCTGCATGAGTGTGTGTGATGCTGTAGTCTGATCGATGTGACAGTGAGAGTGAGTCTCCTCGAAGAACCCTGGCCTTATTGCTCTGCTCTTACACGCTGCCCCCTCACACACATAACATACTCTGTATCACACACACACACACACACTACTTCCCTTCACCACAAAATATAAAAATACAGTATATTTTGGTGAACCAACCTTTTAATATATCTATTTTTGTCCTTACAATTGTTAGGCTTATATTAGCTGTTCCCCCGGCAACTAGCTGTGATAATGCATTATATGTTTGTTGATGTGTATGTCAAAATTAAGGTCCAGTTAAGTGGGTTACAGAGACATAGTAACAGCATTAGCAGATGTCTTTTCCGACACTGTTGCTAGCCACAGAGCTAACTAGCTTTTTTAGCAAACTTAGCTGGCTGGCTAGTAAACTATAAGACCAGAGAAACAGAAGAAGTTGAGCAAGCACATGGAACAGTGGATAATATAGTGTTTGGTGCATTTAACAAAAAGCATATTATAGTTTTTTCCAACTGCTTACACACCAAATCTTTTCATGTCACACGATTTTTGAAACCTCTCACTCAAAGTGCAAAACTACACACCAAATCTCCAAAACCATAAGCTATTTCTCAGCCTTTCACTCAGTTTTCAATTGCATAATTCAATTGCATAAAACACTTTTTGTCAAAACACTACACACAATTATTTACCTATAACACAAACATCTAACATCTAACCTAACTTGCTTTCCTTTTCCAAACACAACCAATCAAAATCCTACACACACACACACACACATACACACACACACACACACACACACACATACACACACACACACACACACACATTAAAATGATACCTTTGGTTTACCTATGTTTGTAGTTTTGCTTTCTTGTTTCATGCTACTGTACGTACAACACTGTGCTACTCTTACAAATGCAATGTTTTCCCCAATAAATATTTTCTGTTTTACTGTAACATTACATTGTTTTTTTACGGTACACTTTTCAACCCCTCTCAGCAGATTACTTTCACTCTAGAACATTGTAAATGTAGATATAAGCCTATGAAAGACAAAAGAGCTTTAGATTTAGAACCACAGTGTGTACATGGTATATCCAAAAATGTACTATTATGAAAAAAGTGTTTGCCATTTGATGCAAAGGTTACACTTTACTTGAAGGTATCTACATAAGAGTGACATGACACTGCCATGAACGGGTCATAAACATTATAAACAAGTCATAAACGTTCATGACATAACGCTTCTTTTAGTAAGTGTCATTCGGTTTTTGTCATGACAGGTTAGGGTTAGGGTTAGGGTTAGGGTTAGAGTTAGGGTTAGGGTTCATGTGTCATGACTGTGTCATGTGTTCATGATACTGTCTTGTCATGTCACTCTTATGTAGATACCTTCAAGTACAGTGTTACCGATGCAAATGCTTCATTTTGAGATGAGTTTATGGCATTTTGAATGCAGTGTTTCATTTTGAAGGAGATGTGACGCATTTTGCATTTTGTGTGTGCAGTTTTGAGAGTTTTGAAAAAAGGAGACATAGTTTTGAAAACGTGTGTAAGCAGTTGGAAAAAACTGTAATCTTCACCTTTTGAATGTGCCATCAATGTCTCATCCATTTCAAATTCTACTGAATGAAATTTTGAAAGGTTTTGTATCATAAAAATGACACCACAACCCCTGTGAGGGGTTTCTGACAGCTTTGAAAAAGTCACAGACTTTAAAGCCCACTTTTAAACCCCACCAGGGGATTTCACTTGCATTTAATCCCCTCAGCGTTCAAGTAAATTTCAGTGGAGTAAAATGTGTGTGTTTGTGTGTGTGTGTGTGTGTGTGTGTGTGTATGTATCAGTCTGCGAAGGGTAATGACAGCTCTGAAAGTCTTCAAGTGTTTGACAAAGAAATCTCACTACAAGGACCATTTAGTAGCTTTTGATCCTCAGCAGCCCAGTTGTTATTGAATTGTAAATTTCAGTTTTTCTGATGATTTCTTGTCCATGTTGGCTTTAAAGGGGAACTCGAATGATTTTACACTAGTCACAGGTCTTGGGAAGTACTACTGCATATGTGAGAAAAGTTGCATAAAGGCTTTTGTGGCTCAAGAGGGAGCTGCGTGAAGTCTGATACATTTCTTGTGGGTAATTGTGCCAGGTTTTGGCAAGGAAGAATTGCTTCTTAGGTCAAGAATGAACTTCAGTTTCAAGTAAAGAATCATTCAACTTTTGGTCTTAACGTTTTAGGCAACAGAGAGGATATATCCATAAAATGCAAAAACAAATCCTGAAATTTAAAGTGGCCATATGTAGCTTTCAGTTAGTGTTGATTCTAACGGCCGCTTTGGACAAAAGCAGTAGTGTTATTACCACACCTGCTGTCGCAAAGGTCTAATTTTTATGGTACTATCGTCCACTGTATAATCAAGTTAGCATTACGGGGAGGTCATATAGTTGCGATGCATTTTGCTCAGACAGAAAATCATTCATTTACAATAAAAGAATAAGTTACAGATTGCATAGCATTGTTGCATTTCCAGTGTTTGCATACGGTAACTTAGCCTGGATGTATCGTGAGCTATTTCGGGTAATGTTATCACTGTCACTGTGTCATGAGCCAAAGCATTAAGAGTTTGTTGTAGCAACCAACGTAATAACAACTTAGATTCATACAGCGCATTTCATGAAAGCCACAGACACTTTACACAAGTAACGTTGCGAGGGAAAAGAAAATAGTAGGCCAACACAAACACGGACTGAAAGGAATAAACCGTCCGAGCTAAATGGAATGGGGGCGGGATTTAATGTAGGCTTCTGATGTACAACCACATCGCGCATTGTCATATTACTTACCCGAGGGCCAATTCTGGGTGGCTTTTGAATCATTTGAAATCCCATAATTTTCTCCATCTGTTAAAAGCCCGACCGAAGTTGACTCGCGTTTTCGCCCGTCGTCACTTTCCCTTACCCTTTTAGCTTTTAGTACTTTGTTTAATACATTTTTTCCTGTGATGGTCCTGCCCCAGTGTCAGCCATAACTACAGCAGATAACTTCTAAAATAGCATTAAAATACAATAAGGCCTATATAAAGAAATCTCCTGTTACCTGGCTGGATACAATAACATAGGCTTTTCCGGTGTTACAAAGAAATCTGTGACCCATCAGAATGTGTTACTGTAGCGCCGTCTACCTACCATAAATCATGTGACTTCGCGGGAAAAATCGGCTCCGAGCAGAGGCTTTACTGAAAACTATATAAAAATAGTTCTTTTCACTGTTAGTCTTGTTTGCTTCTACAGGTCATTTTAGATCATTGTGTGGAAAATGACAGAGCTTCAGAAACATTAAAAAGTTACATATAGTCACTTTTTTTACACCTACATATACTCCATCTGCTGAGCAACATCATGTGATACAATTTCCAGAACAGCTACTAAATGGACCTGGTGGTGAGCTTGTTTAATAAACTACTGATTCCAAGGGCAAGAATAAACTTTCAATCTAAAAAATATTCAAGTCAATTACTTGAAAATGTACAGTTTGACTAAGGTAACAATAGCGATAAAGGCATAAAAAAGCATCAGGCACAAGGGCAGCTGAGGTCAGCATAACCTTTAGGAGTTCAGAAGTTAGAAAAAGTGAGGATATACCCCTTTACTGCATACATTTAATGATTTGTTCATCCTGTGTTTTCACTGTGAAACCCCTTAATTTCTAACCCTCTTTATCTGCTTTGAGACAATTTAAGTGTAACTCTGGTGTAACTTCAGCTGCCGTTGTCAAAAGGATCAGACAGCGAGTGGATATTTCCACAGTCTGCTTACTGACGTAGTTACACTGTGGGAGGAGTTAAAGATTACTTATGCGTCTTGGAGAGACGGATGCATTTACACTCTTTTAACATCAGCTAGAATGCATTTCAAACCACCTCCAGATTTCAAATGTGTCTTGATTTCAAATGCCTCTTGCATGCATTTACATTTAGATTTTTTGAGATCAGAAACTATCCGATGAGCCAAAGACACATGAAGGGAAGGGTCAAAGTTGTGATGTTACAGGTTATAAAACCATTACCACGTGCTCCATAGATATTAAATGCAGTGCTTATTTCTCTAACAGGCATAAACTGGAATTGAACTTCATTGTTGCAAGAATTGAAAAAGAAAGGTTTGTACTGCACTGCCGGATTTTAGTTATCACAAATAAAAAGGGTGCATTGAATAAACTGTTTGTGTGCTTTAGAATGACATTTGAATATATTCACTTAAAAAAACAGAAACCTAAGATGTTTAAATATTCATTCACAGACAGAAATTCTGCAGTGCCATTTATTGAATAGGACTCAACAGCTGGTAGTGTGCAAATAATACCATACACCTCTGCACCATCTAAGACCTGAGTTAAAACAAACATAAATGCTATCAAAGGGAAATGACCACTAGTTTCAATAAAAACATCAAAAGTATAAAATGTTGTGCTATGACTCAAATGGTAAAGAAAAAGGAAAATGTACGACCTCCCGCAGTAGGCTTTCATGCAGCTCTATTAATGAGCTCTAAACTCAAGCTCTCAATCCTGCTTCTCCTACAAAAGAACACAACATAATGAGATCAGTGTGAGCCCTATCCAATCTATCTGTTTACTGGGGAGTTAAGCAAGGTATTTACTGTCTAAATCTTTTCAAAGGCTTTGATACCACGGCCCTGCTTGCATATGACCGTGGCTTTAAAAACATATACTCAGGGTAGTCCAACCAAATGGAGTCTATGATTTTAGTGCAACGCACGGACAGCCGAGATCCTTCTTTTACTAAACTGCATAAATGAGGGCCTACTATGGAATAACATGAGAGTAAAGAAAAGCAAGTCATGATAAAGAGTTATAATCAATAGAAATACTGCAGTTTTCAATTTTAACATGCCCAGAAAAATTAATTTTCAGTATATGTTTGCATTTCGTAAGCCACTTCCTATTTCAACCTTGAAATGTGTCACGCTAACAGCTCTATAATGCAGCGGACTATCATAAGAGACGTGTATTAACTGTGTCATTCTAACAAGTGCAAGTGGCAAAAGTTGATGTCAAACATAATCTTCAAAACCATCAAACATACCGATCAACAGTGGAGACTGACAGTTGACAGATGTGCCAATAGTCAGACTCTCTCTGCACCTTAGCTCCATTTATCACCCATGACATGAGTTGACCCCTTGACCACGTTGGCATGATTTCGTCATCGTCTTTGAAGGGACAATATGATTAGGAATAATGAAAACCACATGTATAACTGAAGCGCTATGGATCAAGATGTCTGCTAATAACTCCCTGTTTATTTTCAAATCTTTTTGTTGAATTTTTATACAGACTTACTTACTCATCACAGTAATTAACAATAACTGCCTGTCACCATGAATCGTGAAAAGCTTTTGTAGGGACATCCTCCATGATGACAAGGATAATCAATGAGGGGGATTTCGGGTGACATTTTGTAAAGACAATGATGGAAAAAGAACTTTGGTTAAGTGTTCATATTATGCTTTTTGGCTTTTCCCCTTTCCTTTATTGTGTTATATATATTTGTGCATGTTATAGGTTTACAAAGTGAAAAAGCCCAAAGTCCACCCCAAAGGGACTTACCATCTCCAACAGAAAACACTGTTCACAAACTGCTCCAAACAGCTCTGTTGTAGTCCAGCCTTTACTTCCGTGATGAACGTGCGTCACTTTGTAACACACATTATAATGCTTGCCTAGCTGCTAGCGTGGCACGCCCTCATACTCTGCTTCTGACTGGCTAGCAGTGCTGACCTATAGGTACTGCGCATGTGCGACTCCCAACAAAGATGGAATGTAGTGAGATGTCTCACTCTGTAGCTAAAACAGAGAGCTCAACACACAGGGTGAAAAGAGGAGCTGCAGCAATGTGCAGTACAACAAAAATATGGTGTTTTCTGAAAATTAAACCACATAAAGCCATTCTGGTACAACCTCTAAATACAATTATGAACCTGTAAATGAGCATAATATGAGCACTTTAAGTAAAAGTAGCAATACTACAGTGTGGACATATTCTGTTACAAGTAAAAGTCTCAATCAAGTTTTTATCAAAGTAAAAATGTACAAGCATCTAAATATACTGAAAGTACCGAAAGTAAAAATACTCCTAAAATGCCCATTTCAAAATAATGTACATTATATTTCTGAATTGTAATTATTGGTGCATTAATGTGTAACTTTCATGTTGCAGCTGAAAAGGTGTAGCTAATTTTAATGACTTTTTATATATTTTTTTTCAAGGAACACAGGACGAGATGTAATACATCCTTTAAGTGCAAGCGCATACTAAAATAATGTACCTGACCTTGGCAGTGTAGTTAACACAGTGAAATTTTCCGGTGAGCATCCCCCTTGATGGGTGATCCGGAGGACACATGTATACATCTATATATATATATATATATATATATATATATATATATATAGTGTGTGTGTATATATATATAGTGTATATATATATATAGTGTATATATATATAGTGTGTATATACAGTATATATATATATACTGGGTTATTTTATTAACCCAACCACTGGGTTGAGGCTAACAGATCTTGTTCTTCTCCCCTATAGCGATTGAATATGGAGGACTTTGTTAAACTAAAGTTAACAGAACGGCAACTTCTTGAGCTGATTGACACTTTTGCAGGTAAATATGTTATATTGTTGTACTATATGCCTATTATTAATATTATTGAATATGTCAACATTAAAAAAAATGAGTTACCCTATCCTCATGCATCCCCAATGAAGTTGTAGGCTACACAATACTCCATTTTGTTTAGATGTACAACATCTTGACATGTAAGAGCATTATGTAAAAGAATCCAACACTCTATATGTGCCACTGAAGACCATGCCTCCCTAAACAGAATCCCATTTTGATTACACATCACCTGTGGTCACCATTGTAGGTCCTGAAATACCATTTCGATAGTGACAGAAACATCTATAGAAGGCAAACAATTGGCATGGGGTTTTATTAACCTTACCATGGCCACAGAATTTATAGTTTAACTACCTCTTATTTTACCACTACACCTCTGTCTACCATTGTGCACAGCAATACTTGAAATGTAATTTTTGTTATTACAAAATGTGCTGGGGGCTCTCAATCTCACACACACACACACACACACACACACACACACACACACACACACACACACACACACACACACACACACACACACACTCTTTCTCACTCTCTTTCCATCTCTCATTTTGTCTCTCTCTCTCTCTCTCTCACTTATCTTATTATTGTTTTGATGATATATGATGTAATTAATTATTCTACATCTCCCCCTCTCAGATTGTGCAGGACTTCGAGGTCCTTCATGAAGAGGCATCAGACTAAATGTTTTTGAGCTGGAGGAGGTTCAGCGAGAAGATTCTTCATGTGGCCCAGCGGGGGGAGAAGCTCCACGTGCAGACACAGTCTTTGTCTCAAGGTATAAACAATAACATCAACATAACCCTTATATTTCTATATTTGGATTTGTGCATTTTTCGAGCCATAAGCTACTCATCCGATAAACTATGGTAATACCTATGTCAAACTATTTTCTTTCTTTACAGGCTCCAAAGACTATATTGCCCTGATGGTTCTGCCAGGCCTGATTCCACCTGCAGTCTTCAGAAAGGGCCGAAAGACCGTGAGGACTACAGTGTCTGACGCCATGAAGGCCTTCATCGATCTTACAGTAAGCCTGTGAGTAGTCCTAGACTCACACAGCCCCTTGTATCTAGTGATGCAGGTCTTTTAATGTAAAATCTGTTAGAAAACATTAGCTGTCAGATGGTCAGAGTCTTTGTCATTCCAGTACTTATGGAATATTATTATTATTTGCAGGTCGGAGCCAACATGGGTGGCGTAGCAACAGGCAGCAGAGCAGACCAGGCCATACCCCTGCACCCTGGTGTTGGGAGGCGAGGACTGCTGCTCTCAGGCATTCATCGTTCCCAGTGGGCCGGCCCTGGAGCACGACAGCGTTGTCCAAGCTGTACATGTTTGTGTCAAATGTTTTTATGTGTTTGATATCAATTTCCCAAAGCAGTGTTTCTCTGCTTAGCAGTTCCTCCAGAAAGAATGGGGGGGTGGTAGTAATGTAGCCCCATGTGTTTGTTTTTTGGAAATGCTCATGCGATAAGGGAATTCTCTCTCTCTCTCTGTCTCTCTCTAATATTTAGGAGGAATATAAGGAGGAAATGAATTATTGTTAATTGTTGCTTGGTATTAGTCCAGTTATTTGATACACATTTTGAAATGAGGTAGGGATAATGTGGCCCCATGCATTTCTTCTTTGGAAACGCTCATGTGATAAGGGAATTGGACTTGTTATTGTTATTCCAGTTTTTCTCTTTAAATGAGTAAATTAAATATTGTTCAATAAAATCAGTGACATTAATGAAGTGTATGCATTGTCTGTTATTATTAATAAATACAGTGCCTTGCGAAAGTATTCGGCCCCCTTGAACTTTTCGACCTTTTGCCACATTTCAGGCCTCAAACATAAAGATATAAAACTGTAATTTTTTGTGAAGAATCAACAACAAGTGGGACACAATCATGAAGTGGAACGAAATTTATTGGATATTTCAAACCTTTTAAACAAATAAAAAACTGAAATATTGGGCGTGCAAAATTATTCAGCCCCTTAAGTTAATAACTTTGTAGCGCCACCTTTTGCCGCGATTACAGCTGTAAGTCGCTTGGGGTATGTCTCTATCAGTTTTGCACATCGGAGACTGACATTTTTGCCCATTCCTCCTTGCAAAACAGCTCGAGCTCAGTGAGGTTGGATGGAGAGCGTTTGTGAACAGCAGTTTTCAGTTCTTTCCACAGATTCTCGATTGGATTCAGGTCTGGACTTTGACTTGGCCATTCTAACACCTGGATATGTTTATTTGTGAACCATTCCATTGTAGATTTTGCTTTAGGTTTTGGATCATTGTCTTGTTGGAAGACAAATCTCCGTCCCAGTCTCAGGTCTTTTGCAGACTCCATCAGGTTTTCTTCCAGAATGGTCCTGTATTTGGCTCCATCCATCTTCCCATCAATTTTAACCATTTTCCCCTGTCCCTGCTGAAGAAAAGCAGGCCCAAACCATGATGCTGCCACCACCATGTTTGACAGTGGGGATGGTGTGTTTCGGGTGATGAGCTGTGTTGCTTTTACCCAAACATAACGTTTTGCATTGTTGCCAAAAGTTCGATTTTGGTTTCATCTGACCACAGCACCTTCTTCCACATGTTTGGTTTGTCTCTCAGGTGGCTTTTGGCAAACTTTAAAACGCACACTTTTATGGATATCTTTAAGAAATGGCTTTCTTCTTGCCACTCTTCCATAAAGGCCAGATTTGTGCAGTATACCGACTGATTGTTGTCCTTATGGACAGAGTCTCCCACCTCAGCTGTAGATCTCTGCAGTTCATCCAGAGTGATCATGGGCCTCTTGGCTGCATCTCTGATCAGTCTTCTCATTGTATGAGCTGAAAGTTTAGAGGGATGGCCGGGTCTTCGTAGATTTGTAGTGGTCTGATACTCCTTCCATTTCAATATTATCGCTTGCACAGTGCTCCTTGGGATGTTTAAAGCTTGGGAAATCTTTTTGTATCCAAATCCGGCTTTAAACTTCTCCACAACAGTATCTCGGACCTGCCTGGTGTGTTCCTTGTTCTTCATGATGCTCTCTGCGCTTTACACGGACCTCTGAGACTATCACAGAGCAGGTGCATTTATACGGAGACTTGATTACACACAGCTGGATTCTATTTATCATCATTAGTCATTTAGGTCAACATTGGATCATTCAGAGATCCTCACTGAACTTCTGGGAGAGTTTGCTGCACTGAAAGTAAAGGGGGGGCTGAATAATTTTGCACGCTACTTTTTCAGTTTTTATTTATTAAAAAAGTTTGAAATATCCAATGAATTTCGTTCCACTTCATATATGGGACCCACTTGTTGTTGATTCTTCACAAAAAATTACAGTTTTATATCTTTATGTTTGAGGCCTGAAATGTGGCAAAAGGTCGAAACGTTCAAGGGGGCCGAATACTTTCGCAAGGCACTGTATATAGGAATATATAGGAATTTCATAGATGAAAGAATAACTAAATGAATGGGTCAAATATCAACCCAACAAGGGGGTCAATTTAACCCAATATTTGGGCTGGTGGGCCTGACCCAGTAATGAGTTGCATTAACCCAACATTGGTGTCAGAATGACCCAGGCTTTGGTTAGGCGAAGCAACCCCTTATACTGGGTTAAAATTTCAACCCAGTTCAAAAAGTCAAAACAACCCAGCATGTGTTCTGTCCTATATTGAACCAGGTACTGGGTTGGGAATAACCCAATTTGGGTTATTTTCAGCCCAGTATTTTTTAGTGTGTATAGTATATACTGATATATACTATATATATACATATACTGATGTGTAGCTTGTGAATCTCCCCCTGAGGATCAATACATTTTATTGATATAATAATATAATGTATTGATTGATTATATTTTGTATTGTTAATCTTAATCTGCAAAGTAATGACTAACTCAGTGTATTGAATTAAATGTAAAACTGTTCGATGCAGTCATTAATAATAATCTGAAACTACAGAAGGAAAATTCACGGGAACAAGATGAGCTGCAAACAACTGCAATAAAACTCGGTCAATGTGACTGACAAATCATCGACATCTGTATAAGATGAGACAAGAAGGCGACAACACACCCAAAAAATTATTTCAGAGTTACACTTGAGTAAAAACAATGGGGTTATGTAGCAAGCTTTGTCTCATTAGAAGTGACCTGTTTTTAGGCAGAGGTTCTGAGTGCACTATAATGAGCAGTTGAAGAGAGGAGAAGATGTATAATGCATTATCTCCCCTTTTATCCCGAAGATGAGAGGAGGGCTAGTTTCTGTGGGACGTCCATGTGTTGGTCATGGATTTGTGCATCTGTGTGTTTTTGTCTGAGTATGTTGACAAGCGATTGGGTGTACCTGCATGCCTATAGTGTACACTGTATTTGTATCTGTTATACATCTGTGTGCAGAGAAGAAAGCATCTGGCCTCCACTTGTGAGAGATATCACCTTGTGAAACACAAGACTCCAGACAGCAGAAGGGAGAATAGATGAGCTAACTTTGTCTAGACATCATTTTTGTTTTCTTGATACTGAAAGGTTTTCAAATTTCCCTCAGTACGGTGCACGTTGCAGACAATGCCAAAGCTACATTAACATGCATAAGCCGGTTACCAAATGTGATAATGAGGGATGTGATTGTGTGGGATCAGTGCTATCAGGGCTGTGACCACACTGCAACAATAAACATCAGATGGTGTAAATGCACCGCACAAAGGTTCAGCTGGGGCCGTATCATCCTCAGGATCAGTGCTTCTGATGCACTGCAGAACCATATGGCTCTGACTCACTTTAACACACATGGATTAAAGGTCTGGTTTGCCCTGACATGGACACTTAGGTTAAATCTGTCAGTATCACTGTATGTGCAGCACTTGATGAATTCTTCTTTTTTTCTTTTTTTTATAAATATGTCAAACAGCCTTTTTAATTAGGATGATACACATTTCTAGTCTTACAAATGTATGAGGTGTGCTATCCAAATAAACTTGCCTTAATAATTAAGGGTTTACAGCACCTCTCACATAATGCCCTTAACTGGAAAACAACTGTACATAAAAAAATGAACCATATGCCAATTTACTGTGATTAATTTTAGATTATGCTGTAGGTGACGCAGAGGAGTCCTCAGCTGTGAGATATTAACTGATTAATCACTGATACAGGGGAAATAATAGGGATTGTTATTTTAATATGTTAGGCTATTAATCTGCTATCACATGTCATCTGTAGGGAGTTGGCCTCAGTGGAGTAATCTGCTGGGTAAAACACACACACACACACACACACACTATAGTATAATAGTGCTTGGGAGTCCCCAGTAAGTCACACAATTGGTTAATTGTAATTTCTTGCTACTGTAATTATTCGACTGTGTGGTGATAATTACTAGATCATAGAATGGGAGTAGAATCTGTAAGGATACTGTAATTATTTTTTACGCATGTTGTATCTGGAGTATTAATACTGTATAATATTGGATAAACAACTCTTTTTCCCTCCTCTCCTCACCTCGGATGTAAGCAGTCGGTCTCACTATTAGTGTAGCCAGAAAAACTGGGTTTGCCACATCTAATTATCTCTAACGTTACAACGTAACATAAATTGGTAGATGCACTGTATGCTGGCAAGAGATTTCATGCTTTTTTGTGTCAAATTTTTTTTTAGACTCGTTCAGTAGGCTATGGCTAAATTAGGTGGTGCATGTGTAGGAATGGAGCTGTCCGTAGTACTGAAACGGAACAATCTATAGACAGCATTTTTGTAAGCCAAATTGTTTTCAATGACAATGAAGATTTTTGCTTGCTGCTTTTGTGTTGCTTAGCACCCCGCATTTCTTCCGCTCATGTGCCTCGCGATTTTCCGCACAATGCCCCTTACGGTTTTGCAGGAGCACCCTGAACGCCTTCACGCATCCCGTGAAGGAGAGAGAGAAAGAGAGAGAGAGATAGAGCTGCAAACAGACATGACCGGCTGTTTCTATGCTCGCCCTGCTGATTTTGAGTGATTATTGTGAATATTCTGATTAATAAATGTAAATAAATAATGCTTTATTTTGTGATGACAGTTTTGTTCAGATTTATCAGCTTGTACCTAGGCGTTTTCCAAGGTGCTCTAGGCACTGTGGACGTGTTCCTTAGCTTTCTCTCTCCCCCTCACGCGCTGAATTAACAATTATAATAAACCATAATAGCCTAAGTTTCGAACAAAACATTTTTGTAAGTCTATAACAAAAAATTAATTCTGCATCCGATTTTATGGTTTCATACACACCCTGGCATACCCGTGGCTACACCACAAACTCTGTCTCTTGATTGGTTGATGAACTTTTAGTGATTTCTTAACTTTTCATAGCTGCAAATTAGTACCATTCCCTCAGCTGTACTTTGTGTGTTTAGTGCTAATTAGCAAATGTTAGCCTACTAAACTATGGCGTTATATATGTGTCACATTCCTGAGCGAGTAATTGTATGTTTTGAGCGCAGAGAACTATATTTTGCAAGCACATTACATTGCATTTTGAACAGAAATTAACACTCGCAAAAAATTATTTAGTTTGAGTAAACAAAAACCTATTTCGTGCACAATAAATGTATTTGCATGTCTTTCTCTGCTCGCAGGTAAAAGCTGCTGCGCTCCGGTCCTGTCTCCCTTGCTCTCAACCTCTTCTCTCTGCGTGCTCAACTCTAGACACGCTCGCTCAGATTTTCACAGCGTTACAAGTGTGCCACAAAACCAACCAATCACAGTATCAAAAGGTCAATTCTGATTGGCTGTTCACCTCCAATTAGATCGCAAGTAGCAGGAAAGATATATCTACAGGGAAACAGTTTTTGACACAACACCTGTAGTGATTCCCCAGCAAGGGGTATATCTGCTGTAGCTAGTGGGTACTTGGAAAGATTGTGGAGCAGCTTAACTAATCAAAATAATTTAATTATGATTGATTTAAAACAATATATCAGCTGAAACAGCTCAACACATATGTTTAAACATATAGCGAAGTAATCAATGGTAGAAATAAAAAGCTAAAAGTGGCCTACTGACTTAGCTAACAGTTTAAATGATTAGTTAAAAGTAATGGATGACTTTTAAAACATTAACCACACTTCAAGTAAAAGGCCTAGCTAGTAGAATTTCTGACCAAACCAACCTAAATGTCTATAGTTCAATTGCATGAAAATGTAAGAATATTCACTTTAATAGGATAGTGTGAACACATTGGGAATTGACAGGGTGGGTATGTGAGTTAATATGACAGGGATGTGGGGGAACCTCAGACCAGAAGGGTTGGAAAGCACTGATCCACAGTATTTTATATTATTGACCGACCGGTATATTACAGGCATGCCTTAATAGTTGTGTTAATCACAACACCGTTTTTTGAATTACATATCTCCGTGTGTGACTAACATCATCCTTCACAAGAAATCTAACATTAGCTAGCCCAGCATGGATACAGTATATGCATCCAACATATTCATCTGAACAAACCTAAAATGTCACAATACAGCCACTTAAAAGAAGTTTGTAATACTGGTTACATCGATGTGGTGTTTTATTAACCTTAATTCTTTAAGGTTGGTTCAATTAACTTGCAAAGTAGCTATCCGTTGCTAACGTTAGCTAGCTAGCTTATTTATGTCAAAAAGCAGTAGCTAACGAACATTACTGCCAAGATATGATTTCATTTTAAGACAGATGACAACACTTGACGAGTCTTATAACACCTCTCTGGTCTCTCGTAAAATCATATCTTGGCAGTAGTTAGCTAGCTAACGTTTCTGCTTTTTGAGATACATTAGCATTAGCAACGGATAGCTCATTCGCAAGCTAATATAGCAACATAATTCAGGTTAATAAAATACGGTAATGTAACCAAAGTATTAAAAACTACTTACATGTGGCTATAGTGTGACAGGCCTACTGCTGTTCAGACCTAACTTAGCTAGTTACAGTGCTGCGAGGCCTGTTCAGATGACATGTCGGCTGCTGTGTGTGAGCTAGCTAGATTGCTTGTGAAGGATGAGTCAAACTAACGTTAGTCACACAAGGAGATATGAGTCAAACAATATAACGGCATTATAGTACACACAAATATTAAGACATTTCTGTAATATAGCTATGTCAATAATACAAAATACTGACCGAAATGTGTTTTAATCCAGTAACATTAGTCAAACAGCTCCACTGTAGACGGTATTTGCCGTACCAACAAGTGTTGACTGAAAAAGACGGTTCCTCCTAGATTTTTGTTTCCTGATATTGCAATCTAATTGGAGACGAACAGCCAATCAGAATTGACCTATTGATTCTGCGATTGGTTGGTTTTGTGGCACACTTGTAACGCTGTGAAAATCTGAGCGAGCGTGTCTAGGGTTGAGCGCGCAGAGAGAAGAGGTTGAGAGCGAGGGAGACGTGACCGGAGCGCAGCAGCTTACATTTATTGTGCCCGAAATAGGTTTTTGTTTACTCAAACTAAATAATTTTTTGCGAGTGTAAATTTCTGTTCAAAATGCAATGTAGTGTGCTTGCAAAATATAGTTATCTGCGCTCAAAACATACAATCACTCGCTCAGGAATGTGACACATATATAACGCCATACTAAACTAAGATGGTGAACATGGTAAACAGTATACCTGCTAGCATTAAGCTCAAAGCACCACTGTGCCCAAATACAACCCCACAGAGCTGCTAGCATGTCTGTAGACTAATCGTCTTGTTACTGTACAGCTCAACAATTTCTTTCAGTCTATCATTTTTCCCTCTTATATACTCTCCTCTCCTCTCCTAACAGCTGTGGTTGCCTGCAGCGTTTAGCTAACACGTCTCTGGCCTGTCATCCAGAGGTACATTAGCACACTCATCAAGCCAGACACAGTTCATAGAACTCACATGCAAAGCCTACACACAGTACATACTCACTATTATGCTCACAGTGTCACTCCTCACTGTGCACTGCTTGTGGGGCTGAAGTATGGAAATCCTGATATCAGAGGTTCCTAAAAAAAAAGGGAGTGCCTGTTTGTGAAGAAAAACCAGTTGTGTGTGTGTGTGTGTGTGTGTGTGTGTGCATATATTCATATGCATGTGTTTGATGCAGAAGAAAGTGGTTGGCTTTGGTAGGCTCCCTGATACAATTGGTAGTGACAGATATATGGCTAATTAGTGCAGCCTTGGCTCTGCTGTCCTCACCTCTCACCAGCCCGCTGTGAAATTGGATTAATTTACCTCGCCTTAATACACTGTGTATCAGCTGTGGATTTTAACCAATAGCAAGTTTCTTTAACAAGCACAGATTTGTTGCAAATTTGGAAAGAAATGTGTTACAAATGTGGTTTAATCTACAATGTGTGTTCACATAGTTTAATGTGGTTGAAAAACTGTACTGCAGCACTCTTTCTCTCTCACACACACACACACACACACACACACACACACACACACACACACACACACACACACACACACACACACACACACACACACACACACACACACACACACACACATGCCTACACAGTATGGTGAGCATGTTGACTTTTTGCTAGTAGTCCAATTAGGTTGGCTCTTCTTTACAGCATTCTAAGGTTCTTACAAAGACAATCTGTTTCTTAGGAACTCCTTAAGACTCCTTAAGCTCAGTCCTTAAAACAAGCAGCAGACAACATCTCCTAAGCTTTTTTCTTTTGACTTCATCTGTTTCCATCTTGTGCTGATAGTTTACTAAGTCCATCAAGATCATCTCAACCGTCCATGCCCAGTAGATACTCATAATCTCTGCTGTCCGTATTCTGAACCCTGCTCAAGCACATGGTCACAACATTGTTAATATAATTGGCTTCCCATCCTATTTTTGTCATCTGCTAATACCAGGCTACAACAACCGACAGTCCTGGTCATTCCAGGTTCCACTATATGTGAATGTGACTAATCTGGCATAAAGAAAAGGCTTAAATTGAAGGAGTGGTTAAAAGTGACAAAAAAATTCTGATCATAAAATCTTTGTGAAATGAGTGTGCTATGTGAAATGAGTGCGCCTTATGTTGTTTTGTGCGCACTCATCATTAACTCCACTTTCCCACCCATTCTTATTTTCTTCAGTCTCTTCTGCATCTCTCTCTCATCTCTGTCTGTGTTAACATAACTACTCTTTGCCAACAGCACCCCTGCGTAGTACAAAAACATCCGTCTGCTAGAGCCCCTGCGTGGGACTTTCTTGTAATGCTGATAGGAAACCACTGAGTGAGTGAAGGAATGAGGGATAGAGAGAAATAAATGTGAGTATCTGTCTACTGTAACTGTTTGGCCCTTAGAAATACTGTAAATAAACCTCAATTCAAACATGATGTATCATCTTTCTGCTATATGGAGTTAGAGTTTAAAGCCAAACCAACAACAAATTGTTACTTTGTGTACACACAGTCCATCTAAATAGGTTTGTAATCCTTATTTATTAAGAGTTAAAAAGGAACATAACACCCCATTTTAGGTCGAACACGCTCTCAGCATCCTGAACCCCAGTACCCAATGGTTGCTGACAACCCCACCTCCACTGTTTCTCTATTTTTCTTTTCTTTTAAAGCCTAGATATAATATCTGACAGTCACCTATAATTCATAGAACCGTAGGTACATGTGTAACTCTTGATATTAACGTATAAAATGTCAGCAAATTCCCAGCACAAGTTCATAGAGACCAAGATCTTCAAAGCCCAAAGATGTTCCGTTTACAATGATAAAACTGACTTAAAATAAATATTTGATTACCAAAATAGTTGCAGATTAATTTTCTGCTGTCAGCTCTACTACTACTACTACTGCTGGAGCCTTGCTACAGTTCTCGTTAAGCTATACTTCAAATTGGTAACTTAGGTTTGCCAACATGGAAAAAAAAAAGTGTGCAGCCATTAAAGGTCCCATGACATGGTGCTCTTTGGATGCTTTTATATAGACCTTAGTGGTCCCCTAATACTGTATCTGAAGTCTCTTTCCCGAAATTCAGCCTTGGTGCAGAATTACAGCCACTAGAGCCAGTCCCACAATGAGCTTTCCTTAGTATGTGCCATTTCTGTCTGTAGCTAATGAGGAGGAGAGAGGGGGTGGAGGGTGGGGGTGTGGCCTTGACCAACTGCCACTTTGCTTGTTTGAAAGCCATGATGTCTCTCTCTCTCTCTCTGTCATGGGTGGGCCAAATTCTCTGGGCGGGCAAAACAGAGAAAGGGGAGTTAACCTAGCTCCTCATGACCTCATAAGGAGCAAGATTCCAAAGGCAGAGCAGAATACCCAGGGCTCTGTTTACACCTATCGCCATTTCTAGCCACTGGGGGACCATAGGCAGGCTGGGGGAACGCATATTAAAAAACCTCATAAAGTGAAATTTTCATGCCATGGGACCTTTAAAGGAGCTATTTACATTGTTTACACACTACATCCTACGTGTTTCCTTTCCACTGTCACTTGTTGCAAACAATTAGTGAATCTGTTAATGTAAAATTTCCTAAAGAACCGACAACAGCTGTACCAGTCTGATAGCTTCTTTGCTTCAGACAAGGAAAAAGGTTACTCAGTGGTGCTCATGGAATTACAGCACTAAACACACTGCTATATGCTGAAGTCACTACATAACAGAGATGTCCACTCAGTGTGCAGACACTGACAGACACGCGCACACACACACACACACGCACTCGTACACACACACACACACACACACACACACACACACACACACACACACACACACACACACACACATAAAACATAAAACAAACACTGACCCAGAGAGATTGCTGAGTATGTGCATTTTTTTGGTCCCCAGCCATCTGTCAAAAGTTTTTGGGGGAATGGTGATGATGATGGGGTCTCCAGACACAGATGACAGCAGTTCAGGACAGTTCAGTTTAGCATGTCACAAGAGGCTGACACACAAATGTGTGCACACACACATCAGAAAGGCATTTATGCATGGACAGACATGTTGGATATACACACAGACACAGCCACAGCCACAGCCACACACACACACACACACACACACACAAAGGACACACAACACACTGAGCTGCAGTGTCAAGTTTAACTAGGAGACAGAACTTTAATGCAACAAGGTTGTCACTGTCTATGTGTTGTGTATCTGTTGTGTACACGGGTTGTTTGTAATGTTGGATTCTTTCATTTTAAAGAACATTTCTATTCTATATTTCTAACATCACTATCTATATCGATTATGTGATTTAGGCTAACACTTAACATAATCATGCAATGAAGTGTTGTGTTTTCAGTTCCCTGTATGTTATATCAGGTGCTCTATTACAAAGTCATGTTTGAATTTGCAACATGTCTCCACCTCACCAAAGTAAAGAGTAAAGGTTAAAGGAATAGTTTGTAGTTTAGTAGGATCCTGAACTCGTTAGGTGTAAACTTGAAAAAAAGTAAACAAGTTGACTTGTGTTTCTTATCCTATGTACACACAACTCCTCATGTAGAGGAAAGCATGTAGATGTACTCATACAAAATAAACTTGATAAAAATGAAAACATATTCCAATGCTGCCCTTTTTCTGTATATTCTTAAAGTCCAAAACACAGTGAAAAACTGCACTCTGTAAAAGCAACTAACTACCTTAACATGATCCTTAAGCACCATAAAATCAACAATCTGTCTTAAAGGGCCATGAACTTGTTTCAATAAAATAGAACTATTATTACTCAATATTAACCTGCATTAAAAAGTATTCATACTGTAGAACATGAATACAGAGACGCATTTTTTTGTTACTACCTATGTTTACATGTGTATTTTACCACACACGTTCCAGCTATCAGTGCTTTATAAAGCCAATATTCTCTCCTTGATTATTTTAGCCAAAGAAACAGTTTGGATTCTTCAAGTTTTGTTTATTTTTTGGCATAACTGCTCTGCTATAGCAGAACTACAACAACATGAAAAAGCCAGAGGCCAGTTTGCACAGACGAGGAATCGTCTTCAAAAAGCGAGCTTGCCAGCCATCCATCCAGCCATCCATCCAGCCGGCCGAGTGCTGTGATGTTGAGACCAAGAGGTTCTGCATGCATGTTTTATTGCAGGCTGCAACAGCAACAGAGAAAGAGACAGAGACAGAGACAGGGGCACTTAAAGCGGAATTTCAAATGATAACATGAGAGACAGAAAGAAGAGGCTTGCAGAGTTCAGCAGGGTTGTGTGTGTGTGTGTGTGTGTGTGTGTGTGTGTGTGTGTGTGTGTGTGTGTGTGTGTGTGTGTGTGTGTGTGTGTGTGTGCGTGCGTGCGTGTGTGTGTGTGTGTGTGCGTGCATGTGTGTGTGTGTTTTATGTGTTTATGTTTGTGTAAGGTGGTATGTGAGTGTTTACCTGCTGGTGTGGGAAGGCAGACTGATCTGAAAGCATGTCAATGGTGTGTTTGTGTGTGTGTTTGTGTGTGTGTGTCAAGCAGAGCTGCAGCTGGGTGCTCTGTTTTCTTGTGCACATAATAATAAAGTGTGTTACAGTGTAAGTTTACATCCATGCGCACGCAATGCCATCGCAAACCCTCTCTGCTGACCTCCCCACATGTCATGCCCACATGTTTCTGCGGTTAACGTAAGTGGACATATGCTGACCATATGTTTTGATTTCGTTGTGGTAGTTTGTGTGGATCTCTTACTTTCTTTTTTACTCTGTCATACGCAAAGACAAACAAAAAGAGATGCAATACAGGAGAAAGACTCAACTCTATTGTTCTTGATCAAAATGTAATAATTTAAAATATGATCTATGATTAAAGTCTTCTTTTCCCTGAGCCTCTCCACTTCTTCCTTCACCCTCTTTACTGACCTTCTATCATATATACACTGATGATGGAAATGTCAGTGTGGGTGTTTCGTCTGAATATTTCCCCTTGTACACAAAATTATCAAAACTAATGAGGACATGAGGATGAATTGAGGACATTCATTCTCACCGGAGGATGAGCCATTTTCACTTGAATTCTCCCATGAATACATTAAACATTAAATTAAGTGGCCTGTTCATTTAGCTGCTAACCCATTGCACAAACAGATCAGTGTTTTTCGTTGGCACTGATTGGCTGACTGCCCACATGAATGAATGGTCTCTTTTAGATATATATTTGGCTTAATGGTTCTAATTGTGAACACTTCAAGAGCATGTTTTGAATGTGCACATCACATGACCCTGCAGTTTAGAAGTTGGCCACTTTATCAAAGTTGATCCACAGATAAATGCTGTTCCTAAGGGCTTGTATCCTCTATAAATGTTTTTTTCTTAAACCTCATCCTCATGCCAAAATATAGAACATAATATCTCTAAATGTAATGGGCATATTGCCCTTAAAGTTGCACAAAATAATCATGCTCTCACCTTTTTGAGCGTTATGTTTTAGGCCCACCATTGGTAAGAATCAAAGGTCAACATGGCAAACAGTAAACTGTAATTCCCTGTTGGGCCATGGCTGAGTGTCTGTGGTATGGATGTATTAAGAAAGTTGGATAGAGCACCGTCACTCAGCCTTTCTGCCAATTTGTCCTATTGATCACTCGCGGTATAACAAAAAAATACCCATCCTCCAAAAAAGCATTTGGCCAACATTATAAAAGAGACGTCTCTAAACCTTGAGGACATTATATTTGTAAAAAAAAATTCAGGGCAGAGACATCTTTTTTTGTGTGCATGAAATCATCCCAATGTGAAGTCTATGGGCCCATTGGGCAGGGCCATGGAGAAACACTCATGTGCATGTGCAGTCGGCCGCGCAACATAGAAGCAAATCTGTTAATGGGAAAACATTTTTGGCTCATTCACTGGACGAGCAATTTTCTTTCAAGTAAGTGGGAGATTATACATCCGCGGTCTGTGGCTGTCCATCCCCTGTAGTTTGTAATTTGTAACCTGTAGTTTTTCTAGCGCCACCATCAGGTCAACATTTCAATTTGTCCAATAGTTTGGTCACTGTCCAAATCCATAGGCTTAGCTGTACTTTCTGTCTTTATCTTTTCTCTCACCTTTTCACTCCATTATTAACTCTCTCCTCTCCTCTCCTCTCCTCTCCTCTCCTCTCCTCTCCTCTCCTCTCCTCTCCTCTCCTCTCCTCTCCTCTCCTCTCAGGCTTGTATGTGTCTGGGTGGAAATCAAAGTGCATTAAACATTAAATATGCTGTCAAGAGGCAGAAGTCTCTCCATGCTGATGATGACATGGAAAGTAGGGCAGTGAGGGAAGAGGTATGGATGGAGAGGAGGAGGAGGAGAATGGACACAGATATGCAAAGATGGAGGGACACAGATGGAGAAAGAGACACTAAAGAAGCCACATAAATTATCACACATACAGTATAGGATTTGGAAAACATCTGAATTGATGCTCCTTGTGTGTGTGTGTGTGTGTGTGTGTGTGTGTGTGTGTGTGTGTGTGTGTGTGTGTGTGTGTGTGTGTGTGTGTGTGTGTGTGTGTGTGTGTTGTGTGGTTAGGTTTGAGACAGACAAGGCGTGCCTGGACAGAGCAGAGTGTATTCTAACCTGCCTCGTGTGGTTGAAATCAGATCCCTAAACCACACACTGAACAGATTAAGGCTGTCGGCCAGTTGCACAACATGACGTTGGTAAATATGTCTCTATCTCTGCTTTTACTGTAGAGGTTTTTGTGTGTCTGCGAGTGAGAGACAGAAACTAAACACATTTACTTCCAGACCACTAAAGCTCACACACGGTGCTGTTAGGTCTCTCTCTCTATCCTTCTCATTTTGTCCATAACAAACTGTTTCAACAATATGATCCAGCAAGAGAGAGAGAGAGAGATTGACTCAGCTGAAAGGTTAAAGCAGGCTTCACTCTCTCTCTCCTGTTACTATGCAGACTAGCAAGATGGAGCAGTCCCCCGCTGCCACAGGCCATACTCTCTCAAATTCAAAGTCAAATTTGCTTTAATGGCATACCAGGAAAAAAAAGTGTTGCCAGTACAATATATTCGCTACAGACCAATATTTTTACATTCATCATTAATGATAACAATAAATAACCACTTGCTAAAACTAATGGTTGCTACGTAAAACTTCTGTCATTGAGTTAAATAAAATGGTTGCACTAAAACTAAAACTGGTTTGACCATGGAGATGCAAGAAATATGCACTAGTCCAGAATACAGGATCTTCTTCCTGTATTTATTTTCTTGCTCCCGCCCCAGACACATCTGACCAATAAGCGCTGGTAGTGTTGCATTTTGGTACGGTTGGATGTGTCTGAGGGTAAAACGAAAACGAATCAAGGGGAAAATGCTCCATGTTTACAAAACTCATTAACTGATTCGGACCAGAGCAAACGAACGATAGGTGTGAAATACCATTTGCTAATTTAAACACTGCCAAAGCTGATGGGACAGTCATTAGTTTTGAAAATTTGACCTGATAATGATGCTAGGTGCGGTTCAAAAGTTTGTACAATTCTGGGGTAGGCTGGGTAAACCCAGCCCGATCTGCCGGCGATTTGATTTCACCCTGCAGCTCAGGCTGGAAACCTGTACATTTATCTATCCTGCTTCCGTTACAAATCTTCGGGGACCAATCACAAACTGGCTTATCCATATATATTATTGGCGGGTTTAACGCGATGACGATAGAGAAGCGACGGCAAGCAGCTTTTTGTTTATATTCAACATGGCGGCCACCGAAGCGCAACTTAATACATCCATGGCAGCAACCCGTTAATACCGCTGTCGCTGCTGTTTTAAAAGATTTCAAAGGCAAGTTTTTGCTGAAAACAGAACAGAAATTTGCCCTGGAACAATTCCTACAAAAGAAGGATGTGTTTGCCTTACTACCGACCGGCTTCGGTAAAAGCCTCATTTACCAGCTAGCCCTGCTGGTGGCCAAAAGAATGGAGCTCAGCTCAAACCCCGTTGTTGCGGTCGTGTCACCGTTGGTCGCGCTGATTGGTTGAAGGACTATCCAATTGCGTACAGAGTCATTTGAACTATGCCCGTTGATCACGCCTCTTGTGCAGTAGAAAATACAGAGCAGACTCCCCAGACTAATGTTCAATCTTAAAGATTGAGCTTGGTCGGGTGATAGCCAGACTATGGGGGACATGAATGTATGAATAAAAAACAATAATGTCCCCCTTATGGTGGCGCTAGAGGTAAAGTCATGAGCATCACCTCTGTGACTTGTGTACTTACAGTAACACATAAAGAAATATCAAACAAGTCTCTCTGGTTTTAAGGAGAAGATGGCTTTTTGGAGCTGATTAACAGCTGGGTCCAGTGACTGCAGCATATCAGAAGTTGCTGGCTAATGTCTGTACAATCTGTATATTGGCTGTTTGGAACAAATAAACGTGGACTTGGGTGAGTAGCACAGGGCTAAAATATGCTTCCTGTTCAGTCTGAACAAACCTTACATCCGCTTTCATGATACCAAGACCAGCAGTAAGATTAAAAGTTTTGACCGCTGTCTGGAGGACGCACACAAAACAAACAGCTGTTGGTTTTATTGGCCCCATATGAGTAGTCACGTTTGACCAACAACTTGTATACAGAGGGGATTTATCAGAGCATTTTGCTGCTGCTGCTGGAAATTGATTGACAGCAGTAAGACTTAACCATGCAGTCATTTCTTCAGACAGTAGAATTGAAACAGTGAGCTAAAAGGCTAAAAAAGCTGCTTAGAGCTGGTCTGATAATTATCTGTGGGTTTATGCAAGCTGTGAGCGACCCCCCCTCAAATTACACATAGTCATTTGAGTCATTGTTAATGTAAAACATCTAGATTTGTGGAGCATTAAAGATTTGAAGTCATTGTGGGTGAGCATACAGCCAGGAAGGAGGGCTCAATTCAGGGCACAAAAGATGGAAAAGTTCTCTTTAAAACCAGCCCTTATTTTTCTTAGACTGATGCTTTTACTTGACAAAATTCTGTGACACAGCAGGGTCGTCACAACTGCAATAACATAATCCAGAGAATAATTTTAATTTGTTTATTGTACTCTTTTTTTGCTACAGTTTGTTATACCTGCTTATGGTTTCAATATATCTTGTATATCATTACTGTGTCTCCATGTACAGTATGTTTTTACTGTGTTTGGCTGCTTTCTTTTCAGACATTATATTGTATTTATACGCATGATACATGACCCAGCTGTATTTATCCATAGACATAGTTTAAATTTTTATGAAATGGGTTGTCTAATTTGTTTTTGTTCATATCTCTGCCATATACAGTATGTTTGATGTTGTCTTTTTAGGGTCTTCAGGTGCAACGTTTAACGAAGAGAGACCTCAGTCATAGTATCTAATTTGGATGGTTAGCACCTAAACTAACTCACATTTTACCCTTGTCTCAGTTGGACTGGTGTGTGTGTGGTTTCATCACAGATAAGAATGACATCACCCGACTCTCCATTAACTGCTTAGTTGTTTGGTTTACCCCTAAGTATTAGGTCCAAAATGTCCTAAAATAAACGATGATTATATATACTGTATTTCTCTTCACGGCTGAAATACAGTTTGGGACTTATATCAGCATTTCATTCATTGTCATTCAATACAGACATAGTAAAATTACAGAGCAGGAAATGTTTAAAACAAATCATGAGAAAAAAGCAGAAAGTTGTACTATAGTTGACTTTTTGATAGTTACCGCCACATGTCAAAAGAGGACTATTAGACTGTTTAAACCACTTTTGATAAATTGATACAGTATATGTGTCCTACACAACACATTGTTTTCCATGAATGTGACAGACACAAACTGTCTTAACACGATCTGAACACTGCCACGATCAGGATCATTCCAAGTTAGCAACATATTGACTGCCTTGAATCTTCGTACACTCTACAGTGAAGTGAGGAAACTCTGTTGTCACTGACATTCAATATCAGTCTGTGTGTACACGCAAAGATATTCAGCTCCTCGGGGTTATTGCTGCCATTTGAGAGGAAGAGGGAAGATAATAGCCCTTTTTGAAAACGGAATAAAAATAGCAAAACTTTGGTGGGCATCCAAGTATGAGCATTGATCTACAGAGGACTCAAACTCTGCCTGCACACAGACAGTCAAAGAGTATTTTCTCAGTTATCTCATTTTTACTCCAAAATATGTTGAATGAAATATCTAATGACCACAATAGAGATGAAGGATGAATAAAGATCCAATATGTTGACTTGCCAACTTGCCATGTTGAAGTGTCAAGATTCACTGTAAAACACGACACATCTAAACAATGGCAGCATCTCTATGAAGGTGTAGACTGTGTCCAGGATAGGCTATAACACTGTGTGAGATGAATCTAATATATAAAGTCTCGGTCACAATCTGTGTAAGACTTTACAATTTGGAGAAATGTTGGATTGTGTGATGGAATGATGGAATAGAAGAAAAAAAAATGCCATATAGCGCTCTATGCATCAAAAAACTCCAAAGTGGTAGAGGGGGGAGATTGTTAAGCCAGTTGCAGTAAGGCAGAAGAGGGCAACATATTGCATAATTGCTGTTTTTCAAAGGGAGTTTATGGTAAATGTTTAGCAGTAGCATTATTCTAGTTCGCCGGTGTGTTCTGCATCATTTTAAGCTTTATTCTGATTGGTGTGTTTGTAGATTTCTGTCATAGCAGCGGTCACATTGTGAGTTCTAATTTCTGACACTGCCCGGGTTTTGGGTTAACTTTTGGGTCAACCAAGCTTTAAATTGGCCAATAGTTGACGTGTATAATGGTATGATCTAAGACCACTTTTTTGACTGACAAATGTCTCTCAAGGTTTGTCAATTTTTGCCCAAAATTGTAGTGTAAAGGGTAATCTTTTTAAATTTTGATTGTGCCAATGGAATAATATTTAGAGGCCTGAAGGGGAAACACTGCAGCATTTCATAAAAAAAGAAGTAACAAGTAGAGAAAAATTCTGAAGAATAGACATCATTTTATGTATAAGAAATGTATTTTATTTTCTAATTTCCTATCTGGGAAACCCACTAAAATTATCTCACACGCTCTAAGGGTCCTAACTCCCAGTTTGAGAACCACTGGTCTAGAGTAAAGCGCTCAATCAAAAGGACTCTAAATTGATTGCATGAGCTGCGTGGCATTCTTGGTTTTGAGAGTCACAAAACTCTTGGAAAAGCATGTGCTAAGTAATACTTATCGTGTATGTCTTGGCTGGCTCAGGGATACAGAAGCACAATCCACTCAACAAATCAATATTTCAGAGCACAACAGGTGAAACAGACAGACAGGTTTCTGAGTTTAGCGTTGCTAGCAGGTTTAAGGAGTTTAGAATAGAGAGATGTGAGTGTAGTGTTGTGTGTTTGAGACTTTTGGTAGTGTTGTACTGTACAAGAACTTCAGCATTGAAATTCAAATGTCTGTCCCTTTTAATTTAATTCCATGAGACCACGTATAGTCTTCTTCAACATCAGAGCCTCATTCATCCAGATCCACACCAAACAACAGTAAACAGATCAACACAATAAGACTGTTTTATGTAATAAAGACATACTCACTGACACATATGCTCTGATGTGTGTGTGTGTGTGTGTGTGTGTGTGTGTGTGTGTGTGTGTGTGTGTGTGTGTGTGTGTGGTTAGGAGTTGGTGGAAGGGGGTAAATCTAAAGAAGGAGTTCATGAGCCTACAGTAGCTTTAGGCCCCAAAATGCTCTTTGGTTGTCCCAGATTATGATAACCTACAGTGATGAATCCCACTGCACAGAATTGGAGTCAAACCAATGAACGGATCGTCTAAAATCAAAAGCCTTATAGCTTACTGAAGGGACTGCAGAGGACATAAATAAGCTGCTGTACAGAACACGCTGTTACATTGAATTGCAGAGTCTCTCATTGATGCCAATCAGGCTTTTTTAAGGCTATATGTGATCCATCAACAGCTGAAAACCTGAATATCTAGTCATGAACAGTTCATGTTTACCCTGCAACATGAACATCTGGGTTCATTATTGATGCCGTGTTGGTGCCTGCATGTGGAAAGGGTGGGTTTAGCGCACGGGGAGTCGCCTCTGAAAACCCCAACACACACACACACACACACACACACACCTCAAAACCCTTTTAACAGATTCTAGACTCTGAACTTCATGTATTTACATCCTGACTGAACGAGGCTTTTTTTGTCCCCCCAAACACCGCCAGAACATGCTTCAGGTGTGCGCAACCCGCAGTAACGAGACTGCGATGCTGAGCCAATGCAGCGGCAACACACGCCCCTCCGCTCCGTTCCGCGCTGCTTGCCTGTGAACACACACACACACACACACACACTCACACACACACACACACACACACACACACACACACACACACACACACACACACACACACACACACACACACACACACACACGCCGACCCCCCTCCCCCCCCCGATCCCCTCATCGTCGACAAACACACGCATCCGCGTCTGGACCGCCAAATGAATGAGCAGTCAACACATCCTACGCTGTGAAAATGCATCTCGATCTTACTGGATGGTCAAATGTGCAAACGCAACCGTGTGACACATTTCAATGGGGGGGTGGGGGGGATGAGAGCGCGGCCGCAGCGGGCGTGCGTGCAGCTGGGTAAAAATATTTTGAGGTGGGCGCCCTTCGAAGCATAAAGGCACACATGTAAGATATGAATGAATAAAATCACACATTTTTTAGGTGTAAATCATGAGCTGATTTTTTTCTTTTTCTTCAAATAGCCTATACTTGGTGGTCTACTTACGCACTGCCTCCTTTTTAGGGTCTAGGGCACTGGCAGTCTGCTGTATCTGGCCTATTTTGTTCTGGAGGACCCAGACCCGCTGGTTGGTGCTAATGATGTCGTTTTCCAGCTCCTGAAATAAGGAGCAGGCGTGCCGGGCCAGGTCGGACAGCTGTCGCAAGGTCCGGGACAGAACCACGTTACTGATGGCACACAGGTCCTCGAAAAGCAGAGCTTCATCGTTGGGGATCTGGTGCCTGCACAGAAGCTGCGGCTCCACAATCCTTTTGGCGAATGGCATTTTGCACGCCAAAAATAATAGTTGTAAGCCAAGTGTAAATCCCCAGTGCCTAGAAGAAAAAGGGAAAAGGGGGAAACAGACAACATCCAAATATATAAATCCAAGAGAAACCCGATGAGGTTCAGGCCGACCGTGCGTTATCCCCGGGCGTCAATCCAAAGTTCCCAGATTCTCCTTGAGATCCTCCATCCTGCTGCTGGTTTCTGGGGATCACTCACACTCCCGCTCACGCACGCACGCACACACACACATGCACACACATGCAGGACACAGCTAAGCCCAGGTCAGTGGTGTGAGGATGCGTGTTGAGTCTGCAATCATGGGTTGCCTACGTGCAGCGTCAAACCAGCCAGATTGAAAAGGAAACACCGTTTAAATCTTTCAAAATAAGAAGACGAGTCAAGTAGAATTATAAACAATGATGGAGGAGACTGGGGAGGGCTGAAAAGTTGATAGAAAATACAGAAAACATAGGCGTTGATGAAACATAACACAACAACATACAGAATATCTTGAAAAAGACCGTCTTTGTAATAGACACATATTGTTTCATTCTCAGTCTGCACACATTAAGCTTTTATTTTTTTAGGTCTGTCCTCGCTTTTCCGGTCTTATTGCGGTTACTTTTCCGGGAATTGATGCAGCCTGTCTCTGTGGCCTGAACAGCGTGCAGGCTGAGAGGATGAGAGACTGAGGTAAAACCCGGAGATGTGGATGTGTGTGGACAGGGAGCGGTCAGGAAAATCTAAATCAAGTCAAAATCTACAAGTTTCTCATCGTGACAGGACACACTGACAGACCAGCGTTTTATAACAAGATCTGAGTTCATTCAGACTCTGATATTTGATCGTGTGGGTGATCCGGTAACACTGGACTTAATGTATAAGACAAATGTTCATTATCTTTTTCATTATCAAACCTTTGTACATGATGACAACCTGGATCAATGGGGGTTCAGAACTGTACACAATAGTTGATCTATGGATATAATTTGCTCATAAGAGCAGACAACCAGCTCAACTTCAATGTATGAAATTAAGGTAGGCCTAATTAATAATGAAATGTCCACTATATGACAAAAAGTCTATAGGATTTAATTGGTCAGTGTCATCTGGAAACTAATGTGTCTGGCTTCACTAATTAACTTGTAATCAGCATTTAATCAAAAGAACATACTTAACATTATTTAATCACCTTAATACTTCATGACTTTTCATAATTTTATGAGAACTGCTTTTAAAAACGATTTTTGAACCAATAACATCTTTAAAAAGTCCACTCTAGAAAATTATCCTATTCTGTTTTTTTTTTTAAAGACCTCATTGGATTTGTAGTTTTGTAACAGTTTGTTCATAAGAGGTCATAACGGGGAGACCAATTTAACCTCAAATACATAATATATAGTTTGTAATGTCACTATGTTGGATGACATACTGTACATTTCTGTGTCTGTGAATGACTTTGTCGGGTAGACAACTGCCCGTTGATTTGAATTGCGGAGATATGTGAAATTAGCAAATTTCTTCACGTCTTTGTTGTAATTTTCAGCCATAACTGTAACGTTTCGACCTATTCTGACATTTCTGCTGTGCCTATTTTATGTACTGTGTTGCTTTCGCTAGCATCTTTGATAAACCAACTCAACGTTATGAACAGCGACATCTCAAAACCTAAGTCAGTGTCAGTCTCAGTCTTTAGTACAGACAACCAAGGTCTGCTATACAGTGCCATGGATAGAAGAAACAACCCAAGAAATGGGAAAAGATTTGTTGGAGGTCCTCAGGGCCGTCCACCACCTCGTCAGAATGCCCCTCATGGTGCTCGGCAGGACATCTATTGCCCCTAGAAAGGAAACCAACTAGAAATAAGTCAGCTCAAAAAACGTCTCAAATGTCTTTCAGTGCTGGTGCGTCCAGCGTCCATGAACGGCCAGGAGTTAGGAATCATGGCAACATTGTTGGACAAAGAGAACACAGAAGTCACAGAGCTCTTGAGGAAAGAAGCTGCATTCATCCAGAATCAGAAAGCTTGGCAGGCGATATATACAACGTTCTGGAGGAGAAGTTAAGGAAAGATCTGGCCGAGAAAGAGCAGAGATGGTAGACGGAAGAAAAACAGATGGAGACGAAAGAAAAACAGATGAAGAACAAGAACAAGGAGCTGGCCAAGAAACAACAGAGCTGGGAGACAAAAGTAAAAAAGTTGGAGAAGGAGAAGAAGAAACTGGAGGAACTCTGTCTAAAAATGGAGAAGAAGAGGAGAGATTTCATGGTCCGCAAGAAGAACATCGATGCAAGATAGACAGAGTTGCAGAAAATGAAAAGCAAAATGTATAAGGAGATGAATAAGAAAGAAAAATAGGAGGAGATGAAAGAGATAGGACAAGAGGAGGCAGAAATGAAAAACAAAGCAAAGGAGGAGAAGGCTGAGAACGAAAAGAAAGAGAAGACGGATAATAAGAAGACGAAGAATCCTGGTCCTCAGGTTCCTTCCCACAATCTAAAATCCAAAGATATGCACTTTAAGTTATTGGATACTCCAAATGATCTACTTCAATCAATTAAAGCTTTAGTGCGTAACTTTTTTGAAATTAACAAACGTCCGTTACATTCAAGCCATTGCCAAATGAGTTGATACAAAACTAATTAAGACTAACAGCTCCACACAACTCTCTCTGTATTTCTCAGTATGGCTTATGTTCAGAAGATTGTGGCGTCCGTCGACTTTCCTGCGCAGAAACTCGAGTGACGATAATTACCTCTTCTGAAGAGTCCATCATGTTTTATTAATCCTCCGTGTCCTCCTTGGCTACTAGCAACTGCGTGGAGGAGGAGGGGTGGGGGCTGTGCACGATCACGGAAGGCTTGTATCATGTGGACGCGCCAACAGTTTTGTTGTCATTACTTAGAATTCCTAGACAGAAACAGAAACTACGCACTATAGCTTTATCAAACAAACAAAGTTCAATCATATTTCTGTATAGGTTTTCTCCTGGTGCCTAGGGTTTCACCCACAATCACCAATCACAACCGCTGATGCCTCTGTTGCTGCTACGTCACCCGGATCTTTGGTCTGATTGGTTGAGGGTCTATCCAATTGTGCCCAGAAGCATTTGAGCGGCGTCCGTTGGTGACGCATCTTTGGAAATGGGCTGTGGATGAAGCTTTCCCAGACCCACTCTCATGCTACATTTACACGTGGCTGGCTATTTTCATAAACGGACATTTCAACCTCTCCGTTTTCAAAAATAACATCGTGCACAGCTGTCAGTTTTCAGAAAAGTGTTCGTTTACATGTACCCGTGTATATATGACGTCAATGCCATCAAGAGCATGCCAGACCTGTAGGTGGCAGTGTAACGAGAAGCTCAAGCCCACATTAGCCAATCAGAATCCCGAAAATAGCAACACCAGCAACGAATCGCTTCCTCTTTCTCTCTCTCTCTCTCGGCTGCCTAAACCTCCGTTTGTCTCAGTTTACATGCAAACGTGCAAACAAAGTTTTCCAAAATCTCCACTCTGGCTGGAGGTTTTAGAAAGAATCGTTTTTAGAGGCTAATTCTCCGTTTGCGTGTAAACGAAGGGCACAAATGAAGGGAAATGTCTCCATTTTTCAAAATAGCCAGTGTAAACGGGGTATCACTTACAACTGAGAAGGGTCTGGTGTCAACCAGGCTACATTTATAATGAAATAAACCACAAAATATGCAATCACTCAGCAAAAAAATAAATAAAAAAATACACAATTAATAAAATAAAATAAAATAAAAAAATCTGTCATATTTCTTTAAAAATATCCTATTATAATTTTTTTTTTTTTTTTTTTTTTTTAAAACAAAAAAAAAAAACAAAATATAATATAACACACACTCTTCCTTCCTTTTTTTTTTTTTTTTCTTTTTTTTTTTTTATTTTTAAATTTTAAACCCACCCCCAGCCCATATATTAACACTAACACTTAAATATACCATTTATTTTTTTTTTTTTTTTTTTTTTTTTTTTTTTTTTTCTTTTGTTTGTTTTTTTTTTTTTTTTTTTTTTTTTTTTTTTTTTTTTCTTTTTTTTTTTTATAGACATGCCCGCAGTAAACTTGCTGTTGCAGCAAATTTGAGGCAGCACAGATTGACAGTAACCTGTCATGCGCTTCACTCCGAGCTGCCAAAAGTGGGACTACAAATTGTAAAATGGTCGACGTTTGCATCCCAGCAAACAATAAACCATACAGTAATGATTTATAACGAGCTAAGGGACACTGATGTTAATGGGAAACAAACAATTATGTTGGTTGTTTGAATAGACAGTGTGAAATTCTTCATGCCTTTACATTTTTCTCCACTTGAACATATCCATCATTTGTCTGCTTTATTTGGAATATGACACATTGGTGACCATTTAAATTCTATAAATTAAGCATTTTAGATCTAATGAGGCTACTTCCTCCAGATCTAATTATTGTATTTGCTTACATCTGCAAATTAAAGGCGCTGCACGGCCACATAGGTGTTTTTAATCACTCTCGCTGATTAGACCTCTAGTAGTAAGAGTGATGAACCAGGTAGTGTAGGCTGTCCCACCCTTATAGGTATTTTTGACATCTCAGAGAAGGAAAAGCACCGGTGTGAATCAAAAAATGAATAATTCCATTTAGATGCTTCAGTTTCAGGGTCCTGGTCGTGCATGCTGACTCACCGTCACACTGTCACACTGCCATGACTTACTGGGACACTTGAATAGAACCGAGCCTTCGTTAATGTTATTAGTGGCACCTGTGCTTTCACTAACAAGTGACAAGTGTCTGCTGTGAAAAAGAACTATAGGTACACCAAAGCCAACAGAAAGGTGAGGGAGATGTCCATCCAGCACAGTTTGTAAACCCCCAACAACATAAGTCAAAACACCTGTGTGGGTTGACCGATGTCTGTGCAACATTTTGATACAAAATATACATTTTATATACAAAATGTATGATCACTTTCTTAAAATGTGATGCAATATTTATAATTGATAAAACTTCCACAGTCTAATAAATAGTTAGAATTTGCTGTACGTAGAACCGCTACAATATTAAAATGCTGCTTATACTTTAAAGTGCTCATATTATGGTTTTTGGCTTTTTCCCTTTCCTTTATTGTGTTGTATATATTTTTTGTGCATGTAATAGGTTTACAAAGTGAAAAAGCCCAAAGTCCACCCCAAAGGGCCTTACTATCTCCAACAGAAAACACTGTTCACAAACTGCTCCAAACAGCTCTGTTGTAGTCCAGCCTTTACTTCCGTGACGAACGTGCGTCACTTTGTAACACACGTTATAATGCTCGCCTAGCTGCTAGCGTGGCACTCATTCATACTCTGCTTCTGACTGGCTAGTAGTCCTTACCTAGCTACTGCGCATGTGCGATTCCCAACAAAGATGGAATAGAAGTGAGATGCCTCACTCTGTAGCTAAAACAGAGAGCTCAACACACAGGGTGAAAAGAGGAGCTGCAGGAATGTGCAGTACAACAAAAATATGGTGTTTTTTTTATTCTGGTACAACCTCTAAATACAATTATGAACCTGAAGATGAGCATAATATGAGCACTTTAACACATTTTTTGTCTCGACAGCTTCCTCTGTTGTGTTTATTTTTGCTCATTCTGCCTCTCTGTCACATTCCCACTTCCCCCAAGCCCCTGCGTCTTTATGTATACCAGCCTCTTTGAATGCAGGACTTTTACTTTTTTTATTTTTACACCGTAATGCTGATACTTTTATGTAAGTAAAGCATCTGAAACTATCATTTACTCCAGTACTGTTCTTATGTGCAATTTTAAGTTTCTTTTACTTTACGTGGGTATTCGCATTTTATGTATACTTTTACACAACTACATCTCAGAGGTGAATTCTGATGTGACAGCTATAGTTGCAAGTCATTTTGCCACTTAAATTGGAACCACATTAAGTAGAGATTGCTTCACAGCTCATATGGACACACAAAACAATTACGGGGACCAATGAAGATTTACATATACACATATAGGCAATAATATTATGGGCATGTAAGTATTGTTTAACAGTAAGACAGACTCGAAACCTATTCTTTAAATGAACATGATGATACAGACTACGTCCACAGGATGGCGATGTTGCACCAAGTGGATGTTCCCAGGGATGTAAAACAGGTCCACTGCCTTTGAGTGTATCTGCTGCTCTGATAGAAACATGATCAATCAGGATAATGGCACTCCAAAAGCCCAAATAAATAAATGGATAAATACAAAAACAAGCCTGAATCTGAGCACTAAGTGTCAAGCTTAGAAATAAAATGGTAGCCTGAGGCCAGACTGAGACATTCTTTGGATACAAAAACAATTCTGTCAAATTCAAGTCTTTATTTCATTTATGTCTTAGTATGTTATTGATTGATTTGTAGCAGAGAAAGAAAGTATTAAATAATATATTGGTGTTGTTAATAAATAAAAATAAAAAACCTTGCCCCCGTGGCTGATGATTTCTTATCAGCATTTAGGGCCTAAAAGTGCGTGACTTGCATTTTATCTGGTGCTGGGAAATCCACCACCAGATAATAAGGTTGGAGGCTTGTATAACGCTGTTGTTTCCTGTTATCTTGACTTTTCCCTTCAATATATATATATATATATATATATATATATATATATTTTTTTTTTACTGTGGTCCAGAGTATTTATTTATTTATTTATTTTATTGATGGTTATGTAGACATTGCTCGTAACAGGCTTTTAATTTTATGCCAAGAGATTTAGATGTATGTTATCATGAAAATAATTTCTTACTACACAAATATAAATATATAAAGAGATTATGTGTCTATTTTGTAACTGATAATGTATCAAATATAACACAGACTCGTGCAGTGACATTCACTGTTCCTCTGAAACATCTGTGGAGGAAGTTTTCCTTGAAAGCAGCAGCGTTTAGAAATATCAATGATCAAAATGAAAACGAATAACGACTGTTTGAGAATTAAACCAAAGTTTGGTCTTTGAGTATTTATATATTAGTATTATATATATTTTATGTTAATACAGTTTCACAAGTACCGCAGCACGTCCTAACTAGAAACCTAAAAATCTAAACATCTTATAGTGAAGAGACTCCCTTAAAGCCACCCCTCTAAATGTATCTTCTAGCATGGCCATAGTTGATCACCTTCCCCTCTGCTCCTGTTCTTTTCATTAGCCTAAACAACAGTTTTATCTCAGGAGACAGAAACCTACGTAGTTCTCACTGTCGTAAACAGTCATCGGCCTTCTCCACTTCGATCTAAGCAAAAGACAACAATGTGAGGAGCTTCAGGCTAGTAAAACTAAATAACTCTCTAGGCTATAGTTGACTGCTGTAGCTGTTTCCCCTCTGATGCTTTAAAAGTCTACAGGAAGGAACAGGATTTTGTGGAGGTTTAAAACAATCTTTAAACAAATGGTCAATTTCATTAAACAAATGGTTAAAATAAAATTTGCCACCACACATCCTATCTGTAAATGAAAACTCAGATACACCCTAAGTTATGGCTCTGCTGTCCAAAGGTCAAGGCAGCACAAAAGGTGATTGAAACTGTATAAGAGAGTACAGTGTCCCTCCTTCTCAGAGTTAGTTTGTGTGTGTGGATGGAGCTGAAGTAGCCAAGATGTCTGCTCGGGTTCTTGTAGCGTTGCTGGCTGTGTCCTGCGCTGTTTCTGCTCAGTCAGATGTGGAGAACAAGGCGAATGAGTTCCTGCAGAAGTTTGATGAGGAGGCCACTCGGCGTATGTACCAGTACTCGCTGGCATCATGGGCCTACAACACCAACATCTCAAAGGAGAACTCCGATAAACTGGTAAGCTTTTGGAGACCTTTAAAATACAGATCATAGGTGCTCTAGATTGCTCAAGACGGTATTTTGATGTGTCTGTTTACATCCTCCCCAGACACAACAGGGGGAAATTTGGGGCAAATTCTACACCCAGATGTCAGAAGAGTCGTTGAAATTCCCCATCGACCAGATCAAGGATCCAGAAATCAAATTACAGCTCATTTTGCTACAAGACAAAGGCTCTGGTGCCCTATCCCCGGATAAAGCTGCACATGTAAGACAATTGTTATATTTCATTCTGTTATATGTGATTAGATAGGTCTTAAAATATGTTCTTTGCAAAGACACATCTTCTGGAACGCTTCCAAAGTGCTTCATCAACCTTAACATTTTATCCTTGTGTTTTCTTTTCTTTTTTTTATTAACTTGTTCAGCTCAGTAAGGTCATGAGTGAGATGAGTACAATCTACAGCACAGCGACAGTGTGTCTCAACGACGACCCCTTCAACTGCCAGACTTTGGAGCCAGGTACGACTCTGTTGTTAAAGACCGGTTATGGTGACGCGGCTGCCGGCTACTGTCGGTCAAAGTCAGATAAAGCCGTTTATGATTAACACAGTCACTGAGAAAATAAGTTTTATGTTTTTTTAACCGAGATTTTACCAAGATACTGTAATCCATTGTGGTAACTGTGTTGTTTTTATACTGTTTAGTTCTTTAATTTTGAACCACAAACACATTTAAAAACAGGATCACACCTGCATGTTTCCAGGTACTTTACTTGAGGGTTTCCATATGATGCTACTTTATACTTCTACATTTTAGAGCGAACTATTGTACTTTTCACTCTACTACAGTATATTTATCTGACAGCTATAGTTACTAGTGACTTTCAGTTTAAGATTTAGAATTTAAAAATTAGAAAATGCAATTGTTAAAGATTAACTAACTGTATCCCAGTCTTTTTGGCTTTTGACCCATTACGCAGAATCAGTGTCTGGTTAGGACTCTTTGTCACAGTTCTGATGTCTGTGCGTTGTTAGCAGTTCCGCCAACGAAATACCAGATTTCCCCTTTTAAAATGTTCTGATGGTTTAAGTTCAATAACTGTTTGAGGCCAAGGAGGTTATATTACCAAATATTTCACAAAACCAGCAAAGACTAGTCATTTAGATTTGTATTAGAACTAGGTGCAAATCGACCAAGAGCTAGGTGCACATCGACCAAGAGGAAACTACAGGGTACATACATCAGTATTAACAATCTAATACTGTAATATGTAGTAATATATCAGGCACAGGCCATATTTCTGTACAAAAAATACTTTTACTTTTGATACTTTCAGTACATTTTTCAGATTTTCACCAATTTTGATGATCTTACCTGTAATAGAGTATTTTTAAAAAGTTATTTAGGTACCTTTACAGACCAGTATCAAACAGTGGTGGAGGAAGTGCTGATGATGCATTCATACCTGCATTAAATAACTCAATAGAAAAATACTCCATTACAAGTAAAAGTCCTGCATTCAAAATATTACTTATGTAAAAGTATTGGTATCAAAATATACTGCCAAATGGCTCCATTCAACGTGTTATATTTATCATATATATTATTGGAATACTATCATTGATGTGAGCAGCATTTTACTGATGTCAAGGTGGAGCTCATTTCAAGAACAGTTGGGAAGCATATTTTATAAACTGTTCATGTGCTTAACATACAGCATATAGCTGTGTGATAAATGTAGTAGAATAAAATGTACACCCCTTCCCCCCAAAATGTAGTGGAATAGAAGTATCAATTATAATAAAATAGTACAGTACAGTACAGTTCTGATATCACACATCATACTTGTTTTAGTGCAAACTTTTTTTTCAGATTAGATACAAAGTAAAACATTTATTCATTTGATCAATATACTCTGTCACTGACTTGCATGCTCTTCTGTTTACAGGCCTGGAACATGTAATGGCCAGCAGCATAGACTACTCTGAGCGTCTGCATGTGTGGGAGGGCTGGAGGAGAGTGGTGGGGAAGAGGATGAGGCCTCTGTACGAAGACTATGTGGATCTGAAGAATGAAGCTGCCAAACTAAACGGTGATACAGCTCAAAGAAAATATTCAACTAGATGTAAATGTTTGCTTGTGAGGATGTATAATGTTTTCTTTTTTTTAAAGATTATTTTGTGAGCTTTTTGGCCTTTATTGATAGGACAGATTAAGACAGGAAAGAGGGTAGAGAGACAGGGGAACGACGTGCAGCAAAGGGCCGCGGGTCGGACTTGAACCCGGGCCGCTGCATTAAGGACTGAACCTTAGTACACGGGGCGCACGCTCAACCAGGTGAGCTACCAGGACGCCCCAGGGTGTATAATGTTTTTAATGTGTGAATGACCTGCTCTTGTTAATTCTGGGTGGAAACTTAATGTAGCTTAAATAATTACTACACAGTGGAAATACTTTGACTAGAAGACTATAAACTTATCAAGGAACTACACCGACATAAGCTGATGCTGATTGTGGATAGGACGAACACAGAGCTGATGGTGTTCAGTGATCATACGCGACGATTTTCTTGTAACACAGTTAAAGAGCTGAGTTTGGCCAAGTATGTCATATCCTCTAACTCATGTAATACTAGCAGCGCCACGGCTTAGTTCAACACGCCAAACAGAGTCAGCTAAAATTCTACCAAAAAAACCCAAAAAGCCTCTGGTTGTGAAATTTTTTTCTAAATTGAAATGTGTCTGCTTTCTATCTCGCTCGATCTGTTCCTCTCTGACACACACTCCTACAGGTTTTGAAGACTATGGAGCTTACTGGAGATATAACTATGAGACCATTGAGGATGAAGTTCAGTACAAGTACACCAGAGATGAGCTGATGGAAGATGTCCGTTCTATATACAAGGAGGCACGTCTAATATTAATGGATCGTATGTCTTGTGATTCAGAACGTCTACATTACCCGAGGGTAGGAATGTACAGTTTGTTATTGATTTTACAAAGTAATTAACAGTATTTTATTTATTTTTTCACAGATCCTGCCCTTATACAAGGAGCTGCATAGCTATGTAAGAGCCAGGCTTATGGAAGTCTACCCAGGACACATTGATTCAGAAGGGCCTCTGCCAGCCCACCTCCTGGGTATGATTTGTCTTTCTTTACCAAAAAACAAAACAAGCATACAAGGAAAATTGTATAAAAGGAGTCCGTTATTCAGCAGTAGAGCAAATTGTAAACTCCAACATGTAACAGCAAATCTGTACAGTAACTCAGGTGTGCAACAATAGAATAATATCAGCCAAAATTACAAAATGATCTTACGGTGCATTAAATGTCACAATTTAAAGAATACACCTTCATGTAAGTTTTAAGTCCCAGTCCAGGACTTGTGTACGGCTTCATTTGTTGTCTAGGTGTGACTACCACTACCACTTTGTTTATTTTTGATTGAAGAGGATGGAAAAAGCAGAGTGACTGCTTGCAAAATGAGTTTTACATAATGTATTTTGAAGCTTTAAATTGCTTGTGTTGTTGAGATATTGAAAAAGACATGAATCTGAAAAAGTGTAGGGATTTGTTTGGTTGTTTAAATGTAACAATACAAGAATACGGAAAAAGAAATGCAACAGATGTAATTTGAATTTATAAGCGGTGTTTAGCTGAAACAAATTGGTGCAGCCTCCGAAAGAACATCTCTGTGTACTTGGAGTACGTGGAGTAGAAAGTAATTACCTTTAGTGTTGATTGTTCAGGTGACATGTGGGGAAGATTCTGGACCAACCTTTATCCTCTATCAATCCCTTTCCCTAATAAAGAAGATATTGATGTCAGCAATGCTATGGTGGACCAGGTGCAGTACAATTTTGTTGAATTTGTTATTTTGTGGTATTAAAAACAAGTTTTGAAACATAATGCATTCAGTGGAAAAGAAATTAAACAACCAAGATAATAAAATCCTCTATTGCAACTGAAACTGTCTATTCAATGTCAATTTGAATTCCAGGGCTGGAGTGAGGAAAGGCTTTTCAAAGAAGCAGAGAAGTTCTTCATGTCTGTGGGCCTGTATAAGATGTTCCCAAACTTCTGGAATAACTCCATGCTGGTGAAGCCTGATGATGGACGCAAGGTGGTCTGTCACCCCACAGCCTGGGACATGGGAAACAGAGAGGACTTTAGGTATGATATATCAACAGACATGCACATATTTACACGTGGAAACATATGCAGCCACACTGAAACAAGTATCAGAAAAACAGCTAAATCTATCCAACTCTCTGATAGTTGCTGACTCTTAAACGGATTAAAGTGATCTCCAATAAGCTTATGTATGAGCAGCTTCAACCAACCTCTATTATGTACAGAGCTATTAATTAAGAGCATACACTGTATATATTGGTATTTAAAAAGCCTACATTTGGGACAGGTGACTCAACTCGCATACGCAGCTCTTTTAAAAATGATTTAGAAGGGGTTTTGTGCAGTGTTCTGAGAAATCTTACTGTAGATCAGTACATGAGAGTCATAATTATGAACTTGCTGGAACAATGATGTTGATTAATCTCTGAGTCATTCTTTCCAGCTGATAAAGATAACCAAAGTCTTTATTTTGTAAAATATTAAACCACGTAGTTGCTTAAGAGGTTTTAGAGGTTTGACCATTTATAGCAACAAAGTTTTTCCAAATGCAAAACATAACTCTTTCCAAAAGGCAGGCTTCATGGCTCACCAATGCCAATTTGGCTCAATTAAACTGTATTCATTAGACTTTCGCATTCACGCATTGGACTCAAGTGTTTATATCTGACTCATCAGAAACATGTTATTGCGCAGTTTTATTGGTATAATATTTCTGATATGGTATCATGATATGTCTGCATCACACAATATACCTGCTGACATTAACACTTCTCCTGTGATGTCTCCAGGATCAAAATGTGCACTAAGGTCAACATGGACGACTTCCTCACAGTGCACCATGAGATGGGTCACAACCAGTACCAGATGGCTTACCGTAACCTGTCCTACCTCCTGAGGGACGGAGCCAACGAGGGTTTCCACGAGGCTGTCGGAGAAATCATGTCCCTCTCTGCCGCGACGCCCAAACACCTGCAGAGCCTCAATCTCCTGGCTCCTGGCTTCATTTATGATAGGGGTACTATTGATGTAGATAACACTGACAATTATCAAACCAAAGAAATATTGGCTCTCCGAAACTTTAAACATGCTATAATCAATAGTTTTATATTTACAATGGATGAAATGACCGTGGCCCCATTTACTTTTGTCATTTCAAGTGTCTCGTATATGGATCAAATTCCGATGAGATTTAAGACACTTTCATTTACACATGCTGTTCATGCATCTACATGGAATTCAAGGTTGGGCCCTCCTACAGTCCAAAAGGAGGTGCTAACGCACCTGAAGCTGTCTGGTAACTTCCAAAAATGAAGAAGAGGAAGAATAAGCTGTGCATTTGTGCAGTTCAGTTACAATAACAGTCTAACTAGATTTAGCTTACAGCTATCCATAACCCAACACAAAGACATCAATGAATCATATTAATGAACTATGAGCGAGACAAAAGTATAATTGTCTCCACAGGCTCTCATTTACGCCGCTCCCTCACCCACACAGATCGTTCTGTGGTTGAACTGATGACTGTGGATCAGATAAATACTACAGCAGCTCAGTGCACCTTGTATTTTGTTCGTATGGAGCTGTTTTTCCTTGTTGCTTAAACGAGACAGAATAATAGCTAATTTTAGCTGCCGTTGTCACAAGGAAAAAGCAGATATTATTTATTAAGAGAGTCATACAACAAGTTCATATATTTCCAAAGCCTGCTTATTGACGTAGATAAAGGAGTAAAGATTGCGTATGCGCGAGTGAATATTGGGCTTCCATTCATCAAGTTGCCAGAGACTTGACTTCAAATGTCTGCTTAGGTTTCTCCACATCTGCTGGATGTGTAAATAAGCCAGCTGTTTGCTAGCAACTACATTTGCCATACAGTATCAACTTAGATAATATGTCAGTGCCAAGCTAACACTGCCCCCAAATGGCCAATGGTTATTGCAGGTTTAACTTTTGATACATTTTCTCTTAACCCATTAAAGACAATGCAATTTTATTTGCCTGGCCTAAACCAATATAAATCACCAAAGTGACAGTGGCATATATATATATATATATATATATAGTTCTGAACAAACCAGAACAGGTATGAGTAATGTGTCTCTGGGTTGCTTGCCCTCGAATGGCATGTAGGTTAAAAATATCTTCAGCACTGTTGGAGCAACAAGACAGACCCATCACAGCGGAATTCACCTGATTACTCGGGTGAAACCACATAACCAAGCATAACTTGACCTTGGGCCTTCTGCTTGCTGTTATACAAACTGTCATCTACGTCGTCTGATATAGGTGTTATGAATAGCATATCAAACGCAGAGTGCTAAACACTTCTGGGTTCTGCTGAAGTGTCCCGAAAAACAACAATATTTATCCGTAGAAATTGTGTTGTGTTTCATCGTCTTTTCTAAACCTTTCTAAAAATGATGTTTAGACCAGTAACAGGCAGCCACCTGAAACTTTTAACTTTTGATAGCATAAACTATTTTCTGTTTCTTTTGTCTTGCAGAAACAGAGATTAACTTCCTGCTGAAACAGGCGCTCACCATCGTGGCTACGCTGCCGTTCACCTACATGCTGGAGGAATGGAGGTGGCAGGTGTTTGCAGGGAACATCACCAAGGATAATTGGATGAAGCGCTGGTGGGAGATGAAGTAAGCAGATACCTATATGAAGCTTCTTTTATTAATCCAGTTAATTTGTGCAGTCTGTAAAAAAATAAAAATACTGTCCAATATCACTGTAAGTATGTGCATTACATCAAAAGTGGACATACTGCAGGCCAAGTATCGTTGCTTTTCATGTTGCGTTACCTCAGCGGCTGCTTTACTGCAAGTCTTTGTGGTTCAGCATCGGCGTGCATCAGTGCTGACTCTGTTGTCATAACAGGAGGGAGCTGGTGGGGGTGGTGGAGCCAGTGCCGAGAGACGAGACCTACTGTGACCCGCCTGCTCTGTTCCATGTATCTGGAGACTATTCTTTCATCAGGTAACACTCCCGCTGTAAAGCTGCACTTCAAGCAAATAAAAGCATAACATCAGTATAACACCTGTATTTTCTCAAAATCAGCTTTGCCAAGAGGGTTACTGTATGTTTTTAGTTCTGTCATGGTTAATCAAACTTTTTTTAAACATATTTCAATTAAAACATTTTTTTATGTTTTCCTATTTTCTGATGAACTACTCCACTCACTGTTTTCTTTTCACTTTTCACATTGATCTGTTAAAATAAATGTTTTTTGCATGCTAGTTTTCTATTATAGGGATTTATTCTGCCCAAAAGAGAGCTACAGTGAAACCTGCCTTTGTTAACATGTCAAACACCACGTTAAACCGATTAAACCATGTAATGACACGTACACATGACAATGACATTTCATTTTTAGAGTATTCATGACCTGCCAGCTCGCATTGCACAAGCAACCAAAGCTGGTGGGCAGGGAGTGAACAAGAAGCGCTAAAACATTTACGTTTTTGACGTTTGCTTTGGATGTATTTGAGCTTTACTCTTGGTTGTGCCTGTTGGCTGCATAAGGCCGAAATTAAGAATCACACACCCTTGCAAGGAAGATGGAGTAGCTGAGTAGTAGAGCTGTGAGAGAGGTGATTAAAGACAGATGATTGAAGATAGCCCCAGCTTTGGTATACCCATGTGTCTTTGTTTGTCGGTGGTTGTAAAAACAGGTACTTCACGAGAACCATCTACCAGTTTCAGTTCCAAAAAGCTCTCTGTGATGCAGCTAATCATCCTGGTGCCTTATCTACATGTGACATTACCAATTCTACAGTAGCAGGAACCAAACTAAGGTACGGACGACTTTCTGTTCCTCTTTAAAGGCTGTCACAGAATCAGACGCAGTTGTTTTGGTTATCTCTATGAACGACTTATATAGTTTCTCTTTGGTTAGCCCATCTAACCATTTGAACTCAAAAGGGAAATAATGTCTCATTCCTGTTTTGCTATTGCACATTATATATTACAATATTGTGGTACACATGTATAAATGTATTATCATCATCATCATTATCATCCTCATCCTCATCCTCATCCTCATCCTCATCCTCATCCTCATCCTCATCCTCATCATCATCAATGTTTTCTGTTAGGAATATGTTAGAGCTTGGCAGGTCCAAGTCCTGGACCAGGGCTTTGCATACGATATCCGGTGATTTTAAGATGGAAGCCCGCCCCCTGTTGGACTATTTCCAACCACTCCATGACTGGCTGAAGGCCGAGAACAAGAAACACAACAGGACTGTAGGCTGGAAGACAGGAATAGATCCATGTAAGTACAAAAGGTACTCATATCGAAGAGCATTACCACTAAAATGACAATCCATTTTCTAATTATAATCGCCATTTTGGGTATTATGTTATTTCCTTTCTGAGAGTGATGGTAAATATGATGCTATACCGCCAGCACTTATTAGCTTAGCTTACCACAAAGACTGGGAACAGGGGGAAACAGCTAGCCTGGCTCTGTACCAGCACACATTGTGGTTTCATGGGAGGTTATATGCCGGACTATTTCTTGCCCAGTAATTCACCAACGTCTTGTCATCACCACAAAGTTGCCAGGCAACCATAGTCCAGCACATTACCTAAAACCACAATGTATTGTTTTTACACTTTGGTTTTTGTACGTCCAAAGAATGTTTAATGTGTCAATAAGTGAGTTTTGCTTTGTTTCCTGCACAGCAAACTAATCTGGGTGGATGCTGTCTGGGTTCATACTGCCATATTGTGTTTATGTAGTAACACCAAACACAGTTAATTGAACATTTGAAAAGCTGCACCAGAGCCATATAAACTATATGAGTGGACAAACAACTCTCTAATCATTACTTAATAAATTGTGACAAAAAAGAACTTGATGTTATGTCTGGTGAAACATTTGCTTGTTAATGACATTTTTAAGGAAGTAGAAAAAACACAGTTTTAAGTCACTACTGTTTTCATGACAAATATGTGCATGACCAAACCACAGAACTTACTTACTAGAATGTGTATTTCCTGAAGATGAGTGTGATTGCAATTTCCTTGAAATTTTATTCTGTACACCATGAGTTGTAAATTTTATAAGCCCCAAAAGTGCTTTATAACACTCATGTCCAGGGGGCACGTGCTTACAACATTTGAAAGAACTAAACCATATTCAATTGATAATTTTACTATTGCTCCCTCTATTGCATTATATTGTATTGAGATCTGTTCACTGTCCCTGATGGTACGGGTTATCCAGAAATTGGTTGCTATTGGATGATGTTATGGCAGTAACATTAACAACATTTTGTGAACCAATTCTAGACAAAAGGTTGGTGATATCCATAGGCTGTTAATATTAATGGACAAAGCATCCGGTTCGCCGAAGTGCTGCAAATGTGGAAGTGCCTTAAACCTGCATTCTACCTGAATTCCAGCAAGGGGGGGTGGGGGGGGGACACATGTGGTTGCAAAAAGGAGGTTGGTTTCTGTAGAAGTCTATGAGAAAGTGACCCACTTCTCACTTGATTTATTACCTCAGTAAACATTTTCATAATGAGTTTATGGTCTCAATCGCTAGTTTTAAGTCTTCCGCAACACAGAATGATGTTAATTTTTTTTAATTATGGTCTCCTTGATTTTAAAATCGGCGATAAAGCAGGGGGTGTTTTAGGGCGTAGCTATGATGTGATTGACAGTGAAAGTGTGTAACGTAACGTGGCTCCTCCCTCTCGTCGAAAATCGTCCGCAACCAGGATGGCTGCGCCCGTAACGGCAATCTCGACGACTCATAGCAGATCTCTACAAACCAATGGATGACGTCACACATGCTCTGTCCGTTAATTTTCGGTTTATGGTGATAACCAAAGACAAATGCATGGGTTGTGTTCACAGTCAGCCAAATGTGTTATATGCCATGTTTTGTGAAGATTTGATGAAATATTGAGAATAAGAAGGGAGAAATGTGTTTAACAAAAAAAATCCTAATTCATCAAACTAATTATTTTGTTTTACAGATTCATCGTATGCCATTAAAGTAAGGATAAGTTTGAAGGCTGCCATGGGCGATAACGCTGTGAGTTATATTAATCATTATCATTGTTATTGTTGTTGTTGTTAAACTGATCCTGTTACCGATCTGGGGCCTGTTTCAGAAAGCAGGTTTAGTGAAAACTCTGAGTTTGTTAAACCTGAGATGAGGAAAACTTTGGGTTTTCCGTTTCAGAAAGGGAGGTTATTTAAAACTGAGAAGGAGGGGTAACTCCAGCCCATTTCAGAAAGAGAGGTAACCTTAACCTCAGAGTCAGTGAACCTAACCTGGTCGGGAGCAGGTTTTCTTCAGTAAACCTTGAGTTTCTCTCAGTCTCCTCCCTCTAACGCAGCGCTCTTTTTTATTTCCTCATTCATTCATTCATTCATTCATTCATTCATTCAGTCTGTATCAGGTACATTTTAGAGCAGTGTTGTCCTCTGCATGAATGCAAAAACTTGTTGGTTTATTAACTGTTAGGCAGACTATAAAAAAAAATGTTCTCGAACATAGCATATCCTTTTGTCGATGATCCCGTTGATGAAGAAGCTGTATTACTTCACAGGGAGTTAAACATATGTCGGGAGATGATAATGAGGCCCCGACTATAAGATGCATTTTCATTTTCAGATACTAGCTTACCTATTTGAGAGGTATCGTTTTTCTCCACAGTTGATCAGATATGTAGATACCTTATCCGTCCTCATATCACCCATCGTGGACATGCTTTTACATCACAGCAGATTCTGTGTTGCATTATGTTTTTTGCAAATGGCAAAAAGGGTGCCTTGCTCTGAAACGTTTTTTTAACGTTTTTTTAGTGTTCCCTGGACGCAAACCAGTGAGAGCCTTTAAAAAGAAATAAATGATTATAAATTATAATTCTGTTAATGACATGGTGCTGCAACCTCAGAATGGGATTAGTAGTAGGTTATTTTTTCGCCCGCAGGATTGCACTTAAATGAAATTATAGGGTGTAATACCATTCCAGTGTTCACCAGTAATATTATAGGCTACCTATGATTAAATATGAAATGAATACACTATATTAGAGTTTACGCATAGACTCCAGCAGCAATGTTCTCACATATGTTCAAACTCATGTGCGCATGAGTAGTTCCAGTTCCAGAGGGGTAAAGTGTGCCGACAGATTTGTCTGTGGTTATCGCCATGGTGAATCGTAGTGTCATTCCTTTTCATTGTGGTGGTAACTTTGAGTCAACCTACTCTGAGTTCATTGAACCAACTCAAATCAGCTGTTCTGCAACCGAAAACTCAGAGTTTCCCATCTCCAGGTAAATCAACTCAGAATTCAGGGTTAGACTCAGATTTTTTTTAAATCTCCTTCCTGAAACGGGCCCCAGTTATTGTTATTGTGTTTTTTTCACTACCTTTTAAAGTGCTATATAAAATAAATGTGTTATTATTATTATTAGAAGTTATTACAGTATTAGAGTTACAATATCTGACTAAACGTAGTTAATTAAAAGTAAAAAGTTAATTTTCCACCTTTAAAGTGAACTTCAGTCTGTTTGATCATCATCATGGCCAATATTAATCAAATGAACTGTGTTTCAGTATTCCTGGGATGCCAATGAGCGGTACCTGTTCAAGGCCAACATTGCGTACGCTTTGAGGCAGTACTACAGCCAAAAGAACGAGACCCTTCAGTTCACGTCAGTATCACCATTGGGACCACAAAATATGGAGCTTTGTTTTCCTTCTTAATATCTTTTTTACAACATTTGTTTGAGAGCTTTTCTTGGTTTGTACCTGCAGATCAGAGAACGTCCTTGTGTATGAAGAGACTCCCAGAATCTCTTTCTACATTGTGGTCACCAACCCATCAAGTCCAACCGTATATATCCCAAAGGATAATGTGGAGGCTGCCATACGGTGAGGCACTAGCTTTATTTAATCAACACACATGGGTATTTTGATTACATAGAGTATATTTCTAAAACACTAAGTGCAATATACATGTTTTGTGTTACCGTAAATGTGTCACCGACTAAGGAGCTCCACTAGTCGAGCTAATACAATTTATTTTGAATGATTTTAAATGACGTTTCTGGGAATTGCGATGTTGGTGTGTCATTCCACTACTTTGGCTTAATGACCTCAGATTCCACACTGTTCTGAACTCTCCGCTTTCAACAGTTTTTTCTACTCTCAGCTCAAACTCACGTCAACCGTGTCAGATTTCTTTATATGGTCATTTGCTACAGGCACATTACTGTAGTGTTTACATTACATACACTGCTACAAGTAGCTCTCAATCAGAGCAGGCTGTGCTTTTTTGGGAGGGGGGCTTACTGTTAATAGACAGGGGCTACAACAGAGATTCTAAGACAGAGGTGCGGCAGCCATGGGCAGTATGAGAAAAATAAAGTGAATATTTTTTCTTTACATTAAAGCATGTAAACATGTTCTAGTAGAAACCTAAAATACAATTATGAACCCGACAATGAGCACAATAGGTCCCATTGAAAGCCTCACAGAGCTGTAGTCTAGCCTTTATCTAATTTCTAACATAAGAATTCCAGTTAAATTGCTTCCTTCTATAATTGATATAATCAACTCTGTGTGACATTTCCCTATAGAGACAGTAAATAGGTGTGAACAATAATAAATCCATTTCGATATTGATCCCAGGTTAAGTCGAGGCCGAATCAACCAGGCCTTCAAATTGGATGACAAGACGTTGGAGTTTGTGGGTATCCCAGCAACACTGGCCCCTCCCGTGGAGCAGCCGGTGACGGTGTGGCTGGTGGTGTTTGGGGTTGTCATGGGAGTCGTGGTGCTAGCTGGCGTCTACCTTGTCATCTCTGGTGTCAAAGAGCGCAAGAAGTGAGTGTTTATGGACTCGAGAGTGTGACCTATTTCTACCGTGTTGGAGAAATTGGCTTCCATAACTGTGAGACATGTTGTGTTTCATGTTTGTTTGTAGGAAATCTGCAAAGAAAGACAGCATGGAGAATCCGTACGATACAAACATTGATGGAAAAACTAACAAAGCCTTTGAGGTCAGTGACGATGAACAAACTGGATTCTGAGTCCACTGAAGAAGAGAGAAGGTTTCCTAAATGCTTGCCTCTTGTCAAACATCCAATAATTGCGTAATGTGTTTATGTGTGAAAGTTTTAGTTTATAGAGTTATTTAAAGTATATAAAAGTATACATAATTTCAGTTAATTGTAGTATACTTAATATAATTCCATTTGAATGTACTCAAAAGTGTGCTATTTTTAGACACTAATATTATACTTGGTGTATTAACAATATATAAGTAGTACAACTTATACACTTGAGTTCCATTTACTGTGCTATTTTAGATGCCATTAAGTTGTAATTAAGTATGTAAGTATGTTTTTGTTTTAATGTTTACCTTGTATGTTGTGAACAAATATCTATATACATTAAATAAACTGCAAATATAAATTTTAACTTTAACATAATTTCAAATGTAAACGTGATACCTGAAATATTCATTTAAGTAAATTCAAGTTATAGTTCAAATATGTCAAGTACAAAAAAGTATATGCAAATACAATTATCATAACTTGGTAAAAAAGCACAGTTTCAGGTACACTTAAGTGTAGTAAATAGTATTTTAAGTTGTACTTCTTATACATCATTAGTGCAAAATCAGTATGTCAGAAGTAGCACAGTTAGTGTACAGAAGCTGTATACACCCTTAGTGTTATACAGTCAAAATATTTTTTTACGTACAAAAAATATTTTAATAACACACCTGAAAATGGGATTTCATTATTTTAGTTTCCAGCGCAGATTCTTTCAGAAGGTGCCCAATGTTGCTTTCAGATAGTGTTTTGTGATTTGCAGAACATTATATTCATATAATTCCAAAAATAAATTGTATTATGCAGCTCAAATTCAGGATAGTTGATTAAAAGAAAAATAATTGTTTGTCCATATTACTTTTTAATATGTAATGTTCTATAAAAGGCTTTGATGGTCAGACATTTGCGTAATACTATTTGATACTTTTGCTTGTTTTAAAATATAAAACTAAATGTTATTATGGCAAACAGGTGCATATGAAAATGAAATCATGCAAAAGAAATTACTGCATATTGCCAAGTTTATTTTATATGTACTGTATGCCTCATGTATATTACTGAAATGTTGAATTTTCAAAATGATGTGATAACGGATTTCACACTTTTACTAACTGTAAAATACACAAAATACACAGTTTACCACCAATGCATTCCAAAGATCACCATATGCTAAAAGAAGCGTAATACATTTAATATACAGTACATACATCTATATTTGTTGACATTATAATATGATATAATTCCAAGCAAGTCTGGGAAATGTAATCAAAGGGATTTTCCAAACTTTATCTGTATACAGTACACATGTATACAGTATAACATTATAACTAGTCATTCAGAACTCGATTAATGCTTGTGGAAATACGTGGAACTCATGTTTATAGTTTATACTATGTGTAATTTTGCTCACATCTCTTTATAATCTATATTAGAAAATTGTTTAAATAAATGTATTATCACATCACCCTTATTTTGAGTATATGCTTTTTTTAATGAAAGTTACATCCCCTGAACACAAAATATTCATTCATAAACAAAGAATCTGATTATACACACACCCAAAACATATTTCTAATTAGATATGGTTGTATGATACATATCTACGCACTTCTGCAATAGCAGAATTTGACACAGTGACGTGGGTCTCTGTCACTGGACCAGGTGGGTCACACAAAAGTTTTTCTTTTGTTTAATATTAAATCACAATAGAAATCCACAGGTCATTTTAAAAGGTAAACTTGACTGAGAACTGAGAAAACGCCTGATGAAACTGACCAGCCATCACGTCTGAATGAGGAAGAGGAACGATTCATCTCCCGTCCCCCCATCCAAGGTTGCCATATCCACTGACTCGAAACGGTTGTCTATTTGGATGAACCAGCCGCCATGCAGCGCTGACTCAAACTTCCGCAGTCTCGTCCGGTCAGCCTTCATGTAGAAGACGAAGGAGAGGGTGCTTTCGTCACTCATGGAGATCTTCTTCAGCCTCTGATTCTCGCATGTCTACAACAACAACAAACGTGGATATCCATCACAGAGAGAACAGGTGGCTGTTCAACATCCTGGCAGTGACTGATGATTACTTTGCTTGCGAGTATAACAATTATCATAATCAACTTGTTAAACTCCCAATGAATTAACAATCTCTAGCGCCATAATCAGGTCAAAAATGTAATTTGTCCATAAATACCTCTTAATATACAGTCTATGCCAAATACCTGCAGAACTAATTAGCTTATTAGCAAATAATTAGCAAATGTTAGCATGGTAACACACTAAGCTAAGATGGTGAATATATTAAACAGTATACCTGGTAAACATCAGCATGTTAGCATTGCCACTCTGAGCAAGTTAGCATGCTAACTGCTGATGTTAGCATTTAGCTTAAACCGCTGTGCATCCACTGCATATGTTTCAGAGGTGGGAGCAAGTCATTTTTTGACAAGTAGCCTAAATCCCAGATCCAATTCCCAATCCTACACTTTGGATTTGGGTTTCTAATTTGTGATAACACATTATGGATAGCCTTAATAGAGACACATTGGTGTACAAAAATCAACAAGTGCAAACATAAAATGGGATAAGGACTGTTTTCACAACATTTCAATACCTTGAAAAAGGCAACCATGAGGGGAAATATTTTCAGCGTGTTGCATTCTGTATAATGAAACTCTCATCCGACAGTACTGTAACTACTTCCCTGTTTTCTTCCTTTTCCCCTCTCTTTAAACAGATACTGCATAGAGAAAATACATCAAAACAAGTGTTGCTGACCTTAAAGTACATACTAAATCGATACTAGCCTAAATATGAAATATTTCAAGTAATAATGTTTATGTCTGAGTCAATCATTAGTGTAAGCGTAATTGTTTAATCTTTTAGACACTAAGGCTTCTTGGCTCAATGCATGTTAAGCCCAGGTATTGGTCTGTATGTTGATCAGTCAACAATTCCAAATCCAGACTGAAATATCTCAACAAATTTCAAATGAATTACCACTAAAATGACATTCACGGTGCCATGAGGATGTATCCTTCTGAACTTGGTGGTCCCCTGACTTTTCATCGACAGTAACACCACTGGCGGGTCAAATTTTAACTAATCAAGTGAAATCCAATCTCAACATCTACAAGAGGGATTGTCTCATATGTTAAGACATTCATGGTTCCCAGATGATGGAAAAAATAAAAATAACACAAATGTGAACCTCATGGTGTCGCTAGAGGAAAGGTCAGAGGATCACTAAAGTCAGTAAGATTCATCCCTGGGGGCCAGAAATGCCAAACTTCATGGTAATCCATCTAATTATTAGATGGAATATATAACAGCTATTAGAATCTTATAGCTGTTATACATTTCAAGTCAGGTTGAAGCACCTTAAACTTAACTATGTGTACATGAACTGACTCACTCAGTAACAGTTATTACCTCCACTTGTAGGAACACCCTCTCCCCTTCCTTGCAGCACCTGAGGAAGCAGTTGGAGTTGCTAAAGTTTAGGACCACTGGCATTCCTCTAAAGGAAGTGTTTGTCTTGTACATGTAGATGGTCATCTCCTCTGAACACAAAAATAAATGAAAACAAACAATTTCACAAATCAATTGAAAACTTAAATCCAAAACTCATCTGTGATTACTGTAAATGAACGTCGCTGCGTGCTGCTCTGAATGACAAACCTGGGTTGGGTGAAGCATAGACGGTGCTTTGCTGACAGAGACCTCTCAGGTAATAGTGAGAGACTAAATGTTGGATTGGACTCTTCAGCGACTTTTGCTGTTTGATACTGTCACCTCCTCTTGGAACTGAAAGTGACAAGGAACAATCACACAAAGAGCATGTAGTTTATAATTAATACCCTGTTTGTAAGAAAGAAACAAGACAAGCATGATGGATTCCTTGCTATTTTATAGGTTTTACAAAAAGAATGGAGATGTACTACACATTAGTGATCTATATCTCTGCTCTCTAATCTAATTTTAATACATAATGCATGTTTTCTTGATCCTTCTAAGACATGTACTACCAAGGTTCAACTTTTTGCAAGATAAGAAAGAGTGCTGTTTTAAGCACTGTTACAATAGGGCTTTATTAATGTATAGTTTTTTTTTTAGGAAGTAGCACTAAACCCATTCAGAAAATGCTTCAGTTTTTCTAAATTTCAAATGAGAGTATTTGGAGATCCATGGTTGTCACTGGACTGTATTATGTTTTTGTTTTTTCTTAAAAAAGAGATCTCAGTAAGACTATCTGTATAAATATATATGAGAATGCAGAATAAATTACACAATTAAAACGGAAGTTTGGAGAGTAAAACCCAACTTACTTACCAAGCACCACCTTGCTGGATTCAGCCACCAAGACAACATCATTAAAGGTACATCCTGTCCCATGACATCCCTTACAGGGGCTTCCACTGTCGCAGCCCCTCCCTGTCACCACAGAGATGCTGGTTTTCTTCATGGAAACAATGAGCAGGTCTCCCCTCTCCCCATTCACCTCATTTTCCGCTTGGCAAATGTCCTCCTCTATACCCACGTCCTCCTTTACTTCTCCCTCCTGACCCACATTCTCCAAGTCTGTCTCCCTCCTCATCTCCATGCTGAAGCTGAGCATTGTGGATTCTTTGGAGAAGGGATGTAAAGTGTCCTCAGCTGGGAAGGACTGCTCAGTGTGCTCCTTCATCCTGCTGGCCTTGTGCACCATCTAAAGAGGGGGAATAAAAAAAAGATGTGGGGTCAGATTGAGTATTGAACATTTGTCTGTTGTTGGCTGTGTGAGAATTCCACCTCAAAACACCTAAACAACCAGCTAGTGTCAAAGTTACAATGTGTGTGTCCTTCCTGAAATGGGAACAGTGTCTTGTGGATTTTCTTAGATTTGTCAATTCAAAGAATCTTCAGGGAGACCGGATGGTGCAATAATAAATCTTTGTTCATTCGAAAGACCCTGAGTAATTTTTCTGCAGAAAATTGACTGACCTTCCTTCCTCCAATGTGATGTTATATAAAAAACAGTCTTACAGGTCAAGTCTTGGCGTAATTTAAACTTCAACAGTTAATGTCGTGCCAGCAAAGTTCACCTAGTTTTATTTTCATCCATCCAAATTACTAGCAGGATAAAAAAACTATTGTTTAAAGACTCAAAGTGGATTGTTTTTGTATGTGTATTCTGACAGCCAAACATGTATATTGGAGAAAATGGCTTATAATATATAACAATAGGACAGTTTGGCATGGTGGATTATTCGGTTAAAGGAGACATGTCATGCCCATTTTCAGGTTCATACTTGTATTTTGGGTTTCTGTTAGAACATGTTTAAATCTTACAAAAACATTATTTTTCTCATGTAGGCTTACTTGTATCCACCCTCTCTTATTTTAGCCCCCCTCCTGAAAAGCCCAGTCTGCTCTGATTGGCTTGTGAGAAAAACGCACCTTTGCAAAGGTAGTTCTCAAGCTAAAATACTCATAAAGGGGATTCGCAGATTAGGGGCAGTATTCTAATGGCCAGCATGTGATGAAGGGGCGCAAAATCTGAATGGCTTGTTGAATCCCATGTTTTCTGAACTCAGATCAAAAAGCTGACTGGGTTGTCTTATTTCACAGTGTGTGGGTTGGTTTGCACTCCAGCTACCCAAATGTATGTGCACAAGCACTGAAAAAATGTGTTTTTCATGATATGTTCCCTTTAAAATAATGAGCAACAACAGAATTGTTTAATGCAACAATTTCAGCCTTCTCCGAGTGAAAGACTGAAATAGAATAGAGTCTGAAATAGAAACTCTCTCTTGAAGGTGTTTGGTGCAAGACTGGAAGCCCATGAACTCACCAGCATTGGATTATCTTTAGCTAACAATTGTGCCAACTCCTCAGGTGTGAGATCCTGCAGGTCCATGCCGTTTATCTGCATCAGTTTGTCTCCTCTCCTGAGAAAAAAACAGAAACGTATATAAGGCATATACTCCATTAAGGGTTATCAGTTGTAATTAATGAATACATTAATGTTACCAAAATGTGTAATGAGCCAATAATGGAGAAAGTAAAACAGGCTTTTCTGTGTTTGCTGTCAAACAAAAAGACTTCCACTTTTAGCATGAAAAATAAACAAACTGTTGCTACTGAACATGCTACTATGCCTCTGCGTTCCATATATTATTTTCTAAGACTTGTCTTTCGTCAATCCAGTTCCATTAAAAGTCAGGAAAACCAATATAATGTACAGTTTGCCTACTTCTAGAAGAGAGCTGCAGCATCTGGATATTATTATTTTTTTACATCTTTAAAACTGCAGAATTAATGACCTCTTAGAAAGTGAGAAATACGTTAAAATAGTTAGTAAGTTACGTTCAATAAAGCCCCTGAAAACTTATTTTCTCTATCAGTTTCTTAATATGAATAATGGGGTCCTATGTTAAAGGTCCAATATGTAATATTTGTACTGTAATAAATCCAAAAATTACACCAATGCCTCATCAGATATTAAGGAAACATGTTAAACTGAAATACTATCTTTTCTGACAACAATGCTAATTTCAGTATTTTTTCTTTTTGAAATTTACATTCCGTGACGGAATTTATGTTTATGTTTTGATCTGTGTGTTGTTATCAACGGCCCAGTTTGACAGCCAGGCCGGGTTGCCAGATATACCTGTAAAAACGTGAACTAGCGCTACAGCTGTAACGTTAGTACAGCCATGAAAGCAGCAAACAAACAAACAGGATCAATGGAGATAGATTCTACCCGACCTAAAAAAAAGAAAACAGCATGTTTCTAACAGTTGCATGACCACAGACATAACAACCCCCTGGTAAATAATGGAGATGTATTTGAAAGATGGAGACAGCTTAGAGCCCAAAAGGACGCAGAGTTGGCTTATTTTCTCCTGAACCGGTAAGCATTAGCTTCAGGCTAATTTATCACAGCTACTAGGGGCATTTTTTGTCATTTCAACATTTGTGTTCTCACATTGAATTATATAGCTAGAGTACCCGAGTTGGTTACTCGCAAAAACAATTGAGACACAGCCAGTTAAGTGATCCCGACTGGTCCTGGCTAACACGCCGCCATGCTAACCCTGCTACCTGTTAACGTTACCGGAGAACCAGGCAAGCAGCCCACGGCTGTTTACAGCGTAGTAGCCTCGTCGGCTGGAGCCGACAACGGTGAGTTATTTTAAAGCCACGGAGGGGGCTGTAAATCGGAAAGAAAGGACTGTGAGTTTGCAGTGTGTTTAGCGATTTTTGCCATAATTCTAAGCCAATGAAGTGTGTTCCGTCGGTAAGGTAGTGGTATTTTTAGCGTTTCGTATTGTAATTCTAAGCCGAGGAAGTGTGCCTGACTGGCGTGTGGAGAGGACAGTGAGGTTGTTGTGTTTTTAGCGGTTCAGCCGAAAAAGTGTGTCTGTCAGTTGGTTACAGAGCTCCGCGGTAACGCGCGGGCTTTATGACTGTCAATATAGCCAGCATCTACCGTTAGCTACTCCGGCTGTGCTGTGGAGTAATGTCTGGCTATGTGAGAAAAGTGTCTAGCAACGTTGTTGTGAATGCTGCGGTCTCAGCCTGGCAACCCCCGTGAACTTCGAGTCTGGGCAGGAGGGGGCGGGGGAAACGACTCTCCAGTATTTTGAATTGGTAGTGCAGTAACTATTTTAACCGCTAGCTGCCAGTATTACACACAATATTACATATTGCACCTTTAATACATAGTTTTCTGCCAAAGTTGGAACAGTTTTGGTTATTTCATATTAAACGTGTGTATTTCTTTTGTTTGTTTTTTCTGCGCTCTTTTTCACTGGCTTTTGCACAGCTTAGTTGAAAAAAAAGGTGATGTAACATACTCCCCTCTGCAGCATTGACATTTATTTTTTTGTTGCTACATTAGTCTCTGTCAGTCACTGAGTAACTTGAGTCTGCTAAACACTGTCTGATTTATACCTGACAAATGCTTTTCCTCCACCCGCTCGTTTGTACTTCATCACATTTTTCACTTCATACTGGTGCTTTCCTTCATGGAGCTGGTGGACGATCAACACGCCTCCCTTAACCAGAGAGTCCTGATGTTTAGGAATAAATAAACAGACTTAGCATCAACCAATATACACAATCATGTCTTTTAAAAATGTATCTCACATATAGCGGTGTTAAATGTTTAAAGATTTTGTCACCAACCTTTAGATCCATGGTGCTAACAGTGTCCGATGCTGATAATGCCAAAGACTGACATCAGTGTGCCGGTCTTTAATAATCTTCAGTGTGTTTGTGCTTCAGCTTTTGCATGATCAGAAGGGGAAGTAGGACTGAGGGTCAAATGACACAGCAGTGGATGTGGAACTGATGTCAGAAGAGGAAGTGAAGTTAGTATTAGTAAATCTCAAATGCAAAAGGGGACACTGGGTAGGATTTATTTAGAAAACAGAACTTGAGGAGAGAGATGTGAGAGTTCCTGAGTTCACATATTTTCTTTTATTATTATGGATGTTTACTTCCTTAATTTGTTAACAAAACCAATACGCTTACAGCTATACTACAGTAACTGTCAAACATAAAACCCTAAACAGAGAGAAAAGGAAATGGCAACCGTCTGTTTTACAGCCTGTCACATTTGACATGGGAACTAATGGAAGAAAATGACTTCCTCTGTAAAAGTGAATTGCTCCGCAGTGGATACATATGTGTACTATGTGTGGTTCAATAATGAACTATCCAACTAGAAACGGAAGTGATAATTAACTGCTCTTCACAATGGTAACTGTCACATTTTGTCAGGGTGGTATTTTATTTATATTTTAAAAGGTAAATATACCAAACAAAAAAATCCTTGTACAGCTTTTGTTTTTACACTTAGTAGTGGAAATACAAGTTATAATACTCCACTACAGGTAAAAGTCCTGCTTTCAAAACCTTACTTAAATAAAAATATGTCCGCATTATCGGGAAATTGTAGGCTACTATCAAAAGTAAAAGTACTCACTGTGGAGTAAAATGTTCCCTGTCAGTGTTTTATATTATATATGATGTTTCTCGATGAATATTCCTGCTGCATTAACGTATGTTGCATTTTACTGCTGTAGATGTTTCAGGTTGTGCTAATTGTAACTCCTTTATAAACTGTATAACCTACAGCAATGCATCAGAATGTGAATCACTCTGCATGCGTTAAATTCGATTTGATTTACTTTATTGCCCATCTCAGTTGAGAATTTGTCTGCATGCTTGCATGTGCACGATACAAACAAAACAAGTCACAAATCACATTTGTAAAAAGAAAATTGTACATGTAATTGTGCTGCCTCCCACTGAAACATCGACACAGCCAGGAGAGCTCCAGCCAGCAGCTAGTTAGCTTAGCTTAGCACTAAGACTGTAAACAGGGGGCGACAACTAGCCTGGCTCTGCCCAAAGATAACAAAAATCTGCCTTTCAGCACCTCTGATGACCTCTACCAGCTCACTAATGAACATGTATACTTTGTTTGTTTAATGCATACAAAAACTGAATTGTTTTTTCGTGGGGGTGACTTCTTGGCTTGACTAAGTCTTGCTGTCATGGTAAGTTGGTAGATGTAGGACGGATACTGTATGAGAGTGTTATTGATCTTCTCATCAAATTCTCAGCAAAAAACTGAGAAAAAAAGAGAAAGTAGAAAGAGTTAAAACGAGTATTGCCCAAAATGTCAAACTTTTTCCGTTAACTAGATGTTATTTCAACTCCTTTCTAGCATATCACAGTTGCCTCGTTGTTTGTGTTGTTTTTTAAGATATTTTTGTTTATCTCAATGAGACTTTTACCTGGTTAAATAAAGGAAAACAAGAGAAAGAAAATAGGTTTTGTTACAGTAGTCTGTGTGCTGCAACATTTCATGTTTTCATATTGGGACCAGTTGTTTTACTAAACTTATACAAGCACACACACACACACACACACACACACACTGAAGCTATTTTCAGCGTTCTCTGTCGAGCCAGTGAAGTCAGCTAAATCTGTGGACGCTGAGGTGGATTGAGTTACATGAGAAGCACACGCCACTGTCGCAAACCTTCAGGTCGCAAACTTTCAGGTCTACGACTGCACTGCAGCACTGTTTCCACCGTCTCAGAAGCTGGCACAAGTTGACAATCCAATCTCAACCAGGTACTGTAATGCACTGAACATCCACTGTACTGTATATTCTGCATGATGTGTTTGTCTGACTGCTGAGAAAAAAATTAATCATTGTAGCAGCTGAAGAAGGTGTTGAGTAATGTTGACCTCTGCTGTGCAGTCCACTTGTTTTAACACTGGTGTGGGCATTGGATGATAAACAGTTAAAAGTTCAAGTCAGTTCAACTTATCAGATGGAGCTTGGTTGTTTGAAATTGAAATCTATAGTTTTGAGTCTTAGGAACAACTTATAGAGAGGAGCCCAGAAATTAGAGAAGCAGACTAGTAGCCATTTCGAATCCCTGCAGATGGCACAAAATCTGGCAAAATGACAGCTGGCCAAGATCAGATGCAAGCTCTTGTCATTGTAAACCATCTTTTAACTATCCACTGATCTATAAAAGTAAACCACCATTGAGTGAGAGTGACATGTTACAGTTTAAGGAACTAACTCTGGTTACAGAACAGGCTTTGAAAGTACTACTAAGCTTCCCATGCTGGTTTCTAACTGTTTCTACACAACACTGTCCTGTCAGAATTGTCTTTGTGTGTGTGTGTTTCAGATGGTGATACTGGATGTGTTAATAATAGGGGCTGGCCCTCATGCCTTGACCCTAGCTAGCTTGCTATCAAACCCTGACCCTGATCCAAATTCAGAACCTGGACATGACTTGCCCCTCTCCCTCCCGGACCCTCCAAGGCCTCAGACAAACCCAGAAACATCCAACAACAAACGCTGCAGTGGCAAGAAGAAGAGGAGGGCGACAGCTGGTACCGTGTGCTTGATTTTATTCACTAAATCATAATTATGAGATACAATTTGATCATTTTGACTGATTATCATACATCATGACAAAAATTGTCAAACATCTAGTTTCTAAATTGTGAGGATTCACTGCTCTTCTCTAAGTAAGTAACACTTTATTTATATAGCACTTTTAAAAAACACACAGATAGAGATGCGCAATACATATGAAGAAATAAATAAGAATAAACATGAATTACAAAATACAAATTACATTTTAAAATACAGCATAAACGGTGTGTAGACCTTCACACAAAGGCTAATGTCTAAAGGTGGATTTTTAACCAGAGATTATTTTGTCCTAAAAGTATTGTTTTGCTTTGTTTTTATATGCATCATTTTAAATAAAGAATGTTCAAAAAAAAAAAAAAACAGTCCAGAGATTCAGCAGACCTGACAGACTGAGGGAGGAGCTTCCAAAAGGTTGGAGCTAAAATGGCAATGCTACAATGACGTTACAGTAAATTTACAGTATTTTGGGGTTTTAGATTATTGATCAGACAAAACAAGCTTTTTCGAAGATGTTAATTTGGGCTCTGGAAGATTCTGATAAATATTTGTTTTTTGACACGTCTTTATTGGCCAAACTATTAATTATGTAATTGACAGATTAATCGATAATGAAAATAATCGTTAGGTGAAGCCCTATTTTTAAATTAGTATCTCCTATAAAAAAAGTCATAATTTCTAGTTATTATTTCATAAACCGAGTCAATTGAAGTCAATTATTCTCATATATATACATATATCACATATATCTCATATCTTGAAGTAGTAAGTCATCGTTTCTTATTAGTTTCTCACAACTCAACTCAAAATTCAAACCTACTAATATTTTGGAACGATCATTGACAGCAAACTGACTTTTGAGGCAAACTCAGACGCTGTGTATAAAAGGGAAACCAGCGATTGTTTTGCCTGAGAAAACTGTCCTCCCTCCACCTTGACAGAAACTTGATGAGCCTATTTCATCATGCTTTTATTGAATCCGTTTTGTCTTTTTGCCTGGTGTTATGGTTTGGGAACTTGTCTTAAAAATAGGAACCGTCTGAATCAAATTGTGAAGTGGTCCAGTAAGCTGATAGGAAAGCCACACCTCAACCCAGAATCCCTGTATTCTAAACAGTTACAAAGGATAGCTTTACTATTTTGAAAGACCACTTCTACATTTTACATAGTGAATTTAAGCTCAGGTATAAAGTACCAGCCTGTAAAACTAAGCGATACAGAAACAGCTTTGTCCCAGTGGCTATACGTATATTAAATAAATAGTAGCAATACAGGTCTGCTGCCTTATTTATTTTTATTTCTTTATTTGGTCTGCGGAACTATTAATTTATTGTATTTTATTAGTAATGAACAACGTTGTCTCTTTGTCACGTTATATCCTACAGTCTGCTGCTGCTTGTGTCTGTGTGTGTGTGTGTGTGTGTGTGTGTGTGTGTGTGTGTGTGTGTGTGTGTGTGTGTGTGTGTGTGTGTGTGTGTGTGTGTGTGTATGTGTGTGTCTGTGTGTGTAAAAGGAAGCTGACCCACTTAACACCCACTGTAGGCCTAAAACAAATCTACCTTCTAATTGTTGCGTGGTTTGTGTTGTATATTCTTCATGTGATGTCTTCCTGCTGCATACAAATTGCCCTTTTGGGACAAAGAATAAACTGAACTGAACAGAACTGAACCTTCGGGTATTAATAAAGTTACCTTGACCTTGACATTGCATTAATCTAGCTGACACTTTTATCCAAAGCGACTTACTTATAAATGCAATCAACCATTAAGATACACCCAAAAATTGCAAGAATCATGCACATTAAATTCGTCAAATAGGCAAAACTGTTACATTTTGGACTTACTAAATTATAATTTAAATTATGAATTAGTCACGAAAATGATAAATTAGTAAGTCTTTCTCATTATTTAGACTTTGGGCCCTATTTTAACGATCTGAAACGCAAGTATGAAACGCAAAATGCAAGTAGCTTTGTGGGCGGATCTCTGGCGCTGTTGCTATTATACCGGCGGGATAAATGACTCTTGCGCCCGACGCAAATCTAAAATGGGTTGGTCTGAAGTAGCTAGGTGTGGTTTGGGCGTAACGTGAAAATAACCAATCAGAGCGTCATCTCACATTCCCTTTAAGAGCAGGCGCTTGTTCCATGGCGGATTGCTATTATGACGGAGGATTTTCCTGGCGCACGCCAGCGGGAGCTGTCCGGGATGCGGCAAAGTAATAAATACCTGTCTTGGCCGGGGGGCGATGTTGCTGCGGCCCCTCGGGCGCATCTCCTCAAGTCTGGAGAGGATTTCTGCAGCCATGGAGCGTGGGCCTCCAAACGCACCACGTGCACCTGTTGTGCCCCTAACCTCCTCCCCCCCCCCACTCCATCTCCATCCACCCGCTCCACCAGGAGCGCATCGCGCATTACTCCCGGACCAGATTCCGCCGGAGTTCCCGTCGTAGTTCAACATCACGTCTCCTTAAGTCCTCTAATATTTCCTCATTTATGTCATCAACACATCCATGATTCATGGAAATGTTGTGTAAAACACAACAAGCCACAAAGAATGCTGCGACTTATGAGGACTGTACTGTAAAGTGCCTCCTGATCTATCCAAACACCTGAAGCGCATTTTCAGTAATATTTTTCCTTGTAATTATGTATGGTTTGTAAAAATGGGAACTGCTGTGTCCGTTTAGATGAGAGAAGTGTATGCGCGTTGTGCACACGCTACATTATGGCCAAGCATGCGCCCCTAAAATAGCATCTGAATAACGCGCTACTGACTTTAGACTAGCGCCACTGACTTTAGACCAGGTTTTTCCTGGTCAGTGGCGGAATTGTTTTCTGAAACTGCAAAATAGCATGAACGTTTGCGCCGGAACACGCCTCCTCTTTTCGGTCTAAAACTGGAAAACATGAACTAATGCCAACATTGTCCTTCAAGCAGCACGAGCACCTAATTCTGAGCATTGCTAGGATTGAAGGGACAGTAGCAGCTAACGAAACACTTTGTCTTCACAAATATTCATTAAATTTAAATCGGACACCGTTGTTAGGTTTATAAGACATATAGGTAGATGTTGTGTAAGTGGCGTGACGAAATTCAAACTGTAAATATAATCGAATATAGCTCTTTTCGCTGAACCGCCCCCAGGAGCGCAAATACATTCCCTATTTTACCGACGTGCGTCTGTGGAGGGAAAAGTCCGCTTTGCGTCGGGTGCAAAATAGGAATGATACACGTGTACAAAGGCAATTGCGCTGGGTGCAAGATAGAGCCCTTTGTCTCAAATCATTTTAATTTAGTAAGTCTTAAGCTGCATTCACACAAAATCAGGCGTTGCAGCGATTAGTGTCACTTACCTACTGTAAATGCCCATTTGCGTCTTCATTGTGTCTTTTCTGATCCCCGGTACGTTGAAGTCGGGTTGTGTATCAAGTTAACTTGAGTTTTAACTTTCGAGAGGGTTGTTTTTTTTTCGCCACTTTTTTAATGCCTTAATATTGTTTTCTTATGAGTTTCTAATAATCCTGACGTAGGCCTAATCTTGATTGAAGTCATCATTTTGATTTTGTATGAAATGCTTAGCATTAGCATTAGGTATAGTTAGATTGAATGAAACATTGTAATTTCCCTTGCAGGATTAATAAAGTGTAAATTATATTATATATATATATATATATATATATATATATATATATATATATATATATATATATATATATATATATATATATAAACTTCTTTCATTGATTAAATTTGAATTGCAGTCTGAGATGGAGGCGGTGAACTAGAGTTCTGAAACCAGGAACCAAGCTAACAATAAAACCGAATGAAACACAAAATAAATAACCCTTGTCTTGTTAGTAGCCTACTTCTTCATTTTGACATATGACAAAACACAAACAAACCTTTTTTGCTCCCTACAGTATGTGACCTTACAGTTCAGTTTTTATGTGGTTTGTGTGTAGTCTCTGCAGGCCTGACACTGGAGGATCGACTAGCAAAGTCAACGATATCAGAGAGGATCAATTGCCCCCTGCTGAATCTCCGAGTGGTAGATTCCTATGGTGAGTGGACCACTCTGTGGGAGAGCCAGTTCACAGCTCTGAACATCCCTCATCTGCGCTCACACACACTGGTGCACACAGACCCTCTCAATAAGGTAAACACACACAACTTCCTCTCTTGAAGTAGAAGCAAGGAAAGTGCTTTCACAATGTGATCGTAAATAAGCACGTGCGTGTATGTTTTCTTTGTCAGAAAGCGCTGCAGGAGTTTGTTTTAAAGTCTGGTCGTTCAGCGGAGCTTTACAGTCTTCCAGACCAGGTTTATATTCTGGACAAAAATGCATTTTTCAATGACACGAGGCTCGGCAGGAAGGAGAGAAAACGTCTCAACATCACCTCGACACTCAATAAGAGTTTATCCTTCAGTCTGCCAGGAACCAAACTTAGTGTGGATTTCTTTAAAGATCAGGTAGGACACAGTATATAAGTGTGTGTGTGTGTGTGTGTGTGTGTGTGTGTGTGTGTGTGTGTGTGTGTGTGTGTGTGTGTGTGTGTGTGTGTGTGTGTGTGTGTGTGGGTGTGTCTGTTCCGCATGGTATGTTTAATGTTACACTGATGTTACAATGTTACTTTACTGAATAAAGAGGTACCCAAAAGCATGCAAATCTGCATCTAAATAACCTATGTTGTAGTTTAACTAACTTTGGAGTTGAATATTTAAAAATATAGAAAGAACATTTAATTACATGCTTGTATTAAACAATATATTAAACAATGGCTTTATATTGCCTCCAAAATGACAAACTGGAAAACATGAACTAATGCCAACATTGTCCTTCAAGCAGCACGAGCACCTAATTCTGAGCATTGCTATTTCCTGATTTAAAGGGGTGATAGAATGATTATATAGGGTATTTTACACTGTTCCTTAAGGTCTCCTAATGGGGTATGTAACATTGGTTGGGCTGAAAATTGCCCGAATGATATTTTATTAGGCCCTTAACTACCCTGTGAATATGGCTCTATTTGGAACAAGAGCTTTTCTTCCAAATATGGTATGCTCATGAATATTCAGAATGAGCTACACGCTGATTGGTTTGAGCAAACTACATAGAAACATATGGCAGACTCTCATATTTCAGACACTGCAAAGTTATACATTGTTTATCGGGCTATTTTGTTATTAAATTCACTTCTGATACTTTTTTAAGCGAGAAATCAACTATATAAAGCTCAAATATGGGCCGTTTTACGAAAATTTATGGCTAATTGCAAATTTGGTAAGACTGTGTGTCGGAGTTCAGCCGCTGGTGCTGCCTCGCCGCCCGCCGGTGCTGCCCCGCTGCCCGCCCGGTGCTGCCTCGCCGCCCGCCGGTGCTGCCCTCGCCGCCCGCCGGTGCTGCCTCGCCGCCCGCCGGTGCTGCCTCGCCGCCCGGCCTGCCTTCCTTCACAGACCCCGGCCTGCTATGAGGTACTTGGAGCTCCGTCACGGCTGGCAGCCCACAGCAGGGACTACCAACACCGCTGCCCTGACAGAGCTCCAGGGCCTTCAACTCCCCTCTTCCTGCTATCTAAATGGCCCATTGTGTGAGAGTGAGAGCGCCGTCAGCGAGCTTGTTACACCAGCAATCTGTTACCACATGTTACACACATGTCACGCCACTTATACAAAATCTAACTAAAGGTCTTATAAAGCTAACAACGGTGTCCGATTTCAAGTTAATGAATATTTGTGAAGACAAAGTGTTTCGTTAGCTGCGACTGTCCCTTCAATCCTAGCTATGTGTAGCTACAAACCACGGATAGTTAGCTTCCTTTTCGCCTTAATTCGATTATATTTACAGTTTGAATTTCATCACGCCACTTACACAACATCTATCTATATGTCTTATAAACCTAACAACGGTGTCCGATTTCAAGTTAATGAATATTTGTGAAGACTAGCTGTTTCGTTAGCTGTGACTGTCCCTTCCATCCTAGCTACAAATCACGGATAGTTAGCTTCCTTTTCGCCTTAATTTGAGTATATTTACAGTTTGAATTTCGTCACGCCACTTATACAACATCTACCTAAAGGTCTTATAAAGCTAACAACGGTGTCCGATTTCAAGTTAATGAATATTTGTGAATTCCAGAGGAATTCTAAGAGGTGGCTAGCTAGCTCTCATTGATAGAGCTACGTCCAGCCGCAGGCGCTATCAATGAGACTCGCGGACAAGCGGCGTTTATTTCCCCAATCGTTTGTTTAAATAACTCAACACATTATAATTACACACATTAAAAGAGTAACTGGAACCTGTGGTAACAGATTGCTGGTGTAACAAGCTCGCTGACCGCGCTCTCACTCACACATACCGGGCATTTAGCTAGCAGGAAGAGGGGAGCTGCAGGCCCTGGAGTGGTCCATTAGCGGTGTTACCGGTGACTCTGCTGTGGTATGCGCCGTAAGGAGTTAACAGCGCGGGGCGGCCAAAAAGCCAGGCCAAGCAAGCACGGCGTAATTCCGACCCACAGTCGGACAAAATTTGCAATTAGCCATCCATTTTTGTAAAACGGCCCATATTTGAGCTTTACATAGTTGATTTCTCGCATAAAAAAGTTTCAGAAGTGAATTTTGTAATGGAATAGCAGAGATCTGCGTGACCTAGCTAGATTCAGAAGACTACCTGATCTCAGGTCAGTTGTGTAAATGTAAATGTTGGGGCGTGACCGTTCTCTTAAGGTTCTGGATTTTGAGATGCTTACGCAAGCAACTAGCTTTGTTGCGATTCGCCCGTTTTCAGCGGCAGTTTCAACATATGAGATTTTCATAGTAAAGGGGTGTCAATGGGATTTTGAGCTTTTATGTATGTCCTTTTTACCCACTGAACTGTCGTTATTCAACTATGACAGGGTAAAATCGGTTTTGCATTCTATCACCCCTTTAATGATTCTGAACATGCAGGTGGAGAGATGCAACTTGGACAAGGTGCTGGTGAAGGGAACAGTGGAGCACATCACGACTGTGATTGAGGACAAGGAAGAGGTGAAAGAAGAGGATGACTGGATAAAAGAGGGTGAGGCCATGAGAGGGACTGAAAGGAAGAAAGTGAAGTATTTTCAAGTCCAACTTCAAGATGGCGTCATCCTAAAAGCCTGCCAGGTCATTATGGCGACAGGTCCAACCCGTGCCCAGATGGCAAACATCCCTCAATGGGTGAAAAGCATTGCAGAGCGTTACCCAGAGGAGCGTTTGCAACACACAGTGCACCTCATGCACAACCTGCCAACTGCTCGGCAAAAACTTAAAGACACAGATAATCAGCAACAGAAAGAGACTTTTCCCACTCAAGGTGAGTCAGATTTCCTTTAAGGGTTATGTAACATCACAATAATACAGAAAAGCTTTGCAGGAAAACAATGTTTAAGCATTTGTCCAGGAGGATAATTGGTATAAAATGTAATGTCCCGTTGCCAGTGTTTTTGTCAGAATATTCAATAATACTTTGCTTTCACCTTCCGTGCTTCTGCAGACTTCAGAGGCTATTTGACCCCCATCCTCACTGCAACACTTTCCTTTACAAGTACTGTACTGTATGCGTATGTGTGTGTAGAATTGTGTGTAGTGTGTGAGGCAGGGCAGAGAGTAATGGTAGTTGGTGGAGGTCTGACCAGCGCTCATGTGGTCTCAATTGCCCTGCAGCAAGGTGCCAGCCAGGTGACATGGGTCATGAGGAAGCACCTCCAGGTCTAGTGACAGTGTGAAACTGCATGTAGACCAACCATGACTGTCGACATACCTGTCTGTCTGCCTCCAACAAACAATCAGTCCTCGTTGTTTCTTCTGCAGTTAAAGCAGTTTGATGTGGGCGACGTGGAGAGCCTGGTGGGTCGTTACTCCCACGTGGAGCACGGCATCAAGATGGATGGCCAAGCTTACCTGCGTCAGTTCTATAATGAACGGAGTCTCCACAAACGACTGGCTATGATTCGCCAGGCGAGGAAAGGAGGTGCCGTCACCCCTGAGGCCTACATCCACCTACAGCCTTTCATCCTGACTGGACAGGTGGACGTGAAGACATACTGTCAGGTAATGGCGCATGTGCATCCCACAGGGTGTAAGGTTGAGGGTGTAGTGATTGAGATGAGATGAGGTGAGGTAAGTGAACATTTTTTTTTTATCTGAATGCATGCAACTGTCCAGGTGAGTGAGGCAAGCTGGTGCTACAGGGGCCAGGCCTGGAGTCTCTCCCTCAGCACAGGGGACCACTGGACTGGAGATATGATCTGGCTCGCCACCGGCTGCAAACTTGATGTCAAACAGGACCCGTTGCTTTCTGAAGTGATGAAGGAATTCCCCATTCAGGTGGGTTGAATATGCAAATTTATGAATTTTTCATGACCTGAACAAGGCGACACTAATAGATGCATAAAATGTGTCCGGCTTGTCCCTCCATGAAGGTGATAGACGGTTGGCCGTGCATATCAGAAAGCTTACAGTGGGCAGAAGGGTGCCCGCTCTACCTGATGGGGCAGTACACTGCTCTTCAGGTAGGTATTATTTGGGGTGGTTTGGGTTACAAAAATATAGGTCTCAACAACAATCTGTACCATTATTTTCCCCACACACAGGTTGGACCTCATGCAGTCAACCTGGCCGGCGGACAGGCTGCCAGCATGCGAATCGCCAAAGACATCATGCGCCGTCAGCAACAGGACAATGCAGAGGCTTCTGAACTGAGTGGGGAGAAATCTAAAACCGAAGAATATATTAAACAGATGCAAGGCCTTTTATGGCTTTAACTTTACAATATAGCCCAAAGAACTGAGATGCACGTGTGTGAGCAGTCTAATATTCTTGTTGGCCTACTATGTGGCCTTGATGAAATGGATTGGACTTAAATAACTGCAGTGAAACCTGTGAAACCTTTTTGGGGGGTAACAGCAATTGTATTTTAAATAAACACATGTTCATCCCAATCAGTTGTTTTTATTAAGGTCTATATTCACAAATATGAAATGACATAACACTTGGATATCAGTGTTTACATCATGGCTGATGTAAGCAAATATTGTATGGCATTAAAAAAGTGTATACTCGAGAGTTAATATTATTATATGAATATCATCCTTAAAACCATGCCCGGATTATCCATAAGGGCACTTGGGCCAGTGCCCAGGGGCACCAACAATTCACAACCAGTGGGGGGGCACCACATGACACAAGCTTTAACAATATTTTCCGTAAATTGTTATATTATTCACTTGAAATTGTTGAAAGACCATACATTACTTGTCTATGAACACTAATTTCACAATAATAATAATAAATTATAAATAAATCAATATTACATGACCACTATCACTCCCCTCACCAATCTGTCAGAGTTGAGCTGGTCCACAAGTACACGCAAATGTATAATTTGGGGGATGGGAAAGGGAAGGGGGTGGGGGGGGGGTAATCAAAAGTGGCCAGTTTAACCCAACAAAATTTTTTGACGGGGTATAGTGCCCAGGGGCACCACATTGTCTTAACACGGGCCTGCTTAAAACCCTCTGAGATAAATCTGTGACTCATGGGCTGCAATTGACTGGGAGCTTCGTAGTGGCTCACTCTTTGGTTACATTTGGATTGTGGAGTGTCTAAAATAAGTCAACTTATAAAAACATATTTGTACGCATGCTCAATTATTTCCAGCTACTCACCTGTCGCTCACACTGTGGAAATACTTTAGCCACGCCTCCTAACTGACTTCCGCATTGTAGCTAGGCTACCTGTGGTGAAGAGGGATGCAGTCACAACAACAAACCATACGCTTGAGAATGAAAGTCATTCAGATATCGGTATAAAAACAGTCAAAACAACCAGATCAGTTTCGGGACTTGTTCTCTTATACTTTAAGGTAGGTGAGTGTGTTTTACAATGTAGTTCAACGTTGGCGGGAATGTTAAAACGTGATAAAGTGTTCGTGTCAGAGGCTGCAGGCTATCCACAATGAAAACATAGCCTAATAATAAAATAGGCAGATATTAAATTGTCCCCGTGCAGGAGTGTACCTAAAGCCTTCATTTAGAATAGTGTGGACATAGTAGGCTACACACTCAACATAATGAGGAAGTAGACGAATATGATCTGATATCAGAGGGCAGATCGAGGTGAAGTGAACAGATGGATTCCTGCACACAGAGCGGGGAGCGTTCGGGACGGATATGAGCAAGTATTTTTGAAATGAATGTCGAGAAAGCCGTCATGAGCAGCCCTGAGATCAGCTGACGAGCACCTGATCCGCTCAGCTGATGCACGCGCAGCTGATCGCTGCTGTCAGGTCGGTTGGTCGGCAGTTGCGAGCCTCCAATTTATCAGAAAGAGTATTTTAATACAGAGAAACCACTGATTGCATGACCTTTTCGGTTATTTTATCATCATCATGTTACTTTGCAGTAACTGATGTTGGGACTATCCTTCCAACAGGTTTATCTTCCTTAGTCCAGTTTTGGTCATTTTCTTTTCTTTTTTTTATCAATATTGTAGCCTACAAGATATAGGCTACTTTTATAAAGAAATGGTTAAAACAACTGTGGCAGTTTGAATTGCAATAAAGATGATACGATTTTGCTTTGAGACCAATAACGTGTAGCCTACTTCGATTTGAGATATTTAGGAAATAATAAAGAGAAGTTTTATGTAACTGGGCACAGGTGAATCTTTCTCTGCCTTTTACCCACTGCATGCTGGGAACCTGTAGGTTGCACTGAATGAGTCTGACTGAAGAGTCGGTGAGTGAGAAGGACATTTAATGTGATGTAGCCTATATATGACCCATAGTGGATCACCTGTATTAATTCTGCTCTGTATCACAAACTTGTCAGAATCCTTAATATCAAAAGACATGACATTTCCTCTAGTGTTCAAGCTGTTTTAAAGACATTTGATTTTCAGAAGAAAAAAAAAAGAACACTGAAAACAAACCATTGTTCTTTTATTGACATTAAAGTATATTTTAAGTTTTTGCAGTTACTAGTGAATCCTTTCCCGGCACAATGATTGTGAGGAGGGTGGAAAAGACAGTTCTGAGTGTGGAACAGTCGGAGGGAGTCGGTGCTCGTGTCCGCAGGAGCATCGGTAGAAAAGAGGTAAGTTCCTCAACGTGTTAATGTTGTTTGACTGTCAAACCTTCTTACTAAGAACTCAACATAACCACCGCCACTGTAATTTAAGCAATACTGTACATTTTCCAGCTAAGAAACCTGGATCCTTTCCTGATGTTGGATGAGTTCAGAGTGAGCAAGCCAGCAGGTTTTCCAGACCATCCTCACCGGGGATTTGAGACAGTAAGAATATTTGACTTTAATTTTAGCCCCCAAACTATTTAGTGTGGCACCAAATAGGAGCTGGAGAAAGTTAAATGCAAAGGGTTGAAGCCAGCAAAATGGGAGGAACACAAATCATTTTTTTGTTCCTCTCTCCTCCAGGACACAATGTTTTTTGTTTTTTTCACCCTGCCGAACAATTTCAGCTGTCTGGCCTTCTTCAGGGTGTCTGAGGTTGTTTCTGGTGTCCTTACATACAGTCCACTGATTAGCCCTGTAAAGTATGTACGCACGTACGTCTCAGTATGTAGCGGTATTTAGCATATAAACAACATCATCATTATGAACACCTTTTTACAAAATACCACATTCAATTTTAAATGATCCAGAAATGTACAAGATAAATTTAAATTGGCATAAATACAAAATGTTTAACTACAGATGAAACAATTAGTCAATTAATCTATTTACAGAAAAAAAAAAATCTGCAACTATTTTAATAATTGTAACTCGTTTATAATCCATTTTTTCCCTGTTAAAGAGTTTTTCCTTCTGAATCGAGGGTCCAAGGATAGCGTGTGTCGTATGCTCAACCTATTTTAGGCCAAGGACCCCTAACCTTAAATAGAAACGAGCAGGGACCCCCCTACTACATTTATATTGTATAAAATGTTGTTGCATAATAAACTGGCCCTACAATAACATGTAGGGTGGCCTAAAGCCTATACACATTCCTTTTTATGGTGCCCTACAATACTAAGCTTCTATTTACATATTTATATATCATCATGTTTTAATGTCAAACATACATGTGGAAGGCAAAGTGAATCCAGAAGCTTAACTGTATCTGTGGATGGCTATCATAGTGGATACCTTTCCTGTAGGCCAGTAAACTTATCATCAATGAAGTTGTTGTTTTTTCACGAATAGGCCGATTTATTTTTGCTAATACTTTTTGGTGTCATGTTAATGGACTGTATAATTTTAGACATTTTTTAATTTTGGGGGAAGAAAACATTCAAAAAAGTAGTTAACACTAAATTGGCAGCCTCCCTGCAGTGACTCTGAGGACCCCAGTTGTGGACCCCCTGTTGAAGATCTCTGCTCTACAGCAAGGGTGGCCAAATCTTTTGATTGTGGGCCATATACAAAAAAATATATGGGTAAGGACCAAGCAATAGTAAATGTTATAACATTATAATATTTTTTATTGTAGTATTATTACTGGTTGAAATGGTAGAAGCCCAGGACAATGCCCAGGACCAACAGGCTCACTGAGGGATGAACTTCCTACTTTGACCACAAGGTGGCGACAGCTGGACAGTGCCCAGAAAGCTACTGTACTACTTTGCTTTCCACAAATGTTGATTTTAGGTTTATAGATTTAAAAAAATAAATAAAAAATGACACAGAAAGCCAGAGATTTCAGAGATATAATATCTACTGGTTCTGTTAAGTTCGCCTGAGCTTACATTAAGCCCAGAAAGCTTTGGGTTGAAAAAGTTTAACATGACAACAACAAAATTCCCCTATTTTGAAAGAGAGGAATTTTCTTTCATGTGTCTTCTGATGTGTTTTTGTTGAACCGTCCTTGGTTTTGTGGGGTTTTAATCTTCTTGGTATTTGAAATGAATGTATTCTGTCTCCACCAAAGTTGTCTGTCCCTGTTTTCTGAGAACTGAGAGGTCCAATACTCATGCAAGGGCAAAAAATGCTCCTCGTATACCAACACAAAATCTCTTCTACAACTCTGTGCTATTATTGCCACCGCTTTCTCTACATTTCATGACAATTTAATAAAGTAGGCATGGCTTCAGTGTTTAATTACATATTTAAAACCTAGTAATGCAGTTCAGAACCCACAGCTTCCAATTTCCCTCCTTTCCTTCCCTGCAGTTTGTCATTTGCTATTGCTATCTTTATTTCATATCTGACTTTAGTGTAGTACTGAAAATGAGTAATTGATTATTTAATTGACAGAGATGTAACTGACGACAAGAATGATAATGGAAAGAACCTTTTCATCAAATAAACAGCTTATAAATGTGTGTGTCAGACAAATTAGAGAACTTTAAGACATGATTTTAGGCTTCAGCGTTAATTTATAAATCAAAAAAATAACCGATACAGCTGTAGCTAGATTTTTCACACCCTGGCAATATACACAATGTTTGAAAGCTGGTTGTAACTTATTTATTAAGATCATCTTTACTTTAAAGCTGCTATAAATAAATAAATAAATATTTAAATAATTAAACAAGGAATTTGTAATTATGGTTAAACTTTGTACTCTGCATTAGCAGCAATGTGGCATGTTGTATCAAACTTTAATAAAAACCCACATATGTCCTTAGATGGCCAGACATTCTTCCAAGTATATTTGAGTTGGCAGATGCAACTTAAATCTCCCGGTGCGGGTGGACAGGACTAGGCTACACCCAGCATGCCTTTCAACAGGTGTGTTTGCCTACACTCGCATGACTTTTGAAATCACACAGCTGTGGCGACAGATCACAGGGAGCTCACTGCAGGGGCTGGAGATTTCCTCCCATACACAGATGTTCCCCTTTGAACCGGTGACCCATTGCTCAGTAGCCTACTTCTCTTCCTGTCCAGTCTGAGCACCGAGGCGGTGAAACAAGCGCACAGGTGTTTTTAGTGTCGAAGCAGCACTCGTTTATAAGCGCCTGGCCTGAGTTAGTGAAACCTGGAACTATATAACTCACTTAATGCAAAGAAAGGTCATTACTTTGTGTCAAATAAGCATCTAAGGGTTACATAAAATTAAGTTAAAAAATGCCCACATTCTTTACATTATTTCTTTGTGATTCATTAGTATGAGGTAATATGAGGCTCCTAATGATATGTTTGCGTCTTTCCTCAAACAGGTTACATATGTTTTAGAAGGCATCACGGCCCATGAAGACTTCTGCGGCCATTCAGGACAACTGAAAGCTGGAGATCTGCAAGTAATGCATTACTTTATTTTTTGAAAACTTTTTAAAGGAATAGTTTAACATTTTGGGTTGAGTAATGCTTATTTACTTAGAGTTAGATGAAAATATTGAAACCACTCTCTTGTTTGTACATTAAATGTACAGCTACAAACAGTTAGCTAGCTAGGGAAGTTTGGGGTCCCCTGCTGGAGCTGCTGCCCCTGCGACCCGACCCCGGATAAGCGGTTGAAGATGGATGGATGGTCGGTTATCTTAGCTTAGCTCAAAGACTGGAAACAGGGGCAACTGGCTAGCCTGACTCTGTCCAAAGGTAACAAAATCTGCCCACCAGCACCTCTACAACTTACTAATGATGTCTTGTTTGTTTAATTTGTACAAAAATGGTTAGTAGAGTGTAAAAACAACTATTTGCCATTTGACGTGTGGTTATATGCCTTTTCAACAGAGCCAGGCTAGCTGTTTCCCTGCGTTTCCCACCTTAATACTAAGCTAAGCTAATACTAAGATAACCTCCTGCTGGCTGTAGATTCTCTTCTCATGACAGTAGGGCGCTAAATTGCCAAGCAACGTCTTGGTGACGACAAGACTCCTGGATGTTGACTGTGCCCGGCAAAAAAAATATTCCGGCCCATAAAACCACAAAGGGTCATACTTTGGTTTGGAGATGTAACGTATTAATTAGTGAGCTATCTGTTTCCCCCTGTTTCCAGTCTTTATGCTAAGCTAAGCTAACCAGCTGCTGACTGGAGCTTCATATTTACCGCACAGACATGAGAGTGGAATCAATCTTCTCATGTCACACGCAAATAAGTGTTTTTCCCAAAATGTCACTTTAAAATAACTTAATATATAAAGAAATATTTTCTGTTCTTTCAGATATTAGATAGGCCTACACTAGGATCATTGTGATCTGTCAGTCTAATGCTCCAATAGTAAATGTGGTAGATTTTAAGCCGGTCATAAACTTGAATCAGAAGCTTTCAGTCCACTTTTTATTAACGTAAATGAAACTACAAGAGCAGAACAAGGCTTAAGGCCTTGCATATGCATTATAATGTTTTGCACTCACACTAATTGGATATCATGCCCTGTGGGTTTTTTCCTGTGTTTTTAAAGTAGTAAAGACACCAACACACACACACACACACAGGCTGCTGACTCAGAGCTTCTAACTGCAGCAGAGGTTCAGTCAGTTCAGCTGAATTTGCTGTAACCCACCATGTGCACCCTCTGTAGGCTTGGACGTCACGGTAGAGCTGCAGATGCTCAAAAAGCCGCTTGCCTCTCCTTCAGGGAGAGCTGTCTCAGATTAAAGCAGTAAAGGAAGCAGTGAAGATGGCAATTTTTAGCTAATGTTTGACTTATTTCCAGCTTATTACACCACGCAGATCTGTACTGCCTCTATTATCTTGGTTTCTAAATATCCTCTGTTGTGTTCTGCATGTTTTATTATCCAGTAGATCTCTGACAGTAAATACCCAGCACACAGCAATAAAAGAAACCAAACAGCATGATGAACAGTCACGGATGAGTGATCAGCAGCCAGTTTCATTAAACCTTAGCTTGAGAGTAGAAATTTCCAGCTGAACTATAGATGAAGCAGAAGCTGTTCAACTAAACTTAATTTCATTCATCCGGTTTGTTTTCGAATCACTACCTGAAACCAGCTCTACGTTTTAGAATGTATTTATTATATTATTATATTCAGAAGCCTATCAAAACGTATCTATATTTTTCTAAAAATTATCTTTTATCTCTCTTGTTTTTGCATTATAGCAGCCCTACAAATCGTACCTGCGGTATACTACTGCTGGACATTTTTCAAAGGATGATTAAGTGGTTTGCATTTATTTCACCATCTTATGAAAATTGACCTGCAGTTTATTCATATTCAAGTGTTCTACTGACGTGCGGTGCATTTAACTGCTACTAGACTCTGTAATCTCAGTACTCAAGAGTACATCATTACATTTAACATACAACACATAATGATTATGTCTGAAGATTAAACCTGGAAGATACAAACAAGTGCAGTAAGAAGGATAAAGCATATGTGGCAGCTGCTTGCATTTAAAATGGTCTGTCATCTGTAGTTATATTTCATTATTCATTTAAATATTTATTTATTTATCACGTAAGTGTACACAAAATATAAAGCTACAATCTGGACCATGCCAGCTGATCCACAGTGCCATTCCTCGTGCTGCGCCACATGCATGGTTAATAAATCACCTCTGGTTATTTAATACAAATAACAAATACAATGTTATGGACTCGACAAATAGTGTTAACAACCCCAGCACATGTGTGCCATTTGTGATTGTGTCTTTGGTATAATTGAAATATGTCTCATTGTCCACCAGTGGATGACTGCAGGACAGGGGGTGGTCCATGCTGAGATGCCTGTGTCAGAGGAGCCCGTGGTGGGCTTACAGCTGTGGGTGAACCTGCCGAGACGAGACAAGATGGTGGAACCGGCGTACCAGGAGCTTAAAGGCTCAGAGATCCCCAAACCCAGCCAGGGAGGAGTTACAGTCGCTGTGATATCTGGAGAAGCTTTAGGAGCAAAGGTGTGTGTGTGTGTGTGTGTGTGTGTGTGTGTGTGTGTGTGTGTGTGTGTGTGTGTGTGTGTGTGTGTGTGTGTGTGTGTGTGTGTGTGTGTGTGTGTGTGTGTGTGTGTGTGTGTGTGTGTGTGTGTGTGTGTGTGTGTGTGTGTGTGTGTGTGTGTGTAATTCACCCACAAGGTTGTGATGTCACTGCAGCACCATTAAATCAACCACAGACAGAAGATCACTTTGAAACTAAACATGATGTTTACCATCCTGCTAGCTGTTGATCTCATGGTGATTGCTCAATTGCTGGATGCTTGAAAAACTGTGTGTGTGTGTGTGTGTGTGTGTGTGCGTGCGTGCAGAGTTACTGCAGGGCATGCTGAGAAACTCCCAAGTTGTGGTCTGGCATTTAACCTCCTCTAAGGGCGTTTTCACACATACCTCGTTTGGTCCGGACTTTCGGACTTTTTAGTTTGATCCGAACCAAAATTACAGGTGTGAAACCTCCCCCGGACCACGGTCCGGATCAAAAGACCAAATTTTGGTCCGACAAAAAGAGGTGGTCTCGGTCCGGACCAAACTGAACCATGGTCCGGTTCGTTGATAGTGTGAAAGCATTTTTTGGATGGTTCGGACTTTCCGGACCAAATACAGGAAGCTCTGGCAGGCTCTCCTCGTGTTACAAGACCGGGAAGCTCCTTTAGGGGAATAGCTCGGTGCTTAGAGAGAGAGAGAGAGAGAGAGAGAGAGAGAGAGAGAGAGAGAGAGAGAGAGAGAGAGAGAGAGAGAGATGGTAATGCGCTCAGAGCAGACAGCTGTCGGCTATCAGAGCAGAGAATACATCAGCAGTTTATTTGTTAAGTGGTAGTAAATGTACAATGTAGGTTTCAGTTTGTCTCTGAATAAATGCTCCAGAAAGAAAGTTCCGCGTCTTGCTTCTCACAACAAAACAAAAAGAGCCGGCAGTAGGGGGGAGAGCCGCGGTCAGTTGAATAGCCTAAACTCGGACCCAGAGAGAGGATACCGAGAGGACGGGGAAGCCCGTCAACAAACCAATCAATTATAAGTATCTGGAGACGAGCGCTCACGTTATGTGATGACGGCAGGACGTAGTTTTGTCACATATAGATCTGTAGTGCGCTTGCAAAACTGCAGTGTGAAACCAAAACTTACCGGATCAAATGTATACAATGTAACAAAAACATGAACCTTGGTACGGACCTTGGTTCGGACTTTCATGTGTGAAAACGCCCTAAAAGTCAACAACAAAACTTTTTCTTTTTCTTTTTCTACTGCATTTTCATTCTGTATAATGTATAATTTGGGTTTCTTATTGATAATGGTTTAAATTCAATTTAACCCTGATTTTATGTAGCCTGACATTGCCATAATTGGTCTCAAACCACTCAGTTCATTTTTGATACCCAAGGGGCATTATCAACAACCATAGACCAAAATGCTGGATGCAATTGGATAGAACTGGAAACCAATCAGAGCAAAGAAACTTGATATAGCGTTGAGCTTTAAGTTAAAATGTGATTACTAGTAATGAGTTGTGCAAAGGATTACCACAATGTCTTGTTTTCTATTTCTACATGGGAAGCTTTGAAGTTATGTAAAGTCACACAAAGCATAGCTGGGCCATTAACCCAAGGAATGCAAGAGTAATGTAACTTGTTACTTTTGCTGTTAAGTAATTAGTATAGTAGTAAAGTGTAATTACTTTTCAATATGTAACTAATGTGGCTAATTGATTACATTTCAAGTTACTTGTCCTACAATGCACAGTTGTGCAGATAAGTCCTGAAAATAATACCCTCCCTGTATGTATTGTGTTTTAACAAATGGCAATAATAGTTGCTGCACAAAACAAGAACTAAGAATTCGAAAAAAAAGCATAGGGGCTTTCATTTCCCTAACTTTGCTAATGTTCTCACACACGTTTCCTATTTGCAAAGCCATAGTGCTGAGCGTTTCTTTTTGGTCATCATCATCGGTCATGATATAAAATAAATATATAAATAAAAATGCACAAACAATGATACACTAAGCTGTTTAGTGCAAGAAGTGTAAACCATGGAACTTCTAATAATAAGTTCTGACTTTGAATATCTGACAAACCATGAGATCATAAATAGGTGGTCAAGACAATGTGGGTAGCAACAAAACAATGCAGCTATCATTTATTGTTCACAACCCATTTGCAGGGAACAGCAGTGCAGATGGTCCTGAAGTTGTACACAATTGTCACTATTTCAAAGTTTGCATTAATGTTTTCTGTTTTATCCTGTGTGTGTGTGTGTGTGTGTGTGTGTGTGTGTGTGTGTGTGTGTGTGTGTGTGTGTGTGTGTGTGTGTGTGTGTGTGTGTGTGTGTGTGTGTGTGTGTGTGTGTGTGTGTGTGTGTGTGTGTGCTGTGTCTTTTTTTTTCCTCTATAGTCTAAAGTCTACACAAGGACACCGACCTTGTACCTGGACTTCAGACTGCAGACAGGCGCCCTGCATGTGCAGCCAGTCCCCTCAGGTAGAAGAACAGCTTTTCTAAATGCACCATAGTGTGTCTGTAATGGTTTTTTAATAGCAAAAGTAAGGATGCTTACACAAAGGTATCTCATAGTTCCATTAGTCTGCTCTTCAGCCATTCCTCCTCATTTTTTTTCTCTGATGTACTCTGAAGTGTCCATGTCATGAGACGTCCCTGTCCTCTTGTGGCAGGAAACGAAACAATGAGTGAATCTTGGGAACGTAACAAAACAAAAGAAATTATGAATTAAAGCAAGACTAAATAGAAATCACACTATCTTCACTTTGCAAATGAAACGTTTAATTCATAATTAATAAAGCAAACCCTTGTTAAATTCAACATATTCGGGGGTTTTGCTGCTACAGCCTTGCTTTGTCTGGTATGAGCAGTAGCTTTTGGTGGCTAAAGTTAGCAAATGTTAGCAAAAATTTAAAGTGCACTTTTCTTCTTGTAAACAAACAAAGTTTCAGTTCAGTTTACATTTGGTGTTACTTACCAAAAACTCCACAATGTACCCTTATTCTAACGTGTGCTTACATTTCAGTATTTACCATTATCCCGTAATTGTCACAGTGCCGGTGTTCATATAATTTAGAGACACAGTGCTCTCATATTTCGCAATACTATTAATAGTAAGAGTACTGTATTGTGCATTTAACAGGTTCCATTCAGAAGGATCTAGGTCAGTATAAGGTTCACACTAGGTTTGCACTAAGAGAAATGTGTACAGAATTTTATCAGAGAGAGAACGAAAGACTGTTGTCATCTTGTTAAAATGTTTAAAATGATCACCACACACCAATATTCTGTTTATACTACATTGGGTGTTTGCAAACAGGGACATATTTGTGCGTTTGTTGCTGTGTACAGTTTGCAGAGACATACATTTTGGGCAGATGACAACATTTACATCATACACACTTGTGGCCACCCAGATGCAAAAAGTATAAATTGGACTCAATTAGACGAGTTAGATTGATACCTCTTTCATGTCTGGTGGACAGTACCACAAGCAACCGGTTAGCTTAGCTTAGCACAAAGCCTGGAAATAGGGGGAAACAGCTAGCCAAATATTTCCCTCAGGAGTTTGTAGAGACCAAAAACAGAGCTATGGTAATGTTTCTCCGTAACTACTGGGTGTGTAAATAAGGTGATGCTATCAGTTATTGTGTTCACAACTTGTTTCTGCCGTCCGTAAGCGGCCAACATCTATTTATTGCTGGTTTAAGAGCAGAGAAATGGTTCACCAACTTCTTTATTACACAAATACCTAATAAATAATATTTCTGTGTTTGACAGGATGGACTACATTCATCTACACACTCTCAGGATCCATTCATGTTGGTGAGTTTTGTCTGGTTAATGTTTTACTAAAAGAAAGAACCACAAGAAAGAATCTCCTCTCATTTTCAATTGCTTTTATTTTCAGCCAACGTAACACGTAAAACTTTGTATGAACATAACAAAATTCAACTACTAAGAACTAAACTAAACAACGTTTGACAGACATGTGACTAACAGAAATGGAAAAATGTGTCCCTGAACAAAGCACGGTCAAAATCAAAAGTCACAGTCAGTATCTGGTGTGGCCACCAGCTGCATTAAGTACTGCAGTGCATCTCCTCCTCATGGACTGCACCAGGTTTGCCAGTTCTTGTTGTGAGATATTACCCCACTCTTGCACCTGCAAGTTCCTAAACATTTCTGGGGGGCATGGTTCTCGCCCTTACCCTCCGATCCAACAGGTCCCAGACACGCTCAATGGGATTGAGATCCGGGCTCAGGAAATCGCGCACAGAACGAGCGGTATGACTGGTCAACACATTCTCACACCCAACTCGTAAAATAAGGACGTTCGGTCAGGAGCCTTTCTCGTTCTTATTTGACGTTAAAAGTATCCTTTAGCGTCTCATGTAAACGTGCTTGGTCGCCACTATTGCCGTCCCTTTTTCGTCCCTTTTGACGCGCTTGGTCGGGACGGGTGAACGGAATCGCGGAGGTTTAGGAGAAAAACAACGGGGAAAGGACGCCTCAAAAGCCGGGAAACACACCGCGGGTGAAGCGCGACAATAACGGAATCGCGGAGGTTGGGTTTAGGAGAAAAACAATGGGGAAAGGACGCCTCAAAAGCCGGGAAACACACGCCGTAGACGGGGAAAAAAAAGAAAAACAACGGGGAAAGGACGCCTCAAAAGCCGGGAAACACACGCCGGAGACGGGGAAACAAAACGCCACACACGGGGCGCGAACCCGAGTCTCCTGAGTGAAAGTCCGATGTTTTACCCATCCACCACCCAACCACCGTCCTTACCCAGCAATTTCCCATTACATACCACTCGCTAAATCTCATCCAACTGCGGCTCTCCCCAGTACGTTACACAAATACGCCGAAGGGTGCCTTTTTCGTCGCATCACACGCTGAAGGACACTGACCAAACGTACTTATTTTACGAGTTCGGAATGAGAACGGGTTGGACTGGTGGCATTATCATGCTGGAGGGTCGTGTCAGGATGAGTCTGCAGGAAGGGTGCCACATGAGGGAGGAGGATGTCTTCCCTGTAACGTTCTGCAACTTTTGATTTTGACCATCCTTTGTTCAGGGACACATTTTTCCATTTCTGTTAGTCACATGTCTGTGAAACGTTGTTCAGTTTAGTTCTTAGTGGTTGAATTTTTGTTATGGTCATACAAAGTTTTACGCATGTTAAGTTGGCTGAAAATAAAAGCAGTTCAAAGTGAGAGGACGTTTCTTTTTTTGCTGAGTATATAAGGAGAAGGATAAATCGTAACAAACGGGGTGATATTAACATTCTTTAGTTGGATATGTGCGCTCTTCAGTGTGTTTAATCACAACCTAACTTACCTTCCTGCTGCCAAATCTACGTTACAAATATGTGTGTGATCTCAATCCAATCGCAACAAAGAACCAACCTCGTTGTGCAACTGTGTATAAAATATGACCATCTTAGAGTTTGGCTCCATATCAACCACCTAGCCCACACGTTAAAACTACGCCCTGTTGTATCAGTGTTGCTTGACATTATACTGTGAAATACTGCATTTCCTGTTTAATGGACAAACTTTTGTGATCAGGGAATTCCCATTGCATGAGAACAAACCCTTTCAGACAGTGAACTCATTTTCAGAGGCTTTCTTGGTTTGTTGAAACCTGTTGTTTTCAGTCCGAATTCCCCTTTTAAATATTTAATTTCATCACATTCCACTATGATTTGATTACTCTACATTGTTACACTGCAGGATCTCTCAGACTGGTTGTAAATGCTGGCAGATGTTTTGATGACACGAGAGGATGAAATTGGCTGCAAAGATTAAAGAAGTTATTTGAATCTCTAGTCTCTAACTCTACATGGAGTCTGGCCCAGTCAGGACCAGCTGGCTTCGATGAATGCATCGACCGCAAGTGAAGTGTCTGGCTCTCTTAGCGTTTAGTGTCAGTACTGTGAAAGTGCAGAAAACCGGTCATAAGGTCCGAAACACGCAGGTGCCTATATTTCTCTTTAATTCGCAGTGTTATGCCACACTTGTGGTAACCTAAAATAATTTGTAAAAAACAATTACTATGATGCACAACAGGTTAACCTCATGTTCATCTTAATTTCCCATCAAGACTATAATCCTACTGTAGAAATTTTTTTTTGTTTTCCCCGATGAGGCACTCCTACTCCCAGAAGTCATAGATTCCCATTTTTGTTTTCAGAAATGCATCAAAAAGAGCTCAGAGACCACACACCTCAATAATCCTCCTAATTTATTTTGTGTCTTTTTCCCAACATGACTTAGAATTGAATGTGAAGAACTGTCCCAGCTCAACATTTCACTGTCATTAGAATTAACAGTAATAATGTGCAGTAATCATACATGATTGAATTGAAGTGGTGGGTTTACACTTTCTTATTTAAAGATGCAGTAAATACGCCTTATAAAACTAACTTTCTGTCATATTTGCTGAAACTGACCCTATGTTCCAGTAGAACTACATGAAGCAGGTCATTTAAAATAAATCCAGCTTCTCTGGCACCACCTACAGCCTGTAGTGCGATTTGCAAAAATCCACAGCTCCCTGTTCAGATCCACCAATCAGGGCCAGGGGGGGTGTCTAACTGCGTGTCAATTACTGCTCATGCGCACGCATTAATTCTCCCTTGTGGGGGGAGGGACTTAGGAGACTGTTTTGGGCTTGAGCAGAAAGGGGGGAGGGGCTGAGAAGTTGTCAATGTTCAAATCTTTTGTCCTGGATCTTCGCAATCCTACCTACAGCACCTTTTAATGTCACTATGAAGGAAAGATGAAAAAAGACATCCCTGTATCATTATAAAATCATGGGATGTGAAGAGTTCCAGCTTTGCTTGAAGGACAATACTGAACTTTTTCTAATTTTCAAGGCCCAGATGAGGAGCAGCAGAAGGTGGAGCCTCATCACACTGTGGTGTTTGGAGATGGAGACTGCGTCAAAGTTAAAAACGAGGTGAGGAACTTAAGTTCTTTGGATCAAGAGCAGTTTCCATAATGCCAAAATATTTCACGCCGTTCTTCAAATTTAGTATTTTACTGCTCAGTTTGTTTGATGAGTTACTTACTCTTCTTCCCCTGTGGAACACAATGAGTTTCCTCTATTGTTTCTTATTCTTGGCAACATGCTGAGCTTCCCTCCTCTGTTCCAAGATTTTAAAGAAGCCATATGGCCTTCTCAGGTTGCCATTGTTGATTCCCTTGATCCTTTTCATATCAGCTTTGGGTTCTGGCCAACATTCAGAACTGTACATTATCTTTTAAAGGAGGATCTTTGTTTTTAGGCATGGACTCCTCAATATCATGGAGTTGGGAAACAGCCTGGGCTTTCACTAATTTTGTTTGATGAGCATTACCTGTTTATCTTTTCTTCCACTTCACTTCTGGTTTTACTTTCTGAAAAAATCTTGCTAACTTAAATCTTAATAGTCAGAGCACTCTTGTTTGTTTGATGTTCCCAAATTAATCAGATTTATTCAACTTTTAATTCAGCTGGTTTTTATGCAACACTGATTTGATCAGTGGTTCCAGACGTCTTTGTCTTGAGGAGTTCAATCAAAAGTGATATTTCCTTCTCAGATTGTTTAATATGTGATTTTTTTCTTTGACCCCACCGATTTATCTCGGGACCTAATGGGGGGTCCCGATCCCTAGGTTGGGAACCACTGATTTTGAAATTACAAATGAAAGTCAGACCACTTCACATACAGACAAAGATGAAAGCACTGCTTTGTCTTTCCTCCTCAGGGCTCTGAAGTTTCCCATTTTGTGCTGATCGCTGGAAAACCAATCAAAGAGCCTGTGGTACAGCACGGTACGTCATTGGTGTTATTCCCTCCGACATGAATACAGAACAAGTCACTGCACATAAGAAATGCTTAGATGGGTTTAAGAAGTCGCAAACAGAACTTAATCAAGAGCTGTAATGTAATACTTTCCAATGTTGTGTGCCCTTCAGGTCCGTTTGTAATGACCACAGAGGAAGAGATTGGACAGGCTATCAGGGACTACCAGACTGGCAGAAATGGCTTTGAAAGGGCAAAAAACTGGAAATCAAAAATCAGCAACTCTTTCTAAACACTACGCCTTGGTAGAAATGTTAGCCTTACTTGTTTGCTGCTATAGAAGCATATTTAAAAAGATATTTGTTTTGATGTTTTAAAACATGGGTATTTTTCCCCTCATGAAATGTTCTGTACTTGTTTATCGCACATTAACTACTTTCCAGCACCTATTTTAACTTGTTACATGTCCCGTTGTTTGCCCAGTAGTAGTTAACCCTAGTAGTTCTACATTGTAAAATATATATTTTAGGGAAAAAGTGTTTCTAACTGCTCTCCACTCCCCTTGTTAAATTTAAGCTTTATTACATTTTCCTTCTGCTGTTTGAAATAAAACAGTAGCAGAGCTGTTAGGACATTCTTGCGTTGTTATTATAAACTATTAAGTATAAAGGTTTTACAAAACGTTTTAATGTTTGATGACACACTTATGCACCACATTAACATAATTTATCCTGCTCCCAAAACTTGCACAGACCACATTAAAATATTGTTTAATTTTTTTTTTTTTGTGCATGTTTCATAATTATTATAAGCATCGCTCCTGGCAGATTACACCCTGAGTCAAACGGGCCTGAGTGGGTGGGGTGTCGGTGGGACAGGGGTGGTACTGGCATCTGATTTCCCCTCACATGTTACGGAAGTCTGGAGCACATTTAAAACACATGTTAATGCTTTTTGGCTGTGTGCGGTTTGGCAACTCCAGAGGAAAAGACACTGATAAGGGATTTAACTGGCAGGGGATGTGATCACTTAAGAAATTGACATTTAAAAAAAAAAAAAAGACTGGAACAAAAAAGCAACTAAAAAGGCGTGCTTTGAGGCAGCAAGGCCAGTGGGAGAGACATAAAGGCAGAAGCCAGTCAGACATACTAGTTTCTCATAGCTTCTTCAGAATTAGCCCACATCTTAGTGGAAGGAATTGTGTGGCTGCTTTTGCACCTCAGGGCCTTTTTACACGGACAAACCACAGTAGGATCTGGAGAACTGAGGACTGACCGAAGGGAAGTTTAACCTACAGATATTGTCACCACTAAAATTAAGGGAAGTCAGCAGCCTTTTTTTCAGGAGGTGGGTATATAAAGAAGAAACCGAGCAATTTGTTCAGATCATCTAGCTGAACTATTCCACAGGCCTTCAATCCATTCTGACGTAAGAGAATGTGCTGAGAAGTCCTCAAGGGAATCGTGACTTTTTCTGAGGTCATTTTCAGCTTCTGACTCCTAGTAGCTTCGTTATTTAACGGGACACCTCCGGTTCTGCATCAAAGCTTCTGTTGTAAGAGGTGTCTGTTTTAAAGCATCTTTAACCTTCTTCATTTGGCTCGTGGGCATCTGGGTTGCTGTGACAGGTTACATCTGGCTTATACACGCACACACACACACACACACTCACACTCTTTACTGTGCAGCTGGAGGATCTAGAGTTTGTGTTGCACATACCTGCACTGAGAGGAGTGTGTGTGGTCTGAGGGACTCAGCTGTTCTGGGAAACCGAGTCGGAGAGGCAGCCAGCTCTAAGTGCTTTCTGCCAGAAGGAAAAGGAGATACGTTCATACTGCTGACTGCTTCTCAGAGACCGCAAGCATAGCCAAGGCATAATGATGACGATGAAGCGGACTCTGTGCAGAATCTCCTGCTTGGTGACTCTGGTGGTGGAGCTGAGCTGGATAAACGTGGGCCACAGCATGCACAGAGAGGGAGGAAGCAGGGTAAGTGTGGCGTAAAGCCTTATGTCTTCAAGTGCATGTTATATGTATCAAAGCAGCAACGTAAGAGGCTTCTTGCAATTCACTGGTGTTTGTAGATGATGTATAACGACAGATTTTGTTCCCCTTTTGTACTACAAACAACTTCAATTCATAATCGAACTTTGTTCGGAGAACATACTGTAAATCAAAACGCTGCCTTGCTTTTATATTCTTGATGCATTCAGGGGTTGATTTCACTCGCTTGTGCAGTGTTGTGTAGCCTCTTTCCTCCTTTCACTCATTCTCTCATAAACCTCACACTTGACCAGTTGCTGCCAGTGCAGTACACTCACATGTGCTCACCGTGTTCTGTCCACGAAACCAAAATGTGTGCGCTTGCATGTGGTTTAAAGAGGAAATGCATGCCATAATTGTATCTGCGTCAGAGGGGTTATTGAACCACTTCGCTCTTAATTTTCTTTTATCTAGCTGTCATTCATTTCCATTTTTCTTGTCTCACTCGCTCTCTATTCAAACTCCCCCCATCTTTACCTCCCTTTCAATTCCTGTCATCCCTATCTCTCAGGCGCTCTCCCTCTCTGTTTCTCATTAGTGGGTCTATCCCCTGGTCGAAATTGCAGAGGGGAAACCTCCCTATTTTCTGTTGTTGTTTCTGAGTGGAAGCAGTTAGCCAGCCAACCTGCCCCACCCTCCGTTCTGCAACACACTGAACACATCAGAGGACACAGATTGTTAGAGTTGTCCAGAGGAAATGAAGCAAACAGTGTGTAGACAAGTGCAATATCCCATGACTGTCTCTGTGACGTTTGTAGACCAACCATCCGGTATCAGGCTTGGCTTTCCCGCCTCAAAAATGAGCCTCTTCTCTCCCCTCTCCTCCTCAGAAAGATCACATCCATCCATATTTAAAGTCTGTTCAAATGCTAAGTTAAAACAAAAACTAAAAGATAACGATAAACTTAAGTAATAACACATCTTATCTAAACCTTACTTATCCGTTTTGTTCAGCTTCCATTTTGTTCTGCTTTATGTCATCATGGAAACTTTGCACTTCTCATGTAGCCTGACAGGTGGTTTTATGGGTTTCTCCCACCAATGCTGCCTCCTCTCAAAATGCATGATAGTGGTTTGGTTGGCTGAGGCCCATTTTTGTCAGATGTCCACGGTTTATATCCAGCTGCATATTATCATTCCAGTGAATATGAATGTATACTCTTTGGTAGCGGTTATGAAACTTCAGAATGAGTAGCGTTCAGAGGCAGACCGGAGCAGACACACACATTTTCTGCAGCAGCTGTTGATAATCACACTCTGACTAATGTGTGTGACATCAAGCCGAGTGCTCCAAGTAATAACTCCAGCAAACATCATATCAATTCAGCCCCAGTGTAAGGCATGTTGGCAGAAAATAATGCACATGCAGTAATGTAGCTATAAATGCATTTCATTTGACTAAATTCAGTTTTTTAAATCCATATTTAATCATTTCTTTCTTTATACAACTAATGAGTCTGCAGTCTCTGTAAGGCTGTACCTAGGCACAGTAGAGTTTTGAGCTAAATGCAAACATCAGAATGCTACAGTAATATGCTAATGCTTAACATGGGATATTTACCATGGGTGTCTGAAATCACCTGTAATCTTGTTTGCAGATGTTGTTAATCACATTTCTGCTGGAACATGTCATTGTAGTTTTTGGTTTGGAAGCCTTTATTGGTGCATTTTAGGTATAAACCGCGAGAGCAGAGCGCAGATTATGGATATAATTTTATAAGAATGGGCACAGATACGGAGACCTGGAACAGCTGACCTATCAGAGCAGACTGGACTTTTTTGAGAGGGGGGCTTAAAGAGAACCATGTTCCAACAGAGCGTCTCAAACAGAGTACAGCAGCAATGGGCAGTATGAGAAGAATTAAGTGTTGTTTTTTTTTAACATTAAATCATGTAAACATGTAGTAGAAACATACAATACAAGTCTGAACCTGATAACAGTATATAAAAGGTCTCCTTTACATTAAAGCAGTCCTCAAATATAACTTAACCATGTCATGTGATGTGCTTCATATACTTCAGTACACAACAAACAAATACTGGGACCGCTACAGATGGAATTTTAACATCCCAGTTTTTTTTAATGTTAATGTGAACATTAAAGGATGACTGTGATCCCTGCAGGTAATGAAGCAGTGGGAGAGGAAGGTGCGGTCAGCCTCCAGCTTAGATGAGCTGCTGATGCTTGCAGACTTTCCTGATTGGAAGTTGTGGAAGTGTCGCCTGAGACTGCAGCAGCCAGAGACCCTCTCTTCTCCACCTTCAGTTGGCTCACACCGCTCTACACGCTACGCTGCCGAATCTTACAGCCTGGAGATTCTTAAAGGTCAGATAAAACCTATACTACATGTTACGGGCAAGTCTGTGTATGTGTGCCGATGTGGTTATCAACATTGTGTGTCTCCCATTTAGCCATAGATGAAGAATGGCAGCGCACTCAGTGCATGCCAAGGGAAACGTGTATCGACGTGGCCAAGGAGCTGGGCACCGACCCCTCAATGTTCTTCAAGCCACCTTGTGTCTCCGTCCACAGGTTTGTTTGACATTAAACCAGATCCAGAACTTTAACATCAAGCTCAATGCTGTGAGCTGCACCGTCCCTGCATCCTACCTAACACTAAAGCCGACGAAACTTCTCAGCAGTCATTCAAATTACATCAACACGTATTTATTTATATTGAATAGATGCTGACATGGAAACAAATGTTAAAACAATGTCCATATTTGACTTCTACAGGCCTGCAGAGGTGCTTTATTTCTGTGTCCATATATATTAAATTTGACTTCTGACCATATGATCTTTTACATTTCACAGATTAAAAAAATCCTCAGAGTCAACTACAACAACGTACTGCAAGTCATTTTTCCATGCACATCTCTTTACCCATATGTTAATTTGTTTTCCTGCTGACAGGTGCAGTGGCTGCTGCAATCAAGAGGGAGTCACTTGCAGAAACACAACGACAGTATATGTGAATAAAACTGTGAGTGACCAAACCTGTGATGATTGGCGGATATCCATTAGACCTTTTTATTTAACACATTTTTAAGGGTCTATTGCAACCACAGTTCTCACTGGTCAAACCATAACACGTGTGTGTGTGTGTGTGTGTGTGTGTGTGTGTGTGTGTGTGTGTGTGTGTGTGTGTGTGTGTGTGTGTGTGTGTGTGTGTGTGTGTGTGTGTGTGTGTGTGTGTGTGTGTGTGCTTTTTCCAGGTCCTTAGTGTCATTCCATTTAACTTTGTACCAGAGCCTGTGCTAATAAAAGTAGCTAATCATACAGAGTGCAGGTGCATGGAGCCCGCCATAATACGACGTAATGCTCAGCCTCACAGGAGCAGTAGGTGAGTCTTATTTCTTAACTGAATTTGATATGATGATTTTTTTTTTTCTTCCTCTAACCCATCTGGTTCATTGGCAGCTGCTCTCCAATGGGCCAGCTGTCAGAGGCACAGGACTCCAGAAGACTTTGTGCCAGTGGGTTCATTTGGGATTGTTCAACTGACAGATGCATACCTTACCCTTCCAGTACACCAGGTGTGTGTGTATCTTAACAACTGCTGGATGGATTGGCACCACATTGTGAACAGACATTCGTAGTTCCTTAACGATGGGTCCTAATTACTTCTGGTTTATGAATAAAACAAATACAATTCCAATAATACTTTAGTTGTCCTTTAAGTCTAGTCTTCGTTAGCATGCTGACGTTAGCAGTAAACTCAAAAACAAGCCCAATACTAACCATATTGTACTCCAAACCCAGGTATATCATATCTAGAAAATGTTTTTCACATTAGTTTATGATTTGGCATGTACATTAAAGTATTTTCATTATGAAAGTATGACCAAACTGATTTAATACGAAGATTCAGCTAACAAGTTATTGTACTTATAATGTATTTGTGACTTAAATTGAACGTTATTACCTCCTGCTTAGAGTTTCCACTTAGTTCATGGATGCCCGACTGTGAGATAGACGTTGAGCGCTGTGACTGTCTTCCGAGACCTGGGCCAACGCTGGAACCAAGACCGATCCAACGCTGTCATCTCAACTCCTCCATCTGTGCCCACAGGCATCAACGTTTTGATCAAGCCTCCTGCAGGTAGACCAGAGGGAGGCTTTCATATAATTATGTTTCTTTACTGGGGACACTTTGTTTAAATGCTCTACTCCAGGGATCTTCAACAGGGGGTCCAGGACCCCTAGGGGGTCCTCAGAGTCAATGCAGGGGGGCCTCCAAATTACTGTTAATTTTTGAAAATCTTTTTCAAAAATTAAAAAGTCTTAACATGAATCCAACATAATATCAGCAAATATAAATCCACACTGCTCACTGGCCTATAGGTAAGGTAGTCACTAAGGCCATCCATAGATAGAGTTAATCCTAAGGATTCACTGTTCCACATGTATGTTTAACATTAAAACGTGATTATAAAATCATGACAACAATTATTAGGCTATTTTAGTAGCTTAGTATTCTATGCAAAAAAGGTAAGTATGAAGGCTTAAAGCTGCCCTACACGTTATTGTAGGCCCAGCTTATAATGCAACTTCATTTTATACAATGTATAAGAAGAGGATTAGGGGCCACTGGTGAAAAATTTATTTGAGTTCAGAATTCTGACTTTATTCTCAGAATTCTGACTTTAATTTCAGAATTCTGACTTTATTCTCAGAATTCTGACTTTAATCTCAGAATTCTGCGAATAAAGTCAGAATTCTGAGTTTAAAGTCAGAATTCTGACTTTAATCTCAGAATTCAAACAAACAAAGCATCAGGCTGTCTTTGAGATTTCACATGAACAACGGGTAAAGTTACTCAGGCTAGCGAAGAATACCATAATTCCTCCGTTCAATTAGACCTTACCGACGCACCCCAAGCTTCCATCCTTAACAAACAGCCATGTATATCGGCTCTTCCAGTCTCTCCAAAGCTGGCTGTTCGAATTTAACGGGAGAGAGGAGCAAGAGGGGTTAGGATCATCTTCAGCCAGAGAGGACATTATTTCTTCAGCTTCTTCTTGCGTTGTCACCCCGGTGGGAGGTGTGCTAACAGGGCTTGCATCAGGTGAATCGTGTTGTGCTATTAACGTCATCGCTACACAATTTCATAGTAAAACCAAAATTAATTAAACTGCCTTGTTTTCTTTTTGCCATGGCTATATGATGCTTACTGCAGAATGGATTTCAAGGATTTTGCGCGCCGATTAATGGCCTCCAACGTTTATATTTTCTCTATGAATCTTTGAGTTAACATGTACTAAACATGAGTTGAATTTGCACGGCAGCGCCGCCACACCTTGATGATCATGACAAGAATAGCATGTATAGTTATCTTTATTGAAGTGAATTAGGTTCAAATTGCCGACATGCATGAATGATATTTTTGCAGTTTTACACATAATAATCCACGATGATCACATTACACAAAACTGAAATTGCACGTCAAAATGACACATTGTCAATATTTTTAGAGACCCCCCAAAATTTCACAAATCACGTTTTCAGGGGAGCCCATGTCTTATTAAGGGGAGCCGAGCTCCCCCTAGCTCCCCCGTAGTTCGCACCCTGATTTGATAAGCAATAAGACTTCTTATTTCTTGTAAGGACATGGCTCAGCTCGGATGGTGCTGCTGTCCTTATTGAAACCTGCCCACTCAACTACAGTTTTTATCACTCAGGCAGAATAAAAGAGGGTGTGGAATTGCCACTACTTTCTCAAACACATTCAGTGGCAATGTGGTAAGTTTTGGTGATTTCTCCACATTTGAGTACATTGTGTTTACTTTAAAAGGCTGAGCCAGTGGTACACCACACTCCTATACTAAAGACAGGTTATTTTTGTGAGTTTTCAGTACTTTTGTCATCAAGTCTGATAGAATAATTATAAATGGTGATTTTAATATCCACATAAATAATTTATCGTATTATAAAGCCTCAAAATTCCTGAATATCTTGGACATACTGTAACTTAATCATCATGTTTCTGGCCCCACCCATAACCGCCGTAACACTCTGGATCTAGTTATTTCCAGAGGAATCACTGTCGCTGATCTAGTAATGTATATCAGTGTGTCTGATCATCACTGTGTATATTTTAATATTTGAATGTTTCATTGATTACCTTTTTCTACTGTCATTTTATTTATTTCTCTGCCTTTTTGTTTGATTGTGTCTTTTATTTTATTTGTATGAACTCATTTATCTTTTGTATGTTGCCTTTTTTCTATTGTTTTGTTTTTAATGCCATACTGTAGCACTTTGAGCTGCATTTTATGTTTGAAAGATGCTAAATAAAGTTATTTGGCATGGAATTGATTGAAATACCTAAACAGTATGAAAAAAGTATGAGTATAAAACATAAAAGGATCCAGTTTAAGGTGAATGAATGTGTATTTCCAGCAACTACTCAGACATGCAGGATGAATCAACAAAGTAATCAGTTTCTAAAACTCCTGCAGAGTTCAGGTTCATCCAGGCTTTCTGAGCTCTATCATGCATATTTTATATTTCTAAATGATGCCTTTACTTTTATTCACAGATGCAAATGGCCCAACTAGAACTCTGAGGAAATAACTGACGACAACCTGCTTGCCAAGGATGTTTGGAGGCAGAGAAAAAAGGCTCATAATTTATTTACAGTCCTATTTATGGCGATCACTTTAACTAATTAATATGATATTAACTCACATGACCATGTTAATAGATTTTTTTTAACATGCTTACCTTTATGTTTCAATCAATTTGTAAAGTTTATGATTTGTACATTGTTCTTTGTGCACTGAATATGTAGTTTATATTAAAAGATTATTTTTATAATTTCAAACTGTGATGAATTTATGGATTATTGCTTAATTTCTGATGGAATATTCCACTACATGTTAATCTCCATTTAATCATTTGCTGCTGTTATTCCAAAGAAATTTGCTTTAAAGGGTGCAAAACACAACTTTGGAAAGTTTTAAAACTTGTTGCATGCTTCATGGGCACCACGGCTGCTGAATTCTGTTATATAACTGCCTCACAGTCTGCTTGGAAAGAACTAATGAAATGCCTTCTTGCGACGCTGCGCGTACTCTACCCCTCCCGTGTACGAGCCGGAGCTCAATGCGCGTCGTCGCCGTGTTGCTAACGGTAGTCAGGTTTGTTTTAAACATTCAGTATGATAATGTTAGGTGTTTGCTTACCGGGGTTTGAGACATGAAGTAAAATTGCCGTCCTTTCTCCGCTCTGCTCTGACGCGGCGACGCAACAGTGCTCATGCTGGTGCATCAGTGTGTGGGGGGGCTAGGCGGAGCCCCGAGGGCAGAGGGAGGGGCTAGGCAGAGCCCCGAGGAGATGCTACTTTCAAATCTTGCTAGCTTTTCAACATTACCAACCCTGCCTTTAATAAGTGTTACTTCATGAGGACGATAAGGGTATTGTTACCTGAAAATCTTGTTCCTTCTTCATACAGTCTATTAAAAAACGATTCACTCTCTTTAGAAGTTTTTTTTCTCTTTACAACATTGAATTACAGTGGCTTTCATGTGTTTTTGGTGACTTTGATTCAACCGAAAAAGATAGAAAGTAAAGTAAAAAACGAATTTCTACAAAGTGATTCAATTCATTTTAAAGGTAAAACCTAAGATTTAGGACACTAAATCCTCACTGCTGCAGTCCATTTGTTTAATAAATCACATAATTAAATTAAGATCACCTGTGAGTAGTCAAGGGCTTTCAAGAGAATATAGTGTAAATACACCTGTAATTTAAATCACTTTGTAGTGATCTGTTTTCAGTAAGACAAATAATTTCCCCCTGTTGATCATTGTCAAAAAGCCACATTAAATCAACTTTTATTAAATAATGTAAGACAATAAAATTACTCTAGACACTGTACAAGCAGCTGTTTGCTGATGAGATCTGCTGCATTGCTTTCTATTCCATATCTGACATTTTCTTTGTTAGCCAGATGGTGGCAGAAAAGCTAGCTATCTATCTCTCCTTACGTCTTGTATTTGAAATGTGTTGAGTATTTGAGCTTCCAGGGGAAACTCCATCTGTTGTGATAGTGTTTGAAGACCTGCATCAGCTTTATTGAAGACGGAGTGGACTGTAAGTACTGCTTCTCATAAAACAGGTGCGTCATTTGTACAATGTGCCTCATTTACAGTTGTTGCGTGGTGAATGTATTGATGTCCAGTGTTGTATTCCTATTTCCTTATCCGGCAGTGCTCCTGAAAATGCAAACATTAAATCGTACAGTATATGTCCTCCCTCCTTTCGTTGGCATCAGAATTGATTTTGCACCCATCATGAAATGACTAGATACCAAAATGCTTTAAAGTGCTCATATTATGGTTTTGGGCTTTTTCCCTTTCCTTTATTGTGTTATATATATTGTTTGTGCACATCATAGGTTTACAAAGTGAAAAAGCCCAAAGTCCACCCCAAAGGGACTTACCATCTCCAACAGAAAACACTGTTCACAAACTGCTCCAAATAGCTTGATTGTAGTCCAGCCTTTACTTCCGTGACAAACGTGCGTCACTTGGTAACACACGTTATAATGCTCGCCTAGCTGCTAGCATGGCACGCCCTCATACTCTGCAACTGACTGGGTAGCAGTGCTGACCTAGCTACTGCGCATGTTCGTCTCTCAACAAAGATGGTACAGAAGTGCGATGTCTCACTCTGTAGCTAAAAGAGAGAGCTCAACACACAGGGTGAAAAGAGGAGCGGCAGCACAACAAATATATAGTGTTTTTGGAAAATTAAACCGCATAAACCCATTCTTGTACAACCTCTAAATACAATTATGAACCTGAAGATGAGCATAATATGAGCACTTTAATGTCCTTGTGTCTCAGGACTCTGGTGGACACGTTGTTAAAGGTGTTTGTGACTGTGACAAGCTTTCCTGGGAGTGCTTGCTCTACCATTAAACAGTATCAGTGCTTCTCTGTGACAGTCCCACCCTGGCTTTAGGAGCCAAAGTCAGAATGAAAGTGTCATCCAGAAATGACACCACTTGGCATTACATGGGATAACATATTTCACTCATCCACTGATCCTGCCCTGCCCACAATAAATAAAATATAATACCAAATTTCATACAAAAACTGTTATTAGTATTTTAACGCTGCATATATTGGATTATGTGATGACACAAAATACTAAACAGGCCTGAAGTTACAAAGAGTTTTGTCTCCCCCTTGCTGCATTGTTTGTGTACTTGCATAAACATGTTATGCATATTTATCCCTGTGTTTCCCAAATGCCAAAGATTAAAGTCCCTACTTAATGCAATTTTTGTAAACCGTTATTTTTACATTGACTCACAAAAACACATTCTGTGTGTCCTTGAGGTCTAACAATCATGTTGAAATCATTTCATTTAAACATAAAACATTTGCAGACATTTTTAAAGCTCCTACATTGTTTACGTCTATGTTTATTAGCTTGCAGTCTTCTTCTGTATGTAACTACCCCAATGCAGCACAAGGGGTGAAAAGAAAATGATCGCTTCATCATGAAACAGTACTTATACACATTTTACACAAGAAACCCATAAAAGAAAATGCTGGAAGAGCAAGCACTTCAAATCTTTATTTCAACCAAAAGCAAAAGACCTATTAAGTCGGCAGATTGGCAAATTGTAGAAAAGATTACTACTGTAGGTCACAAATACAAAATATCACATTCATTATATCTTATTCGCTTTGTATTATTCAAAGCCTGTTACTCTTTATCCTTAATGTGACCATCTCATGTTTGCTACTTTGCAACTATACCACATAATAGTAACATCATGCATACATATATCAACATTAAAACATTTCTACAAACATGCAGACATTTAAAATTTCTAATCTTAGAATCACTTGAACTGTTGTTTTCATTTATTTCTTGCACCAAAATACATTAGTTACTTACACTGCACTGTAACTTTTAGTTTCTTATTTTATACCTCTTATTCTAGTGTAGAATGTGTTAAATTGTTTGTAACTGCTCTTTATTGTTTTATTTAATGCGCTTTGAATTGACTTGCTCCCAGGACAGTATGCTATGCTTGTAAGCAAGTGAGCTGATACCTCGGTGTAAGACTTTATCACATGTTTGTTTGTTGTTTGTTGTTTGTTACATGATGACCAGATTGATGTACACAAAATAGTCACACACAACCGTTTATTGTTTTTATTCTCACAGGGGAATAGATCCTTGCTAAGTATGTTCAAGGTATGTTCAACATTGGGTAAACTGACTTTTGTACTAAATAAAAAGCAATTTATATTTTGAAAAATAAATGAATTGACTTGTTGCTGAAATGTGCTATATAAATAAAGCTGCCTTGCCTAGTAGGTAATGAGAAGCGGTTTGACCGTCGGAACTGAAATTTAAATAAAGGTTGATGGATGGATTTAATGTAGGTATGTATAAGGGAAAAAATGAATCCTTTACAATGTCAAAGCCACAAGACATAAACAAGACTAAGATATTAACATATATACGTATAATATATATATAAAATGAAAACAATACTATAGGGATGTAAATTTGTTTTATCTGTTGCTCTAAATTTGTATTTGTTTGTCACCAGACAAAATTCACTGGCAATTGTAAAGGTGTGACGCAAAGAAATATGACTTGCCTCATCATTGCCTGTGTTACAAACGAGGTGCAATAGCCCCCCAATTATGACCGTCCTCATCCAGAAAACGGCTGTATAGGGCGATTGTGCAAGCCGCTCATGACTCATATTTATGTTTGTTGTTAAGCGGCGACCTCTCGTGGCTGTAGTAACAAACACTGGGCCATTCGAGAAGTGGCTCAATGTGGGTGGAGCTAAACGTTTGACTCCGCCCACTTGCCAAATGGCAATTGGCAGAGCCATTTCTCTATCACTCTGGCAATTGGTGTGAGGGGAAAACGCAGGACTTTCAAGCTGACCGGAGATCTTTTCCTGCGTGTGAAGTTTGCTTTTCCCGTTGTTGTTTTTCTTAACCCAACCGTCCGTTGTTGGCGTCCCCTAGAGACATGGGCTCGTTTCCCGCGAATTACGTTTGATTTCCCCGTTATCCTTTCCTTAACCCAGCGGCGGAGTGGAACCAAAACATCTACCGGGAAATTATGTAGACCACCGGCCGGCAGGCAGTGTCCGTCCGCGGGCAGGTAGCGTGTGTCCGCGGGCAGGCAGCCGGCAGCCAGCGTCCGTCCGGCAGGCGGCAGGTTAGTCCGTCCAGACTTTCCCGATTGCCACTCCGCCTCTGCCTTAACAACCGTCAGTTGTTGTCTGGCGTTCCCCAGAGACCAGGGCTCATTTCCCGGGAGTCATGTTTGCTTTCCCCGTTCTTCTTTTCCTAAACCCAACCCCGTTCTTTTTTCCTTTTTACAATTCAAATATCATTGTTTATTATAATCTATATATCTATAATATTATATTATAAAGGTGTTGCAATGACGTTTGAGAATGTGCTGCCTGATGTCCGCCACCAGATGGCGCGCCCACGGAGTCAAACGTTTAGCTCCGCCCACATTTGGCCCAACCCCGATCTGCGTACTGCAGTCAGGTGCAATTTCATTACTCCGGGCTTCGTGTCCCATGTGAAACCCAGAAGTTAACTGTGAATTCTTTTTTTTTTTTTTAAGAACTGAGTTTTACGGACCTTAGTCTGAGTTGCAATGACGTCTGTGATGTCACGATACGTCCTAATTTTAGTAGTTTTACGTGATTAATTACATGCCAATCCCTGATGTTTTAATAAACCTAACCAGAGACGGTTTAGAACCAGGTCCCCAGGAATCGCACTCAGTCTTGCAGCCATTATTTTCCAGTGGCCACTCACGGTATTGCAATAAAAAAAAGCCATTATGCTATTGGCTATATAACTTTTCACCCTTGCACATGATGTTCGTGACACTTGCAAACAATGCCGCGCCCACTTAGGAGACTGGAAGTGTACAGTTTGGAGCACCGTGAAATGCACTATCTTTAGTTATAGACAATATTTTTCCTAACTTAGTATTCTTGTTGCCTGAAGTTAACTAGTTCCATTTCACAACGTTAACTACGTGCTTACGTGCTTAAAAGTGTGAGCTTAAATAGAACTGTCACGTGATGAAAACTGCCATTGTGGTCACGTGTTACACCACAAAATGGCCACTGTGCTACCGTATCACTTATTATTATTATTATTATTGCATTATTATAATACATCCATCACATGACTATACTATGTCTATAGTATCACAGTGTTATATAAAACGCTTATATGTGTCGTTTTGAGAGTCATTGGAAATCGACCTCTTCTGTTGTTTAGGAATGGAGGCAACATTGACATCAACTGTGGAATAAACATGATGACATTTCAGTCCTCTGACGTCCTTTGACAGTTCTGACACTTTGGTTGAACATGATGAGCAGAAACCTCATATGGATCAATCCACTGCTAAGTGACCAGATAAAACACCTACACACAACACTGACCTTTAGAATAACAGAGTGGTTCGGGAGGGCTGGAAGTGTTTTTGCTTTTAATTTCTTTCTGCCTGAAGGCCCTTTCCATACAGAGATGCTTAAGAGGAAAACTTTCGAGGGTGTTTCAAGGATGGGACTGAAGCATCTAAAGGAGATTCACACCATCAATGAGAGCGAATCTCACCTACAATATATAGGCTTCATATCCCTGTAGCGATTTATTAAAAAAGGAGAGCGAGAAAAGAAAAAACATATGTAGTCACGCATACGTATATAACACAGATTTGGTGTTTTATTGCTTTAAAAATATGGTGATATGTTTTTATTTGATCTAATAATGTTTTAAAGCTACACTTAGTAACAACATGAATGATGAATGTAAAATGCACCTTTTTTTTAACTTTTTTTACCTAATTTGTTGTTATAATGATACTATTGAGACAGAAAAAAGCTTGAAGAGGACATCTATTATTACTTTTTTATGTGTGACTTAAAAAAAATGAATTAGAAATATTAACAAATTGATTTAGAACTATTGGGATTTGGATTTTGTTTTGTTATTACATTACACAACATTTAATTTTAATGTAGTTTTGTAATTATCTTGTAATTTTAAATGTTGGGACATTAAAGGGACTTTACTCTAAAACCTAAATACATAAATAAAACGGCGGGCTGGAATTGCCTCCACACGGCTCTCACAGACCGTTGCCCAATACATGAAGTACCTTTTTTTCACGGCCACTTGCACTAACATGCACCGGACCACCTATCAATACAAAAAACTGAGAACTCGGATTACACCTCACACAGAGGGAGTGTGACTTTATTCTCTGTTCAAGATGCCATTACTCCACCATATCTTTACACAGCAAATATTTGTTTGCTGCTATATCAATGTTTGGAATGTTGAGTACAGCCCCTTTCTTAAATTACTGCCTGTGCAATACATTGAACTTTAAAATAAAAATATAATCTAATACTAATCAAAGATATTGTGAAGTCCCTCTCCTTCCCTTGGATGTTTGCCCTTCACTTTGAAGAATGTGCACAGTTTGGCACGAGGCGGTCCTAACACTTTTTAAGTATCAAACACAAAATATTATTCATAGCAGAGTAGATTTTGTCTTAAAACATGTCTGGAGGGTGAACTTTAAACAATTAATCAACTTGGCTGATTACGTTATTATACTAATTAGACATATTTGCTGTAGATGCAAGTATGACAGGTGGCCTTGCAGAATTCCTAAGGGAGGAAGGATTAAGAAGTGACATTTGCATTTATCTGCAGAATTCCTGTAAGACTCTTTGAAATTGATTTTTAAACATATATGCTAATGTGCTTTTATTTGTATTGCTTTGAGTTTCTTTCATTCCTTAAATTAAACATATAATAACTAATCCCTATTTGCATTCCAGAGTTCCCACTGAATGAACCTGACTATAAAGATGACATGTAAGTAGATGGTTGAGACCATGCAGGACAGAAATTTGGCAAGGCGTTTACACCACAATCAAACAAACGCTATCCAGACTGAATTATACTCCCACTCATCACAACCTGGGCATGATCCTCTGCCTCTGTGAAACACCAAATTAGGACATTGCACTGTGACATGGTGACTGTAAATTTAGCATGTGACGGTGCAGAATAATCAGTGGTGCAAAAACTATGTGGTGTATACACAGTCAACAGGACTAACACTCAATTACAAAGACGCACATGTGGATCCACTTTCAATATGTAGAAAGAGACAAAGTGCACACTAATATGACTGCAATTTATATTGATTTATATTATTTTCTTCCACTGGAAAGAGAAATGCACAGTGGAATATTTTTAAGCTAAACACAGACCGTCTGTCAATTTAATTTCCTTAAGAACTGCGTGTAAATTGCGTTAACACACACAACCACAAAAATGTAAACACACATAGCGTAATCCAATACCAAATGGGATTTCTAACACATGCATTTACATTCACTGTTAATTTTCACACCGTGTTCACCTCGAGTCACAGCTCAATAAACATTCGTGACTAACATTTAAAATACATCTCGGAAGGTACACTTACGATTTCACAGTTATTATCACAGCATAAGACATTTAGAAATATTATACAAATACAGCAACAGGGTGCAGGCATAATACTATAAAATAATATCCCAGAATATAAAAAGATACCACATACTAGATAGAGCACACTGATCTGACATTTACCTTTTGGCAAAATTTGAGCAAAAGAATCTTATTTATTATAATAAAAAGTGCCACTGATTGTGATTCAGGTTATTTTAGTTCATTAAAGGTACTTTGGTACTAAAGGGGTCATTCACCTTATTCTGCCTTTTCTAAAGACGTATACTGCTTTCTAATTTGTTGTTGCAAAATGTGTCTTTTCACTTCTGTAAATACTGTACATGGAGCTTCATTAGAGATGATGATAATTGTTCACAAATTTGACTCATGGTGTTCTGTTAAGTCATCCTGGGGAGTACAACTCAGCTTGTGAAAATAGTTAATGTCTTCTGTGGCTCTGAAGGAGCTTTACCAAGTCTAACAAAATACCACTGATGATGTCGTCAGGTTTATCTCAGCTTGGGCGTAGAGACTTAAGAGTTATAACAGCCTGTGATACAAACTGGAGGTGTTGAGATTGAAAGGCGTGGTCATTTACCAGGTACAGAGGGTATAGCAAAGAGATTCTGTCATATTGCATTATAGGAAAAGTCATCCATGTCCCTTAAAAATTACATTCCCATACAACAAAACTGCATTCTCAATTAGGTTTCGAAGGGAAAAATATTTAGTTTGTGTAAAGTCGTAGGGAGGACTAGACTAGAAGAATTCATAGAATTGCAATATTCAAATGCTGGAGTACTCCTTCAGGTACAATCATTCAACTATACAGTATGTCTTTATGCAAGGCTCCTATGAGTAAAATGTTTTGTGGAAACATAAAGTACGAGTCACTGACTCAAAAGCAAAAACAACAAAGGATGCACTGAGGTGTTTTTTTTTAAATAATGTTCACACAGCTTGTAAAATAAATAATCAAATATTACTTAAGATATTTTACAAACCACTATTAAATTATATAAATAAGTTTACACACAATCCTCCTGATAGATCCGTCTGCCATTGATAATGCTTAGACTCGCCATAGAGTGATGTGTGCTGCGGACAGACGTCACATGTGTGTTAAAATGAGTCGGGCTCTGCGTTGAGCATTTGAGGATCACACGACAGCAACAACTCAGCTGCTGGTTGAACTGCTTCTGGAAGGTCTCGCTCAACAGGTAAAGGGCAAAGGGGTTGAGACAGGAGTTGGTGAAGGCCAGGATACGAGCTACGACGCTGCACACAAAGTGAACAAGGGAAGTGTCCACCTGGTGGGGGAGAGACAGGGTTGGGAAAAAATGGTTTATAAGATGGACAGACAGACATTAGAGGTGTGCCTATACTACAGCAGGGATGTAAACAAATACCAATTCATCATTTGGCTATGCGCTCTGAACAGATACAAACAGAATCTGAATTTCTGTCCCAATGAGCTATTATGGTTGTTTTTTTGTCAATGGCTTTCAAATTTTGTATCAGACACTCAAAACCAACTTTAAACTCATCTAGCCTTGCTTCCATTATACAAACACACTACATCAAGTTTTTAAAGAAAAAATCATGCAATATGGCTGAGTGAAAGTCTGTATTTCTCTAGTAAAGCCTCCCATTGGACTATCCATTTCCAACTTGACTATTAACTAATAATTGTAATTGTTAAATTAATTTGGTTACATGGTTAAAATATGTTACAAATGTTGTTTTTATGTTTTAGGCAGCCAAACGTATCCATATACGTAAAAGAAATACAAATGGCAGTGGAAAACAATTATATACAGTAAATTAACCTGTTTTTTCAAACAAATTCCAGTATAGTGTAGCACAGCCCACTTCCAGTACTGTATATCTATGAATAAAGATCCAAAAACAAATATTTTTTGTGAAATAAACGAATACAAATTGTGTGTTACAGATGGAAATAAATAAACATATTGGAAATTTAAGTGTTTTTTTGTGTACCTGTGAGTAGTGATAGGAGCGGTATAAGTAGATGACGTGACAGGGAAGCCAACATACTGCAAAGAGACCAACAAACACCAGCACTGTTTTGGCCAATCGCTTCCTTGATTCAACCTGTTGGGTGTAGAAAATGTTTTTTCAAAACCATTATATAAATATTATTGTTTGATACACATTTAAAAAGTTATATTTTAGTGTATTTTTGCCAATGGTAGAAGATGTATTCAAATCTTTAACTTAAAGTGGCTATTTGTAACTTTCAGTTAGTGTTGATTCTAGCGGCCGCTTTGGACAAAAGCGGTAGTGTTTTTACCACACCTGCTGTCGTAAAGGTCTTTTCTTTACAGTGCTTTATTGACCACTGTAGATTAATGAATTAGCGTTACCGGGAGGTCATATAGTTTGCAATTAATGTTTTGCTCAGACAGAAAATCCTTCATTTACAATAAGAGAATACTTTACAGATGCATTCTTGCATGTCCAATGTTGCATACGGTAACTTAGCCTGGATGTATCGTGAGCTAAACCGGGTATCACTGTCACTGTGTCACAAGCCAAAGCATTAACAGTTTGTTGTAGCAACCAACGTAATAATAACTTAGATTAATATAGTGCATTTCATGAAACCCACGGATGCTTTACCCAAGGGGAACAAGGGAAAAGAAAATAGTAAGCCAACACAAACTCAGATTAAAAATAAATAAAAAGCAGGTGCTACATGTAAATGGAAGGGGGGTGCAATTTAATGTTGGCTATTAACATACAACCACATCGCGCATTGTTACGAATGAAATAGACATAGCATTTATATACCGGAGGGCCAATTCAAATTTTTCCTGTGATGGTCCTGCCCCAGTATCAGCCATAACTACAGCAGATAACTTCTAAAATAACATTAAAATACAATTAGGCCTATATAAAGAAATCTCCTGCTACCTTTTACCTGGCTGGATACAATAACACAGGCTTACCCGGCGTTATTATGGAACCCACGCAACTTCTAGGCAAGACCCGCCCTTTAATAGCATTCACACACTACCATTGGCCAGGCGTCCAAGGTAACGTAATCCGATTTGTTCAGGTCCTAACCTATCCTAACCTTAACCACTCGAGGTCAATGCCTAACCCCAACCAATCAAGCTGTTTCATAGGGCGGGACTTGCCTAGAAGTTACGTGGGATCTATAATAATGAACCTATCAGAATGTGTGTAGCACCATCTACGTGCCGTAAATCGTAATGTGACTTTGTGGGAAAAATCGGACCTGGGCAGAAGCTTTACCAAAACTATATAAAAGTAGCGTTCTTTTCACTGTTAGTCTTGTTTTCTGTTACAGGTCATTTATGATCATTAGATGAAAAGTACACAGTTTCAGAAACCTTAAAAAGTTACATATAGTAACTTTAAGTAAATGTAGCAATAAAACAATGACCTCATGACCTGAGTATGTCCCAGATCTGGCTACGGCCCTGATAATTTGACTTTAGCTTGAACACTGGCCTGTCGTCTTGCATGCATGTTCCCTTCCACAGGCAGGTTTGAGGCGCTCCTCATCAGGCTGCGGGCGATGAAGGTGTAGTACACAGATATGACCAGCAGTGGAATGACGTAGAAAATGAGGAAGGAGGCCATTGAGTGGATCTTAGGGTGCAGTTCCCCAGATGTGGGATAAGGGGCGCAGGTGACAAAGCTCTCATTAGTGGAGGTAACGTTGAAGGTATGGAGGTCAGAGAATACAGCCTCGGGGATAGCCAGGATCAGGGAGAAGAGCCAGATGAGCGCGGCCCGCAGGACAATGCTGGTAGTGGTGCTTGATGTTTGGATGTCCAGAGGCTTCACGATGGCCCTGTACCTGATAGATAGATAGATAGATAGATAAATAAATAGATAGATAGATAGATAGATAGATAGATAGATAGATAGATAGATGATTGATTGATTTATTATCAGTAGGTTACGCATCTTACTGTGAGAAGCCCCATTGACTCTTACACCCCTTAGTGGGCAGCAAATGTTAAAAAAGTACCATAAAAATTGGTCCCCTTTTAACACTTGAAACATTAAATGGTAACTTATTTCATGACTCGTAGTGTGGTTGCATGCGTTTAACACTTAAACCATTGTTAACTGATTTCTTGGCCACATGGGGGCAGCAAAAACAAGCTGAAAAATTAACATTGACATATTATCACCAGTTTAGATGATGCGGTGAATGTATTACCAGACAGTTGCATTCATTTTAAATCGTCTCAGGTGAATGTAAGTTAAAGATCTTGCTCTTGCACCTTCTTGTCTTTCACTGACCTGTCAGCCAAATTTCAACTTCCCTCTGCTCACCTTTTTCGCTTTTTTAAAATTAGGCATTTTGTACAAAAAGATTACCCTGACTTTCCAAGTCTCCCCCCGGAGACTTTGGTAGACATGCTTCTCAAAGTAAACCCCACTCAGAGAGGGGCTATTTCTTATATCTTTAAAGCCCTTGATTCCACTTTCTCTAATTTCCCTCAAAAAACCAGAGATTTATGGGAGCAGGATTTGGGGCATATTGAGGAAGACCAATGGAACCAGATTCTGGAGTTAGTCCACAACTCTTCCATCTCGCGACGGCACGGACTGATTCAATGTAAACTGATACACAGGATTTACTATACTAACCACAGATTGTCTAAGTTCTACCCCAATGTTGCAGATGTCTGTAATAGGGGCAACCAAACCCCCCCCACTTTAATAGTGCCTTTGGTCATGTTCAAAGCTAGCAGACTTTTGGTCTAAACTATTTGACACTCTTCACACAGCCTACCATTGTGTAACAAACCCAAACCCTTTGTCTGCCCTTTTGGTATATCACATGGCAGCACCCTAACGGCTGAAGCACAACATTCTTTGGCCTTCTGTACCCTGCTTGCTAGGCGACTGATCTTACTTACCTGGAAGCAGGCCTAACCCCATCATATGAACGATAGGAAGTCCTACACAATCTAAAACTTGAGAGGATAAGGTTCTCCCTTAGAGGCTCTTTGAGAAGTTGATAAAACTTGGAACCCTTGCTTTCCATCATAGACTCCCTAGATATCATGCCTGATGAGTGACATGTTTATGTCCTCTGGATTTACAGTGTAACTAACCACCAATGCATTTTTTATTTTTATTTATTTTTTATTTTTATTTTTATTTTTTTAATATATATATTTTTTGTATTGTGTTTGTTATCTAAGAGCGGGGGGCATCAGGGTGTGGGACCTCATGTAGGGGTCAGGGATAGTGCACTGTGGGGAGGTGAGGGGGAGTGTGGGGGGGGAAAAAGAAAAAATGTGAGCACTGTTGCATATTAGTATAAAGTATTGTCTCACATTGTGTACCCTTTGTATGTTTGGTGCTCAATAAACATATTTGAAAAAAAAAAAAAAAGATCTTGCTCTTTAATCTTCCACTTTGTCCACTGGCTGCTTGCTGCCAGGAAGTGTACAGTTTTTAATTTTTAATTTATTTGTTCTGCAGCAAAACCAAAACAATAAGCTGAAAACTGGTATAAAGCTCTGTGGAGCTGAGGGAAACTGCAGAGATAAAGATTATTCTCTTCACCATGAACGACCCTTTCACATACATGTAGTCATGTGATCTATTTTTTTTTATGTAAAACATTGATTATAGTTGGTTGACAAAGAGAGAACAGTAAAGTGGAGTTGAAATGTTTATGGCAGGAGTTTCATATTACGTTCTCAAGTTCAGAAGTTGTTATGGCATTGTTTTACTAAAGACTTCCACTTCATGGTGCTTTGTTTTATTAAAACGCTTTTGTGTTTCTATTAAGATTCAGACTGTCAAAGAAATATAAACCAATAATAATCCACCAGCCAAACTAAGGGAATTATGTGCAATTATAAATATTAACTCGGTTTTAATAACAATCCAAATGTTAATACGTTGTTAATTAATAAATTAAGTTTGGTCCAGGTGTTCTGCAGCTCTTTTTCCAGAAGATATGGGTTCAAATGGTTTGTTGGATGGGGTCATCCTGCATCAATTAAAAGCAAAAGTCAATTACAGCCAAAATGATGAAGCAAATATTTTGCTTTAAAATAAAGACAAGCCACATGCATTTTTTTAGCATTCTGTAAATCAAAAACGTTGTCCTTCAATATCTCTTAAAACTGATCTACTGCATTATGGGTAAAAGCATTAACCATGTTGAACTTGAGGAAGTAATATAGAAAATGAGGGAATGAAAAACAAGCCTTATGTAGAAGATAACATCCATCTAGTGGTGTTATTAATATTTGTAATTTGTATTATTTGTATGTTTGTATTTGTAATGATTTGTAATGATTTGTAATGATTATTAAAAGTGTTAAAAGTTAAAAGTGTTTAACCCTGGTAAAAGAAACAGAAGCCAGGCAAGTTTATTTAGTTACATCTTGTTTCTATTTCCCCAGACTCAAAACTAAATTTGAAAACACCACTAAATTCAAGGATAATTAATTATACAGTAAATGTGCTCAAATGAAATCATGACCCTGAAACACATAAAACTGAGCTGAAAGCATTTTGAGTAGCCTACAGGAGGCTGGATTTAGACATGTTTTCTTAGAACTGAACTGCACAACACAACAACAGGCTAATTTTACTTAATTTTACTCCACTACATTTTTCATTAGAGAGAAATATAGTAGTTTTTACTTGAATAAATAAGGATGCAATGGTTTTATTCTCAACTTTAACTTTGATTGTTGCTTGTGTTATTGATATTAATTGGTATAGAGCAGGGTTTTTTTTTAAATACTGACACATTTTTGTCTTCTGTCTACTTCTGTGATAATCATCATGCTCCTCTTTGCAAATCTATAGATGTTTATCTGCGATGGTAATCAAAGATGATGACATGGTTGGAAAGTATAAGTCACACCCAATTTAAAAGTGTGCTGACCGTGGTAATAAATTCAATTTATTTACAGTATCAGCAGGCCAAATCAGTCAATCTACAATAACTTCCTGTGGTTTTACACACAAAATATATGTAATAACCATCAATTAATTCATGTCAGGTATCCCAAAACTCCCCAAACAAAGATTAGGTATGTACAAAATATGAACCATATCCATGATACTGCGCAGTGTGCTGCCAAATGACAAAGCACAGTGAATTCACTGTACTTTGTCGGAATGGTGAAAGTTTGGAGCAGGAGCAGAACTGACAGACACAGGGGTTTAATTAAATGTGAGTGTGAAGACACATCAACGCTCACCTCTCTAGCAGCCATGTCCAGCACCTCCCTGTTGCTGCAGCATACAATTAGAATTATTGAACACCAGCGATACACAGAGGAGCTTGTCCAACCGAATGTGAAGTTAAACCCGCTGAGCCCTGTATCTGATTTCCTTTGCACCTACTCCCATTATTTTACAATGTGATGCAAAATGTAGCTACTTTTAGGTGACAAATACTGTGGCAAACATATGACAATAGCAAGATTTCTTTCTTTGGATGAGTGGCTGTAGACTAACCTTAAAAGCAAGTGTTTGCTCATGATCACTCATTTGTTTTTAATGCGTTCTTATTCCAACCTGTAACTGAAAATGAGGCCAGGGATTCTTTATGGCACATAAGGATAAAGAGAGCTGTTGTTTGCATTTATAGTAAAATGTGTCCATTCTGTGACCTCAGCACTCGATACTCCTATGGGGTTAATTTTTGGAGAAATGTCTGATCGCAAACCATCCAACAAATACTGCAACCCACTATCATTCCAAAATATGACAAAGGGCTGCAATGTGAAATGCAAAGAAATGGGGATTTGCATCAAAAAGCTTCAGCGTGACTGTATTTCCTGTGTTTTAGTTTCTTATTTGTTGGTTGGTGAGTTATTGGCACCTGAACTCAGGGGTTTCATAAGTTGACGAGTAAACTGAACTTTAAAGGAATAGTTCAACATTTTGGGAACTACAGTTATTCTTGGTGAGATTAAGATAAGAAGACTCACAAGCAAAAACAAGCAAAAGTCATCTTTTCAAACGTTTGAAATCACAAAATTAGCAGCAGTATATTGATTTCTTTAGCAATTGATTAGGCCACCGTATGTACACGCGGGTTGGTACACTTGTCAGCAGCCTTAAACAGAAGCAGCTCTGTTGTGCGTAATAGTCTCCACATCAATACACGGTTAGCCTACATATTTGATTTTTATTCTAATAATAAAACATTTAGTTTGTACATATGGCCTGTAACGACAAAAACAAGAGGACATTTACATAATTTGGATGCCGTGTGGGCGTTTTAAAGTGATTATAGGGTCAAAAAAATATATTTAGAAACCGTAGCCTACCTGTCAGCAGAAAGGGCCGTGAGAGTGAACACAGACACCCCAACCGAGGTGAGCTGAATGAAGGGGATGACTTTACAGCCCACTCTCCCGAAGAGCCACTCCTCTGACAGATAGCGGCTGGCATCCACCGGAGCGCAGGTCACCAACAGTAAAACATCCCCGAGCGCAAGACTCGACATGAAGAGATTCGGCACATTGCGGATGGATTTGGCAGAGCAAAACGTCTTGATGAGCGTGATGTTGCCGATTAGCCCCAAAACGCTTATTACACCGTAAATTGAAGCGATGACCACGCCGGTGAACCACATCGTCCGTGCCGTGCCTTGGAGAGCAGTGACGCTGCGCGACGCGTTTGGGTACAGATGGTCCATCTCCCATCGTTACATCAACTGACCGCTCAAGAGATGTTTCAAACTCTGATACAGCCTACGGACAGGTCCTTTGGGGTTTCAGAAAAAAATGCAGCGTTGACAATTTTATGTCCAACTTTAGATTTGAGTGCACGTCCTCCTCTGTGTTTGAAAGTGGGGGTCCGCTATAGTGGGGTGTCACCATGTGCGCTCAACGCACCATGCACCAAAGAGGTGCTAAATCCGTATGTGTGTATGTGGTATTGAATTTAAGAAAAAAAGATAAGAAAATTATAATACAGTTTTTCCAATCGATTTGGCACACTTACTGAAACAATCTTACAATTGTCAAAGTACTAGTACAATCTAGTAGTAAGTGCAATCCTCACATCACGTTAATGGTACATTCAACACAATCACAACACAATCACTATGTGATCTGCAAAAAGTGATTACTCAATCAAAAAGAATGAACTAATTTTTCAAATAAATCCATCAATGAATAAATCGTGGTCATGAAAACAAAAGGTTCCTTTATCATTGCTTGGACCAAGACAATCAACATGCAAAGACATACGTACTCTGAAAAAGTGATAGTTACCCACTATGTAATATTGTCCAATAGCTTACATTATATATTTAGGCAGCTGAATAGTATTTATGTCAGACATGGTACACACTATACTTTCAACAAAACATAAATTTATCATTGTATGAACCAGAGGACATGGCTCTTCCCCTTAAGTATGTTAGTAGAGAGCCGTGTCTCAAATCCCCACCAAGCCCCTAAAGTGAATTTTTTGTCAGGGTCAAGAACAGGATCATGGCCGTGCTATATCTTATAATCTTGGAGTTTAATGTATCTAAAACCAAAAATGTTCCCATGCATATGAAATTTGACAGAGACAATGTCACTGATGTTAAGAGAGTTGACATTAAAACATTGACAATCAATTACCATGGCATGTAAACACAGAGATGGTTGCCAAGCGCGGGAGTGCACTTCTAAAATGTAATTGCAGTGAAGTTATTGTTAGTGGTTTTAGCAATCTGTTGTTGAGTCATTTGACCTCTTAGCTTTTATGCCGGATGCACAGCATGGCCCTGAAAGACAGAAAAATTGGGAGAAAGTGCTGTGAAAATATGTCTGGAGATTGTTGGAGTGAAAAAGAAAGACTTCTTACGTGAGAAAATTGATGAGCATGTTGAGTCTATCAAAACACACACAATGAGTGAATCAGAACATTGTTATGCTTTACCTGCTGTCAAAAGTAATCATTATTCCAACTTTTTTATTTACTCTGCTATCCTTCTGTATAGCTTCTTTATTCATATCCACTGTTTTGTGTGCTTTTTGGCTGGACCAGCCATACAACCTCAAAACTCTGTCACTCTGACTGAGTGATGAAGTTCCACCATTTGTCGGAATGAGTGTGATGACGTCAGGGTTGGTATTTCCCCAGTGTTCAAATAAGGTAAAGACTGCACAACAGTTAAATGCTCTGAAAAAATATTTAATAGTGCAGAATCAGGCACACAACGTTTCGTTTCGGCCCAAAATGTGGCCTTCCTCAGGTGTGAGGGCCGAAACATTGTTTGCCTGATTTAACTTTACCTTATTTGAACATTTACTCTTTTTTCCTGCACCAGCAACTACATGGATGTGCACAACATTGTCTTTTTTTTAATTTCCCCATTGCCCATTACCCTTCAAACTGAAATAGCATGACACAGACTTTTACCTCTGCTATTGCCCATCAATCAGCTGATTAACTTCCTCAATAGGCTACACAGTGGATGTTGTTGTTCTTGTTGCTGCTGCCCCCGTTTCAACCACTGCACGGGCTAGCAGCACGGGCATAGTCGGCTACATGCAGATTAATATTGTAAGCTGCAGGTAGAAATGACCCTGGTAGGGATAAATATTTTTTCAATTGAAAAGAACTGAAGCTTTATAACAGACTGACAACTTGATCAGAGCATATCTCGCCTATCACCCAACGTGGGTTGCAATAGACTGCAGCCCACTGCCACCCTTAACAGGATAGAGGGGTTTAGAAAATGGATTCATCAAATTGACTGCTGTTACCAAAATTGATTTCGAGACAATACTAAGAGCCTATAGCCATGCCAAGCCATGCTCTGTAAGCTGAGCTACGGCGGTGCTTTGAGCTGAATGCTGAATTGTTAGTATGCTAACATGCTCACAGTGTTGATGTTTAACAGGTAATGTTAAGTGTGCTAAGCATCTTAGTTTAGCATGCTAACATTTGCAAATTAGCACTAAACACAAAGTACAGCTGAGGCTGATGGAAATGCAGGCACGGTGAAGCAAAATCTTGGACAAATTATAATTTTGATCAGAAGATGGCGGTATATTACAAGTTAAGGGATCACCAAAGTTATTGCAATTCATCCTGAGGGGGACGTGAATGTGTGAAGCATCCATCCAAAGTCAAAGGTTAAAGTCATTAGGCTTTATCCTCTGGGGATCATAAATGTCTGTAGAATATATTGTGCCAATCCATCCAGTAGATGTTGAAATATTTTGGTCTGGACCAAAGTGGTGGATCGATCTACTGGCACTGCCATCCATAGAGCCACACAGCTTTGCTGTAAATTAAGTTAGCCAAATGGATCATTTCAATTCCTTAAAAGTTTTGGACGACTGCTGGTTTAACCTATTTGATGAAGCCTTTGTCCCTTGGCCAGTGCTGATTGTGCTCTTACATCTTTTAAAACTGCATGCTGAGAATCTGTGCTCAGTTCAGATCCAGTAATTTAAAACTATGACCCATGTAGTCCAAAAATGATTAAAAGCATTAACCAGATAGTGAGTCATGCTGTGCTCCTGTAAGGGCTATGAGATGTGGTTTTCACAGGCTGACTGGTTGAATTTACCTGATCTCCTGCTTGGTCCACATCCTGCAATTACCCAGCGGGTTCCTGTAGAAAGTGATGTCTCAATGGATCCTCAGCTGCCTCAGGATAATACAACTCTTCACAGGTACCGGATACAGAAAAGGGCTGACAGGCCATCAACAGGCACTCAAGCCGAGAAATGATCCATGAAAGACCCCTTACAGGTTATCCAATTTACTTCAACAAAGATACAAAACAGATACAAACAGAGAAACAATGATGACCAGTATCCAGCAGGGTGTAATACGCCACAGTGAGAGAACATTCTTAATCTCTGTTTATCTCTGTGGTTTGTCAAGAGATGCCAGGCCATTTTACATGCTTGAATTGTATGAGATAAGAAATAAAAGGTGTTGTGGGGTCCGGAGTCATTATGTAGAGGCGAGATAAGACTGCCAGGAGCACAAGAGACAAAAATTGGTTTAAATGTTACAGTACGTAGTGGAGAAGGAGGGGATGAGAAACAGAAAAAGAAACCTGGAGGTGAGAAGGTGGGCTGGGTAAATTACAAAGTGTATACACACAACATATTTACAACAATATATATATATATATATAAATATTTACAATACTGTATATATACACACATACACCTGTGCATGCGTAGAAAAAGCACAATTCATTATTTATTAAGGAAAGGTTACACTTGAAACACAAAATGTCATGTAAATATCAAGCAAAAGATTAAATGACGCTCTCACTATGATCAGACACTTGCTGCCTAATCTTTCAGCAGATGCTCACAGTTCAACTATCTTTTGTGACAGGTCCCTGACTGTAATGTGGTGTGTCACAAAATGCCATATTGAACCTCTTTTTTTTAAAGATGTTTTGTGACATTTCATGCCTTTATTAGATAGGACGGCTTTAGACATGAAAGGGGGAACAACATGCAGCAAAGGGCCGTAGGTCGGAATCAAAACCCATGACCGCTACATCGAGGACTAAGCCTCTGTATATAAGCGCACGCTCTACCTGGAGAGCTACCCAGGTACCCCACATTGAACCTCTTGCACAAAGTTGCACATTATTCTGCAGGATATACAAGAATTTCTTATCTATATATGTTATCTTAATTTAACAGACCATCGAGGCAGCATGTTACAAAAAAAAGATGCTCAGTCATATTTAATATCACACTTTGTGTCGTAAATTAGCTTTTACCTCTGCAATCTGCAAACATTTCGGTCGGTTGATGTTTCTATACGGAAACTGTTACAGGAAGTCAAACCACAAACTTTTACCAGAACTACTGTCGAGTGGGTAAGACTGTTTTTAGTGGCAGGCTAGCAGATACTGTTAAACTTGCGCTAGCCTAGCACCAACAAACTCTGAAACTGGAAGGACTGGATGAAAAGTGTTGAAAACGGTCTCCACTGATAAATTACACACTGGCTAAGAGGCTAAAAGGCTCTTTATATGCCATTGCCTACATTTTAAATGGATGTCTGCCAATAAGCCTAAACCATCACATATACAGTGCCTTGCGAAAGTATTCGCGCCCCTTGAACGTTTCGACCTTTTGCCACATTTCAGGCCTCAAACATAAAGATATAAAACTGTAATTTTTTGTGAAGAATCAACAACAAGTGGGTCCCAATTATGAAGTGGAACGCGAAATTCATTGGCTATTTCAAACTTTTTAACAAATAAAAAACTGAAAAAGTGGCGTGCAAAATTATTCAGCCCCTTTACTTTCAGTGCAGCAAACTCTCTCCAGAAGTTCAGTGAGGATCTCTGAATGATCCAATGTTGACCTAAATGACTAATGATGATAAATAGAATCCAGCTGTGTGTAATCAAGTCTCCGTATAAATGCACCTGCTCTGTGATAGTCTCAGAGGTCCGTGTAAAGCGCAGAGAGCATCATGAAGAACAAGGAACACACCAGGCAGGTCCGAGATACTGTTGTGGAAAAGTTTAAAGCCGGATTGGATACAAAAAGATTTCCCAAGCTTTAAACATCCCAAGGAGCACTGTGCAAGCGATAATATTGAAATGGAAGGAGTATCAGACCACTAGAAATCTACGAAGACCGGCCGTCCCTCTAAACTTTCAGCTCATACAATGAGAAGACTGATCAGAGATGCAGCCAAGAGGCCCATGATCACTCTGGATGAACTGCAGAGATCTACAGCTGAGGTGGGAGACTCTGTCCATAGGACAACAATCAGTCGTATACTGCACAAATCTGGCCTTTATGGAAGAGTGGCAAGAAGAAAGCCATTTCTTAAAGATATCCATAAAAAGTGTCGTTTAAAGTTTGCCAAAAGCCACCTGGGAGACACACCAAACATGTGGAAGAAGGTGCTCTGGTCAGATGAAACCAAAATCGAACTTTTTGGCAACAATGCAAAACGTTATGTTTGGCGTAAAGGCAACACAGCTCATCACCCTGAACACACCATCCCCACTGTCAAACATGGTGGTGGCAGCATCATGGTTTGGGCCTGCTTTTCTTCAGCAGGGACAGGGAAGATGGTTAAAATTGATGGGAAGATGGATGGAGCCAAATACAGGACCATTCTGGAAGAAAACCTGATGGAGTCTGCAAAAGACCTGAGACTGGGACGGAGATTTGTCTTCCAACAAGACAATGATCCAAAACATAAAGCAAAATCTACAATGGAATGGTTCACAAATAAACATATCCAGGTGTTAGAATGGCCAAGTCAAAGTCCAGACCTGAATCCAATCGAGAATCTGTGGAAAGAACGGAAAACTGCTGTTCACAAACGCTCTCCATCCAACCTCACTGAGCTCGAGCTGTTTTGCAAGGAGGAATGGGCAAAAATGTCAGTCTCTCGATGTGCAAAACTGATAGAGACATCCCCAAGCGACTTACAGCTGTAATGCGCAGCAAAAGGTGGCGCTACAAAGTATTAACTTAAAGGGGGCTGAATAATTTTGCACGCCCAATATTTCAGTTTTTTATTTGTTTAAAAGGTTTGAAATATCCAATAAATTTCGTTCCACTTCATGATTGTGTCCCCACTTGTTGTTGATTGTTCACAAAAAATTACAGTTTTATATCTTTATGTTTGAGGCCTGAAATGTGGCAAAAGGTCCGAAAAAGTTCAAGGGGGCCGAATACTTTCGCCAAGGCACTGTATGATTATTATGACAGAGACTGGGACTCCAGGTTAATAAGATTCTGACTGAGTAGCAAGATATGAATTCAATTGTGATTCTGTGAGAATTCACAGATCCAGTTTCTCTTTTTTAATCTACCCCTTAACATTAACAGGTTTTTTTTCGATTGCTAAACAACAGTGGGCACAACTGGAGTCACATGTGCAAAACTCAAACTACAGTCTGCACAGCAGCAGTTCATGTGGACCAAACTCTAGTTCGTTTTCCATTGCTTGAACACAGTTTTCAAAACTCTACACACTTATCCCATGACTTTACCCACAACGTGCACAGCACTGTAGAATTACAGCACTTTGTTTAAATGCTAACACACTGCTGTCATAACTGTTAACCACACATTCAAAACAGAATAGATTTCAGTCTGGTGCCTATCAAACACTGCTGATTGCAATTTTAGCTGAAACCCTAAGCAGGTGTCTTGTTTTAGACTAGTTAGTGAACATATACGGTATTTATACAGAGAAAGCTCAGAAAGCCTTTTTTTGTTTACAAATGAAACAATTATACACTGTACCGTAACAGGTAAAAGAGCAAAGATACCAACATGTCCAGGTATCTGAGGTTATGTACACAGCTATACAAAAAAGTGAAAAACACTATATCTTTACAAAAGTAATGGAAGTGAAAGCAATGGCAACACCACATTCATTTGTATTTAGAGATGATGCAGACATCCAATGTGATGAAGAAAACTTGCCACATGATGCTGGAGAGAGGCAGGATTAGTCACACTATTCTTTGTTACTGTTATGTACCTTTAGTATTTTTCTTCTGAGTTCTTCTGTCCCCAACCTTGACAGTAACTCCACTGAACTTATTTGAAACTAAAGTACCGAGCCGATTTTGTAAAATGTAAGGAGTAGAAAGCCGATATTCATGTTAAAAATGTAAGGAGTAAAAGTAAAAAGTCGGCACAAAATAAATAGTAAAGTAAAAATATCTGAACTCTACATGAGTACAGGAGGCTAACGAAGCATTTGTACTTCGTTACTTCCCATCTCTGGTAATAGGGCAGATAAATACACAAACTATCATGCAAAACATCTTTAGTTGATCTGAATGTTAGAAATATTTCCATGGAGACAACTAAGGCGTGGTCAGTGTGTCAGTGTTTAATTCTTGCATCTTCTAATAATAGAGTTTTGGTAACTTATAGGTCTTGGTAACTAAATTTATTTTTTGTGTGATTGAACAAATGAGATAATGTGTTAAAGATGCAGTAGATAAGCCTTATAAAACTAACTTTCTGTCATATTTGCTGAAACTGACCCTATGTTCCAGAAGAACTACACGAAGCAGGTCATTTAAAAGAAATATCTGGCTCCTCTGGCACCACCTACAGCCTGTAGTGCGATTTGCAAAAATCCACAGCTCCCTGTTCAGATGCACCAATCAAGGCCGGGGGGGGGTGTCTAACTGCGTGTCGATCACTGCTCATGCATTAATTCTCCCTTGTGGGGGGAGGGGCTTAGGAGACTGTTTTGGGCTTTAGCGGAAAGGGGGGAGGGACTGAGAAGTTGTCGATGTTCAAATCTTTGGGCTAAGCCCTGGATCTTCACAATCCTACCTACAGCTGTTTAAGTTTAGAATTTTACCTTTGAACAGAACCAGGCAAGCTGTTTCCCCATGTTTCCAGTCTTTGTGCTAAGCTAAGCTAACCTGCTGCTGCTTGTATCATTATATTACAGATTGAGAGTGGCATTGATCTTCTCATCTAACTCCCCACCAGAAAACAAATTTAATAAGCGTATTTCCCAAAATGTCAAACTATTCCTTTATTTACCAGGAGTTGCTGGAATTTCTGCCACATTCTACCCCTGACAGAGGGCATATTTTTCATTTTATTTTTTTATTTTGAAAGTTATTAAAGTTAGGGTGCATTTAATCATAGGCTTGTCCCATTTGTGTGCAGAAGGATATACAGTCATTCACCTCCACTGAGCAGTGCTGTAGTACAACACAGTGACTCACAGAGCCGAGCCAAACACAAACCATCAGGTTCAAAGTTATGGCAGTGTGTTTAGTCACTCAAAATTAAATATTTTAAACACTAATCGTTGAAGGATGCTTGAAATTAGTTCCTGAAACACTAAGCTCTGTTGTTTCTCTCTTTCTGTTTTGTTTTTGTGTGTGTGTGTGTGTGTGTGTGTGTGTGTGTGTGTGTGTGTGTGTGTGTGTGTGTGTGTGTGCCTCTAGATGGTAACTCCTTTCCTCGTCAAACCAGTCTGACAGGACTAAACGGTTCACTTGTTCCAACAGCACAGATCCTTTTTTTTTTTTTTGCTGCACCTATCAATCCATAAACACCTCTCGTTTCCCTCTCGTTTGCAACATTAAGCGTATTGTAAAAAGATAATACATAATGAGAATATATACTAAATGGCACTTCTGTTATGGTTTGGTGACACCCTGAACTATATAGAGCTCGAGATTAATATGTCAGATTGTGACACATGTTTGTTAGATTTGGAAACAGCATTCCAATGTCTCAGGCAAGGAGGATCTGTAAAAAAAATTAAAACTCAGGAAAGACGACAAGCTGTCACACGCCAGGTGGGCGGATGAAGAATGTTTTTGGGAACAACAGGAGCTGCAGTGATTGGCTGGGAGCGCTGTCAGTCATCCAGACTCGGCGGGCGCACCCATCGGTTGCAATTTACAAGTCGCTCTAGGGTTTCGGTGGAAACACGCACCAGGCGGCTGGTTCCCTGTTTCATTTGAAAGAAAACTCAGACACAAAAGAATCAGTGAGTTAGTTTAAGGAAATAAAAGTGTTGACCATGGAGAGGAGGATTGCTACCTTGACTCTGCTGTCTCTGGGTGAGTAGACCTATTCCTGCGAGAAATGACATTCTTTTTTCTTTTTGCACCTTAACTGCCACACCCGTTTACGCATCAGGTAGCCTACCAGACTGAAACTGAACAGGCCTAGACAACCTGTTTATGTAGGTTAATGGAGAAGTTACCCTTTTTTCAAAAGAATTTAAGCAAACTAGAATTTAGAAACCATGGAATCTCTTGAAATCAACATCAGCAAAGTTGCTTTTGACTCGACCTTTTATTGTTTTCCTTTACGCAACCGTATATAATGGTTTGGTTTCTAAAATAAGTAAATGAGACTTACTTTAAAATTGAGGGTTATATCATCATAAAAGGCTTACAATAACACAAGTAGGGTTTCAAGTAACTATTATTTTCACTTATTGTCTTGATTATTTAAAGCATTTGGTCTATAAAATGCCCACTACATGCTTCCAAAGCTCAATGTGACATCTTAAAATGTCTTGCTTTGTTCGACAGACGGTACAAAATGTAAAGATCTCCAAAGAGAATCCGTTTATTTCCGTAGAAGGCTCTGAACAAACACCCACACAGGTGTTTGGAGTTATTCTGGCTGATTAGACCTCTGCTCAGATTCAGAATGAAGGTGGGCCGAAGCTTTAATGGGAATTTTTTAGGTCACAATTATTTTCTACCAATAACTATGATAAATGTGTAATTTGTGTGTGTTCATACTCACGGTGTCTTGGGCAGCAGCATGTGCATGCACCAGCAGCTGATGTAGCAGCAGCAGGAGTGAGGACAACACTGACACCATCAAACATCGACGATTAATTGTTTCAGTTCTAAGCATAGAAGATTGATCAGCACAGACAACTCAAATCTCGGCTGGCTTGACCGCAGTCAACTGCGGTCAAAGTAAAGTCCCACATTTCTACTAGGGGTGGGGGGGGGGAAATCGATACAGTATAGTATCGCGATATTTTTCGTGGCAATACTGTATCAATACACAGAAGCCAAGTATTGATCTTTTATAATATGTGTTGGTCAGTCTGTCTGCTTGACAATCCCATGTTGCAGCAATAAAATTGGAGCGAGATGAACAAACAGAGAAAAGTATCTTTTTCGATAAAACGCATGTTGACAACATTTTCCTTTGGGGACATCATTTGAAATTGGGAAACATTTGAAGTTGGAAAAAAGGTAATACATTGCAATATATCGCAGAATATTGCAGTATGTTTAAAATCCCAATAATATCGTATTGTGATGATATCGTCAAGCCTCTGGTGATTCCCACCACTAATTTCTACGGTAAAATGACCTGAAATCTGAAACTGGAGGAGCTTTAAAAAGACTTTGCTCCATAGTTCAGGCAATGACTGATATATTTGAGTACATGGCATAATTTACTACACCCATACTGAAAATCCAAATATTTAAATATGGAGATTTCTTTGAAGCAAAGTCCCATACTTCTGCTTTTAAATGACTAAACATATGAAACTGGAAGTGCAGTAGAAATACTTTGGCCCATAGTTCCAGGCAATGACTGATATTTGTGTACAGGGCATCACTTACTCAAAATCAAACAATTTTACTGTATAAATATGGAGATTTTTGGAAGCAAAGTCCCATACTTTACTCATTAGATATTTAAACAGTAAAATTGTTTGATTTTCAGTATGGGTGTAGTAAGTGATGCCCTCTACTCAAATATATCCGTAATTGCCTGGAACTATGGAGCAAAGTCTTTTATAGCACCTTTTTAAATGTCAGATTTGACGTCATTTTACCGTAGAAATGTGGGACTTTTACTTCATAAAATCTCTAAATGTATACCGTTGAATTGCTTGATTTTAAATATGGGTGTTGTCAGAGGTGTCCACTGAAATAAATAATTGTCTGGAATTATTAATGTTGTATTCTTGTAAACTCCAACAATACATTCCTTTCACAATTTAGCGGAATTGTATTTGTATTGTATAAGGGACAGACGCAAGTTACATATATTTTACTTGTGGTGAATATAATCCATTAATCTTGTTTTTATATGTACTTTGTATTAACACCTTATTTTAAAACGGTCCATATTTGACCTCTACATATTTGATTTCTCGCATAAAAAAGTCTCAGAAGTGAATTTAGTGGTAAAATAGCAGATGAACAATGTATACAATTTCTGAGATCTGCGCGACCTATTCAGAAGACTACCTGATCTCAGGTCAGTTGTGTAGCCTATGTTAATGTTTGGGCGTGACAAAGATGGAGACTAGAGCCAAATGAGGTTGAGATTCGCCCATTTTCAGAGGCAGTTTCAAATTGTGAGATTTGCAGAGGAAAGAAGTGTCAATGGGATTTTGAGGTTCTATGTATGTACTATTTACCCACTAAGCTGTCGTTATTCAACTATGACAAGGTAAAATCGGTTTTGCATTCTATCACCTCTTCAATTAAAAGTATGTATCCTCAGGGAAAATGTAGGTTACGTATAGTAGAAGTAGGCTACTCAATGCAGAAATATCTTCACATTTTAGAAACGATCCAAACAGTTCCCGGGTAACCTGCTAATCATTTCAGCTGTACTTGCAGGCCTATATACTGTTGGGTAGTTAAACTTATAATTAAACATTGTATTTTAGAAGCAACATGTGCTTTGTGTGCAGACATTTGACTTACATTTTAAAGTAACTAAAGCTGTCAGATGCATGCAGTCAGGGATGTCGGACTGGGAGTGGAAATGGGACTGAGTACCTAGGGCCCCCATGTGAGGAGGGCCCAAAAGATGCTAGAATGCATAGCTGTGGATTCAGGGAGGGGCCCATGGAGAATGCCTTTCTACAGGGCCCAGAATTATGTGCTCTGCCCCTGTATAAAGTACAATATTTCTCTCTGAAATATAGTGGAGTAGAAGTAGAAAGTGGCATGAAAAGACTCAAGTTAAGTACAAGTACCTCAAATGTGTATGTGTGTGTGTGTGTGTGTGTGTGTGTGTGTGTGTGTGTGTGTGTGTGTGTGTGTGTGTGTGTGTGTGTGTGTGTGTGTGTGTGTGTGTGTGTGTGTGTGTGTGTGTGTGTGTGTGTGTGTGTGTGTGTGTGTGTAACTTATTTGTGCCGATCTGGTTCAGCTGGTGAATCCTTCACAGTGAAGGCACATTTTACACACAGGCTGTCATGCAGTCAGATTAACATTACTTTTATTATTCTCTTAAACTGTGACAGTGCTGTCAGGTGTTGGTGCCATCCTTGTGACCATCCCGCAGGTGTTATATGAGGTTGCCAGGGGTAAGAATGTCACACTGCCCTGCAGCATTAAATTCCAAGGTACTGGTACCCCCAAACAAGTCATCGTCACATGGTCTGCTGTGGCTGACACACCAGGCACTCAAGAGGTCAGACCAAAGTACTACAATGTGTTTATTTGTGCATGTTTGTATGATTCTCTATTATCTATCAGCTAGGAGAACTTTATCTTTGGTTTCTAATGTTTAGCTGATACTCTCGTTGGGTAACAGGATGCTGTCCTCACTTATTATTCTACTGAACAAATTACTGACATCGGTACGCTGTATGAAGGCCGGGTGTCCCTGGATGTAGATGCTGCCACGGCAAATGCCAACCTGAAACTGTCCTCAACCACACTAAATGACAACAGGGTGTTTAAGTGCCATGCCCTGATTCCAAGTGACGTTAAGGGCACGCCGACCGCCACTACACGTCTGGTGGTTCTAGGTAAAATTTTATTTGTTTGGAAAAAAATGTTCTGTTTAAAAGTGGGGTGCGCCCCCCCTGTGATCTTTGCCGCCCCCCCTGGGGGTGCCCGGACCCCAGGTTGGGAACCACTGTGTTAAGCATTTAAATGTTTTCTAATGTAAGCTAGTGCAATACATCATGCTTTTAGCAATGAAGTGCAAAAAAAAGTCATGTGGAAGGTCTCTTCCCGTTTTAACCATTTTGCCGCTACTGTTACCAGGTGGCATAGACATGTTACAACACTCATTCTCTATATTGACATTCTAAAAAGAAAATGTTGCATGTGTTGTATTCTTTAGGCATTTATACTTTTTATAATATCTAGATTGACTGTGTAGATTGACCGAGTTACATTAGACATGTTTTATTATAATTTTTAAGGACAAATTACACCTGGTTTTCTTTCTAGTGGCTCCAACTACGCCCATCTGTACGATCCAGGGAAAGGCAGAGTACGGCCAGAACATCAACCTGACCTGTTTGTCAGCGGAAGGCTCCCCGCCACCCACTTATACGTGGCAAAGTCTAGATGCCATGAACAAACCTCGTGATCTACCCCCCAGAGCCACCGCCCGTAAGTATCGTTTTTTTGTCAGGACTATCGATCCTGGAAAATAAATTGGTCAACTTTTAGTGTATAAAGGTTTACTTAGCCTACCTCTGCAAAAGACCGACCATGGTATACAAGTTGTAAGTTTAACCTCTGTCACGCGGGCTTCTAAGTCAAATCTCAGCTTGATGTTCAAAGTTGAACCACATAGTGGTGTGTAGCGCTCACAAATCAAGACATTTATTTAAAACAGTGATGATATTTTGAGTGTCGACACAGTTCACTGTTGATTTTCAAGGTCAAGGTCAAGGTAAACTTTATTATCCACAAGTAGGAAATTCATGTGGTCACCATTACACGCTCCAATGTTATACAGCCCACTACATAACATTAAAAAACCTAAATACAAAACATTTAACAAAACAGACAAGACAATAAAAGCATTAAGAAAACATGACAAGCATGTATTTAAGAGTTAAAATACCTAAAAGTTTTTACGTCTATTGTTGTGCAGTCTAATTGCTGTAGGCACAAAAGACTTGCTGTACCTTGTAGTCCTAATTTTCCTTTGCAGGAGTCTGCCACTTGACCTGTTACTTCTTAAAAACATCTGATGAAGAGGATGGGTTAAATCATTTAGAATTTGTTCTGTCTTTTTTAAACTAAGGTCATTGTACAGTTGAGCTACAGGTACCTGATCAACTCCAATGATCTTACTTCGCTGTTTTAACTAATCGTTTGCAGTTTCTTTTGGTCCTTGATATACATGTTACCAAAGGCACAGATAAGGCCAAAAGATAAAACACACTGCAAGAGAGGCTTTGTAAAACATCTGAAGAATACAGCTATCTATTCTAAAATTATTAAGTTTCCTTAGAAAAAACATCCTCTTCTGTAACTTTTTGCACTTGTTTTGTGCACATTCATTAAATGTCAGTTTGTTATCTATTTCAACACCCAAATATGTATATGTTGTAACCCGCTCTACCCCTACACCATTTATATTTGAGGAAGGAACTATAATTCCCTTTTTATTAAAATCTATGGTCATCTCCTTTGTTTTTTTTGCATTAACCACAAGGAAATTATCTGTACACCATTTAGAAAAACCCTGCACCTCCCTCTCAAAACCCTCTAGGGATACAGTATTAGACCTTAAAAAACCCACTAATGCTGTATCATCAGCATATTTAAAATAAGTGTGGTCTGAGGAGGTTGCTTGGCAGTAATTGGTGTATAAGGTGTATAAAATAGGGGACAGGACGCACCCTGTGGGGGCCCTGTAGTTACGATTTTTAACGATGAGACACATGAGTTGAATTTGACTTGTTGACTACGGTTCTTTAAAAAGTTAAAAATCCACCGAAATAATCTTGGATTGACACCCAGCGTATACCAGTTTTTTACCATCAGATGTGGTTGGATTGTATTGAAGGCACTGCTGAAATCTATGAACACAATCTTGACAAGACTCTTTGCCTGTTCAAGGTGCTCGTATATATTGTTTGTCAGAGTCAGCAGTGCATCTTCTACGCCTCTATCTGCACGATACGCAAATTGGTTTGGGTCTAAAGATGGTATGACCTCACATAAAAGCTGTTTCAGGATTATTTTTTCAAAACATTTCATTACTGTGGAGGTTAGGGCAACAGGGCGCAGGTCATTAAGTTCCCTAGGTTTATTATTTTTGGGTACGGGCACGATCAAAGATTTTTTCCATACACAAGGAACTACACCAGTGTCTACTGACAGCTGGAACAACCTTTGAAAGGGCTGTGCCAACTGATCTGCACACATCCTTAATGTCCTGCTGCTAATACCATCAGGCCCACTAGCTTTCCGGGGATTCACATGTCTGAAGTAGGACTTGACATCATCTATAGAAATGTCAAAGTCCCCACATTTCATGCTACTAATTTCTTTATAAACCAATTCCTGTTCGGCTATAAAATCATGGGTATCAAATCTACAATAAAAGTCATTCAAATCATTAGCCATAACAAGTTCGTTTTCAACTGTCATGAGATGTCTCTTAGGTTTGTATCCTGTAATGGCCTGAACCCCCTGCCATGCTCTCCTAGCATCATTTCTAAAAAAATTCTCAAGTTTACGTTTATATGCCGCTTTACAGTCCCTGATCATACTTTTTATGTTTTTCTGCACAGTCCTTTTCTCTTCTCTATTTCCTCCCAATTGAAACAGTCGCTTTTTTTGATTAAGAAGATGTTTTAGTTCTGGGGTTACCCAGGGCTTGTTATTGGGAAACAGCTTAACAATCTTTTTGGGAATGATTGTGTCCTCGCAGAATGTTATATACCCCGAGATAGCAAGCGCTGCATCATTAATGTTTTCAGTCCCATCGGTCACTACGTCCCAGTCCGTGCGCTCTAGACAGTCTTGCAGTGCCTCAGAGGTGGCAGCAGTCCAGCACTTAACTTCCACCTTTCTGGCCTTCTCACGCCGCAGCCTGCACGTAGGCAGGCATCAACTTGATCATATTGTGATCCGAGTTCCCTAAACCGGGCAGTGCTTTAGAATGGAAGGCATCCTGTATGTTTCCATAGCACTGATCAAGACAGGCTGTGTCACGGGTGGGACAGGTGACATATTGCTGATATGTGGGTAAGTGCTCCAAGACATTTATTTAAAACAGTGATGATATTTTGAGTGTCGACACAGTTCACTGTTGATTTTCTGAACACCAACAAAGAGTTAGAAGCAAATTTGGTGATTTACAGTAGAACACCTAGCAGTCCCTAACCCTTGGATTTGGTTATTAAAGAAAAGTGAATACTGTCAAACCATCTTCTCAGTTCTCTCTTGTGGACAAAAACATTTCATGAAAATGCGAACACTATTTTTGAAATGACTTCAAACATATACTGTATATGGCATTTCTGTATTGCAAGTTGTTTATCGGCCAACATTTGGGCCGATACCCAAATATTTGTGATAAGCTAAAATACAATGACACTTTCAGGAACCACTGTTTCCTGGGGTGCTAATGTGTTGTTTGAAACAATTTTAAACTGTAATAAGGGTTGGTGTGACACTGCATAGTGGTGCTGGATATCAAAAGAAAAATGCAAACAGTACTGCTTATTGATTGAGCGTTCTTGGATTTTTTTTTTTTTTTTTATGAGCAGTAGCACAAGAATTTGTAGTCTATATAAAATAATAACCTCCTTTTATAGAAGAGATGTGTGTATGACTGCCTCTCTGTCTTTCAGAGGGAGGCATCCTGTCTCTATACAATATCTCCAAAGATACATCAGGATTCTTCATCTGCACCTCAAAAAACAAGATCGGCTCTGCTTCCTACAACCTCACCCTCGCAGTAATGCCGCGTGAGAGAAACCTTCTTTTAGCAGCTTTTCCATAACTGTCTGGGAACTTAGTAATCCCACTAAACACATATTTACAACACTGCATTATAATATGCATCCTTTTCTTCTTCCTCTTCTATCAACTTGTCTTCCTTCTAGCTTCCATGAACATTGCCTCCACTGCAGGAATCATTGGTGGAGTAATCGCTGCGTTGATCGTGCTCATCATCGTCATCTACTGCTGCTGTTGTCGGAAGAAGAAAAAGGACGAAGAATACGCCATGGGGTAAAGTTTTTCTCCCTTAAAGACACACTCGCACTGACTGATGAACAAGATGCTGTGATACTAGGACTATAGTTGAAAATTAGCTGACTGGCTAACACTGGCGCATTTACAGAAATGTTGATTAATGTGCATTGTCCTAATCAAATAAACTTACAATGTGAACAGGGTGAACATCTGATATGGCCCATTCACAATGCTTAATGGAATTTTTTGAAGAGGGTTATGAGGTACTTATCCATAGTCATTGTATTACCTACAGTAGATGGCGGTCGGCACGCCCACAGTATGGAAAAGCAGGCAGAAGGTCAAACATGGAAGCTAAGCAATGTCTGACTGTGGATGAGGGCAGCAGTGACGTATTTAAGCCACTTAAAGGTTCACATAAAAAAAATGAATGTGTACACTATATTTGGAATATTGTCACTGCTTTACCTGGCCGTCAGACAGCCCTGTTGAAGTTTACGCGGCAGGGACTGAAGCTGTTATCTATGCTCTAGTCGAAGTCACCAGACACGTAAACTAATTACTAACCTATCGAGGCAGGTGGTCGAACATATCGGGGCTTTTAGATTAATAGACAAATAAATCAACAATAACCTGTCAATCAAGATACCAAATATTAAATGCCAAAATGTTATTTATACAGCACATTTTTTTTTTTTTATTGTTGCAGTAAAATTGAAGAAGTCAAATAGACCTACTGCCTTCATAGGCACAAAGTCAAATTTGTTAATTACTAAGATAAATTCCTCCAAAAATCCTATTTATCAACAGAAATTATGAGCAAACGAAGTAGCTGCAAGTCAACATTATACATGAACATACAAGTCAAAGATTTTTTGTATCTCAGTAAAAAAAAAAAAAACGCAACAGTTTGTACTCTTCACACAAGCAGCATGAGCATTTGTGAAGAGAACATATCCCAATTATCCCATTTATGTCACAGAGTCATATTTGTTGACAGGATTACATTCATTGATGGAGTGCCGAGTGTAAAATATCACAGCTGTAGACAAACCTCACCTTCTGCCAAATTTCTTTAGCAAGAATTGGGAAGATTGGGACCACAGCTGAGGTGGTTTCTAGGCAACTATGGTGGAAGCTTTGTTCCAGGTGAACTCTGCCAAGGCAACCCAATCAAATGAAAACCCTTCACACAAAAACAACAAACATGACTGTTATGTGTTTACTTTCCAGAGTTCGTGAGGAGGAAGAGGAGGAGGAGAGGGAAACTTTCAAAGAGCCGGTTAGAAACGGTGTGAGTCCCCGTGCCGATGGGCAGGAGGACGCCCGGGGCTCTGACTCCAGTGTGAGGAACCCTGTTGAACTAAGTGAACGCGACTACAAGAACCGCAAGGATCTTGACGCAGCGACTACGACGACCGCCGCAGCGACTACGACGACCGCCGCAGCGACTACAACGACCGCCGCAGCGATTACGACGACCGCCGCAGCGACTATGATGACCGCCGTGAAAGGTACAGTGACCGCAATGAGCGCTACGATGACGATCGCCGCTACGATGACCGCAGAGACCGTCGTATTAATGATGACGACCGCTATGATGATCGCAATCGTGACAGACCAGCTGTGCCAGCCAATAAGCCACCGAGGAGGAACTACGACGACTAAAGCCTCCAACCTGTATCGGCCATCTTCTGTCTTCTCCATCGACTTTACTCCAATGGCAGCCAGATAAATCTCACTCAAGGTGTGGCCTGGTTGGCTCAAACAACATTTTTCCCTCCATGGCTCTTGTTTTGAAATAATTGGCTCAAACGCCACAAATATACTAGAATTAAGAGGAAGCATAGTCTGTCCGAGAGGTTGAACAGTTTTGAGGAAAGATTAGTTTGTTTTAGAGAGCTGTGTGATACAGAAGTTAGGTGGTATTTTAGCTTTAAACTCACATTGTTGGCATTGTTACATAAGAATGCAAGGCCTTGTCGTCTGTCTTGATTTGAGATGTATTCTGCTGTTGGGTGTAACTAGTGGTAGTTGGGTTTTTTAGGATGCTACCTCCACACTAAAAAGGGCTTTAATTTTTTGTTTTTTTTTTTACGCTTACTAGGATTATTTCTGTTTATTTGACTAATGTCTAATGTCTCTTTTTATAGAAACATATTTAACCAGTTTTAATGTCCTCTATTTGGTGCATTTTTTTTTTCTTCCTCTGATTGTTGGGATTATTAATTTCACCACAGATCTATTTTTAAATGAATAAATAAATGTCTAAATTTGGAATGTAAATAATCTGTTTTATCTTGAATTATTTTGTAAAGAGATGTATGTTGAAATGCAATGAAATTAGACAATTTACATTACAAATGGTATTATTTTTATCTCAGCAATGGTAATGTTACCAGTTTTACATTTGGATTTGTGTTGTGAAACATTGTGTGTACTCTCAATCATGAAATATACTGTAAAAATAAAGCTGAAATAAAATTAACAAAACAGCTTTTTGCAAATTGAATTCCGAACACTAGATGGCAACATTACACCTGCAAAACAACTGTTCTCATATAAGCACATGAAATAGATACATGAGGGGTAAAGACATAAATTATTACTGTTACCAGTTGTAGTATTAATTATTGTCATTTGGTGGATTAATTTCGCCATAAACTTAGTCGTTAAAAATGTCCTTTTCATCCATCACCGCCACCATCCATTGTCTGGAAAGAGCGTCTCTGCGCCTCCCTACTGCGTAAAGTTACACAATGCAGCTAAATTGTCTAATATGGGATCATTTCAGACCTCAAGATAAAATTGTAACATTTTTAAACATGATAAAGAACGATAGGATACCACCTGTGCTTTATTTTCTGTGATGGCGAAGGTTTGACATTTTACTTTCATAGCCATATACATTCGTCACATTATAGCCTAAGAAGTCTCGCTTTGCCAGACCTTCCTCCAAAGCGCGCTATAGCCTTTAGTAGTCTAGTATTCACAGCCATCAGATGAATACAGTAGGCTATAGGCTACTAAAAAGTAACTTGCAATGCATTTGTTTACCCACTCAGACTGAGAAAACGTACACTTCCCCTCTTATTTAATCGGCAAGCCTTAGGCTGCAAGCTTCTCGTACAGCAGCACCGAGATATTCCAACTAGACCATCACTGAGTCTTCCTCTATGTGGCTTCCAGTAGGCTAATGTGCCACACATGTTAGTCTGCACCTCCTGGCGAGTACAATGAAAGTGTAACTCTAAAAAAAACTAAATATTAAAGTATATTATTAAACAAAATTAAAATAATTTCGTAGGTAGCCTATTTTATTTATTATTATTATTAGCCTATTATTAATATTTTAAATTTGTATTGTTTTTGTTTACTATTTGCATGTTCTGTTGCACTAACAGTAACATTTTGGCTTGTGTGTATCAGGTAAAATTATATTTGTAGAGCTATATCAAAACCTACACTTCAGTAAAATACAGTTCGTTACTTGAATACATACTTCACAACACAAATGCCCGCGTCAACAAAGCTTTTATTCTGGAAGCCGTTGCCGGAAATGCTGAGTTTTATTTTGACAAGCTTGACGCTGGTCCCGTTATCTTTTAGTTAGGTTAGTAACTGTCCGTGTGTGAGCCTGAAACATCGTCCAGGGATGAGACTAAAGGGAAAAGAAGTAACGTTAGACGTTCATCAGAAAACCTTTATGAACTTCACCTGCAGGACTTGGAAAATGCTTTTGCTGCCGAAATGGTGGATTTTAATCGTTTGTCTGACAGGTAAGATGAACAGGGGAACAGATGGAGTCAACTATGTGGTGTAACCATGGGTTGTTTAATTCAGATTTAAGTTTGTAAGTAACGTTAACGTTAATGCTAGCGTCACTTTAACTAAGCTAACATTTTAATGATTAAACCTTTTACAATCGAATTGAGCATTTGGATTCAAACTTTATGAAGTTTTATAAACCGGGCGTCAGTTATTCTTCCTTAGCACATTTAGGTCTTTTCTATTCTGCCAAAGCTTCAATATTTTACACAGAAAAGTATTAAAGTACTTGGTGCCAGCTTGGTGTCTGGTATGCCAGCAGTGCTGCAGTCGACTAGTCATGTGTGAATGATCCGACCAGAGGCTTTAGGCGTTGTGGATTAGGAGGTCTAGCTAACTTCTGACAGAAATTACAGTTTACCACTTTATTTAGTTAGTTTTACTACATACCTAAAATATATATATGTATATGTATATGAATATATGATTTGGATCCATAGCTTAATCATCGAATAGAACAAGTTAAATAAAGTCAGGGACTGCTCGTTATTTACTTCAGGGGCCACCGGAGGAGTTTTGGGATCCTTATATTCAAAATAGACCTGACCCTCCCTTCACCGGTAATACATTTTGGATGCCCATTGCTTTTTTTTACAGCCATGACATACGTGACTAAACCTCTGCATTCTCATCTTACGCATCACACTCTGTTATGGTGTGGTGGCCATTTCAGTAGATTTACTGCATTACTTCAAATACTAAGTTACTCATCTAGTAAACTAGTATTCACATGCAATAAAACAATAAAACATTGAGACCATTCAGCAAAGCACACTGGGTAATAATAAATTCAACACTGGTTGCTATGGACTCATATAGGCTTCCTCAGTCATTGTATATTTTAGCAAAGGTAAAGACATAGGGTAAAGCTGCCGAAGCTGAACATTATCCAAAACACCATTTCTTTTGCATTATTTTTTATGCAAAAATGGCTAGCATTTACTGGCCCCAGCTTATTACTACTATAATCAAATAGCCTAAAGCTAATAAAGAAACAATATAAAATATGACCGCAGGCAGCAATTGTGGGTCCAAACTTTTCCAACAGAAGGAAGCAGCTCATTTGCCAATATCAAAGCGGCAAGGAGCAATGAGAGGATTAAACAAAAATGCGTTATTAAAGGCAGATAACATGTCTATCTCAATTCAAAGCAAAAGCCAGTGTAATGAAAAAAAGTGAAATAGCATGCGTACAGATTTTTATCTGTAAAGGTTTTAGGAAATGATTCTCCCCACGTAAAAAGCAGACAAATCAAGACAGCAATACTTTAACACTAAACTCAAAGGGCTCCTCTGTCCAATATTTTAACAGTAACTATCTTTGCCCTTCTCCTCCTGCTACTTTCATTTTCTGCTCTGGAGGTGGCTTCCTCTGAAAACTAATAAAGCCTGGATCGCCCTCCGCCTGTGATCCCAGGAAGACCAACCTCCTGGCTTTTTTTTGTTCTAGTTCTCAGAAGTCAGAGAAATATTCTCCCTGAGGAATTTGTGTTTTAAGACAGCTTGATTCGTTTTGGTCTGAATTGCTTCTCTCCCCCAGCCCCCCCAAAAAAGAAAATATACCACTCCAGCCAAACTGTAAAACCAAATTGGCTTCAGATGACTCACAGAAGCCTTTAATAGCAAACTTAAAAACATCACATTTTACAGTTTAGTTTGATTTTTGAAATGTACAAATTGTAAACTGACCTCACAGTAGCCTACTGAATCAGCAAACAACAACTTCAGGGGGAGATTCATGGTCCATCTGATTCACTGGTTTGACTTGTGTTTTATCAGTTGAACTGTGCGTTCATCATGTTTAGTTATGACATGGATTGCTTTGTGTATGATCACATGGAGGTTACATGTAAAGAGAAAATGTTTGGTTTTTGATCTTACAGTTTGGGTTCTACTGTAACAGTACTTCTGTTAGTTATAGGGCTGCCTGGCTGCAGCTAATGACTATTTGCATTATTGAATTAGGGTGTACAATATAATTTCTAATAATAATCAATAAATTGTTTAGTCTCTAAAATATTGAAAAAAAGCCCTTCAAATTGCTAAAAGTCAAATAAACGACTAAAGAAAACCGAGAAAAGCAGCCTATCCTTACATCTGATAAGGTAGAACCAGTTAATGTTTGGCATTTTTTGCTTGATAAATGACTTTAACGATCATTCAATTAGCTGTTCAAAGAGGTTGTTGTTGATTAACATTCTGTCGATCAACTAATCGATCAACTGACAAATTGTTTCAGCACCAGTTAGTAACTACGTTTAGGCCTTTGATGTTTTTTTTTATTAGAAAAATTGTCAGCAAATTTAATAAAGATATGTTAAAAGAGAAAGAAAAAAGAAAAATTGTCAGCATGTACATCAGGGTTTATACGTTTTGAAAAAAACTGGAAAAGTTATGGAATTTGAAAAATGCAAATTCCAGGCCTGGAAAGGTTTTGGAAACATAAAAAGACCCAGAAAGTTTTGGAAAAGTCATGGAATTTTTTTTTAACACCGTATAATAATATGTGATTAATAAATGTATTTCACGTTGTCTTAACCTCAACATTCTATTCGGGGCGTGATATTACGAATCCCAATACCACATAAATTGTCATTCATTTTATTGTTAAACCTCTGAGGGTAAACTTTAACACTGATTTTTATTCTTATTGTATAATATCGACTGACATTTTCAGGAATACATAGTCATGGAAATTTGCCAAAAAGACATGGAAAAGTCATGAAAAAGTCATGGAAAAGTATTGGTTAAAATGCATATGAACCCTGGTACATCCTTGTCAAGGTCTGTAAACAGCCAAGAACGAATACTCTTGGTAAACATATCCCTGTGCTTAATGTAGCTTGTTAGTATGTTTGATGAAATGTATCAGTTCTTTGGAACCAGGCGTGGGTGTTTGGCTAGGTTCACTCTTAGTAACAGAAAGAAAACATAACTCTTTCAACAGGCCGGCCCCCCTCTAATCCATCACCTCATCCCTGTTCAGTGGTCCAGTTCAGTCACACCTCCCACTGCTTAGCCTGAGACACACACACACACACAAACGCACGCACGCACGCGCAGCAGCAGCAGTAGCAGCATGCACAGATGTTTTTTGGGTGGGTCTGTGTTTTTCTCACATGGTCATCTCTCTAGCGGGTGTTGCTGTTAAACCGCCGAGCTTTGAGCTCCTGGTCATCATGTGACCCAGAGTCAACTCAGCTCACGGTCAGATTTCACCGAGCAGAAGCAACTCAAACAGTCTCAACAACACACAGCCTTGTTTTCTTACACTTACCATGCCAAACTGCATGACGATCAATTTCATTCCCACTAAAAGTAAAATAAAAACATGTAACAAGTATTTCTAGGTAGCGTTTATCCTGACATACTTCTACTCTACTGAATCTCATTTTCGAAAAGAGAGGGCAAGCTTTCCGTGATGCAACGACGGTAGTGTGTGATTTGTCAGTTATTTTTACAGTGAGCCAACAGGAATAGGTGTCTCCTTAAACCTCGACTCAGCATCTGAATCATTGTGTGTTGCTGTCTGCTGTGGTAGTCCTTAAATCCCCTTTATTACACATACCCAGTTATTATTCAAATCTGGTGTGGCTGCCAGATCTGTGTTGTGTTTGTATAAGCCCCACAAATTGACACCATTACAAGTATGTTGAATACGCCGTGGATGTGCAGACAACTATCACTGGAGTACTTTGATACTGAAAAAAAAACTTAAAAATGTGATAATTCACAGGCAAGTTCTGGAGTTATAAGAAAAGTTTTTTTTTTTTTTAGGATATCTAATCAGATTTATGGACTTTTTTGCGATAGACATCTAAGATGTCTGTATATTCAGATCTGGCTCATGACTCTGCGAAGGAGAGCGATTTATTGACGCAAATAGAACATAATTAATGCAATGATTATCCAGACTTACTTGTTTTAACCCTTTCTTCCTTCACACTTGATTGATCCTTCATTATCTCCTTACTCTCCCACAGATGTCCTCCTTCCCCGCTGCTCGGGGGTTCATGTGTTTGTGAGAGATGAGAAGAGGTATGCTGTGCTGTTCCAGTCGGTGGTTCTGCCGTGTCAGTACAACAGCGTGTCCACCCAGGTCCCCGTGGTGCAATGGGTCTACAAGTCGTACTGTCAGGACCGCACGCGGGATTCGTTCAGCTACCCAGACAGCATGAGCGGAGGCCAGGGAGGAGGTGGGCTAACGGGTGGATCCAGAGGAGCCGGCGGAGGGTACGAGACGGGGATGACAGCGAGCTACCTTGACTGCTCTGACAGCAGCCGGACGGTCCGAACTGTGGCCTCCATGTCTGGTTCCTCAATCACACTGTCAGAGTACTACAAGAGCAGAGACATCTCCATCATCAACAGTAAGTCTTATGTAGTGCTGCTTGCACCTCTGGTTCGGTTTCTCTTAGGGCTGGGCAATATATCGATATTATATCGATATCGTGATATGAGAATAGAAATCGTCTTAGATTTTGGATATCGTAATATCGTGATAGGACATAAGTTTTGTCTTTTCCTGGTTTTAAAAAACCAGGAACATCACTTTTTGAAAAGTGATGTTCTTTTCTGAACTTACCAGACTGTTCTAGCTGTTCTGTTATTTGCCTTTTTCCCCACTTAGACATTATGTCCACATTACTCATGATTATTTATCTAAAATCTAAGTGTGAAGATATTTTGTTAAAGCACCAATTGTCAACCCTAGAATATCACCGCAATATCGATATTGAGGTATTTGGTCAAGAATATCGTGATATCTGATTTTCTCCATATCGCCCTGCCCTAGTTTCTCTGATGCCCATGCTGAAAACGATCTTAAGTCTTTTTTTCGTTTTTGTTCTTCAGCTGTGTAGCCAGGCCGTCACATTATTTGGGCTATAGGATGAATTTTAACTCTGCAGCTTTAGATGGATTTTCAGTTCATCTGCTTGCAGTTTAAAAGTTGTGGTGGAGAATTATTGAAGCTAAATACTGTAGACATGTGATGGCTGAAACAGCCAGACAGATATGATCAGTGTTTCATTCAGTGTATCACAATGTGCTTCACAGTAGCAGAATAATGTAGTAAAATACACAATAGATAAAAACAGCAAAGAAACAAGTTATTAAAGACATAACAAATATAAATATACAGTAGAGCAGCACTATGGAAGCAACTCAAAAGCATTTTTTTGGGGTGTCCAGTTTACTTTAAAGAAATAGCAGCCTTTCTGGTTATTTTGTAACATATTGATCCAAACTAATGTTCTTATTTCTTCTATAGCCAAGCCTGGCAGGTTTAATCAAAAGCCATATATCAGAGCATTGGCCCATCCTTCACACAGATTCCTGATGATTAAATGCCCAACGTGAAGTCAGAGAGATTCTGCACACATGTAGAGGAGGGTGAGAGACGGAGGCAGCTTTACTGAAACCTTTTCCACTTTTTCAGAACAATCAGGTTACATAACACAAAAATAATAAGTGCATACCCACTAGTAACAGTTGTTTTCCAGTTCCACAGTTTGGCATGAGAAGACAAGAGCTAGGTGTTAGATGTTAGAGAAGAGGAGGTTGGTCCTCAGAGAAAAAAGAAGGCAAAACTCACCATCCATCCAGTCAGAAATCACTAATCAACCGCGGGTGTGAAGCCTGGAACGTGTTAAAAGTAGAAAATGCCCCAAATACGCATTCAGAATTAATTCAAGAATGTACTGTAGATTATAAAACTGAAGTTTGTACAAATGTTTTATACATAAGATTTTCTGACATTGTACCATCTCAGATATACTATTGACACATACAGTATGTTGGCTGATATGTAACACAGAAAAAATCACCTGATAATATGTTTGAAGTCATTTTAAAAACGGTGTCACCATTACATGTTTTGCCTACCAGTTAGCAATAACAAGTTTATTTTTCAAATGCACAATTCACATTTTTCAAACTGCCATATGTCAATATCATTATTGGCTTCAGAAAGTATTGGCAGCTCTCTGATTCCTGGGTCAGCAGAGAAGGGCGCTCCCCCACTAGGGCTGCACGATATGATGAAAATATTGCGATTATTTTGACTGATTTTGACAAACAAATAAATAAAAATACGATTTGTAGGCCGGGACATCTCTGCAGCACCACAATACTTCATTCAGAATGGTTTGACACATCTTTTGCCATTAACAAATATTGCGCCCCCCCTGCGATTTGGATATTGCACCAGTCCATATTGCGATTTTTATACAACTGCGATGAATTGTGCAGCCCTATCCCAACGTATGTTACACATGGCCATGAGTATATTAAAGGTGCTCTAAGCGATGTTGGGTGACGTCTTTTCTTGTTGACGTTCGAAGTATTGTCAAACAAAACGGAGGCTAGCTCGCCCCTCCCTCATCCCGTCCCCTCCCCCTCCCTTCCGTGCTTCAGGAACGCACTAACCCCCCAACCCCCACCCCCAAATCCTTCTTGTCGGTTATTGGCTGGAACTCTGTTTGTTAAGTTTCGTGGTGCAGGTTGGCCAGTTTGTTTTTGTTGCCGTTTGTGTTTTTTTTACAGTCTGTTCAGGGGACAGGCAGCTAGCAGATAGTGAGAAAATGTTGCTGTATATGACAAAAAATGTTGTAGCCTAAAAAACGTGTGACATCGCTTAGAGCACCTTTATAGTATTGCAATAATCAGTTGGTAAATGCTTACAATTTCTTTGATCAAGATATTGAGTTAATATTAATAGTTTATCAATTAGAGCCCCACCTCTCATGCAGCCTCAGAAATAACAATGTTCTGAATATTAGTGGATGTTTCCTGCAGTCATGCATGATTGTGAATGTTTTAAGCATTGATGACATGAAAAATAATCTGACTATTAGCTCAAGTAACTGAAAGCAAATCTCTCATGCTATTAAAGGCAGTGGTTTAAAAAAATAGTGCTCCATTATGTCATCTAAGGATCATCTAAGGGACACTCTGTGTGTGTGTGTGTGTGTGTGTGTGTGTGTGTGTGTGTGTGTGTGTGTGTTGTGTGTGTGTGTGTGTGTGTGTGTGTGTGTGTGTTGTGTGTGTGTGTGTGTGTGTGTGTGTGTGTGTGGGTGTGTGTGGGTGTGCGCGTGCGTGTGTGTGTGCGCGTGCGCGCGCTTGGTGAAGACAGAGAGGTAGCCCTGTTTGCAGGCCTCAGATTTATGGAGCTCTAACTCTAGTTGAAGAATCGACCTTCTCTTCACCAGCCAGAAACACAGACAAAAGAAATGGTTTTCATGCTGTCCTCTCATTCATCCTGACCTCTCACTCCTTCCCTCTGATGTACATCAATGTCCCGCTTTTATTTTCACTCTCTAGATCTCTCCACATCCCAGCATCCACACTCTAATTTCTCTCAGTGTAGGGCTTTTTTTTCCTTCACTTTGTCGTTTCTCTTTTTCTGTCCCACTCCACCTCCTGTCCTGAAACAGGTCAGTGCAGCAATGTTGTAAATGGACAGAAAAGTAAAAAGTTTAACAATGTTGCCTTTAGAGACGCCCAGTGATCCAGACTCATGTAATCCTATTCAGGGTCACAGCGAGGCTGGAGTCTGTCCCAGCATGCACTGGACAGGGGCTGTTCTGTTAATCACATGGCTAACACAGACAAACCGACACACTGACCTGCACTTCTGGTCCTTTTAAAAGGTGGCAGTCCATCTGCCTTGCATGTGGTTGGAGTGTGTGAAATAAACACTATAACATTGTATGTTGAACGAGTGGAGGTGTTACTGTATTAAAGGAGAGACCGGTCACACTGGTGTGGTCTGGTCAGCCTGTCTCTCCTCCCCCTTCCTTGGCTGACAGGAAAAGGAAGTGAATTATTCAACCCTGTTTCCTGCCTGCTGTATTTACATGTCTGACCCCCTTACAATAGAGTCAGTGGCCCAGTATTGTCTTGTGGGTTGGATTCTTGGGCCAAACTGTATTGGAATTGTTTTTATGGCCTATTCGTCTTATGAAATAGCACTTTGTTGGAATCTTTGCTTCCATAATTAGAAAAACATTTAAAAAAAATATATATATATAAATGCTCATTATCCTGAGCTATCATACATGTACATAAAACATTATCAGAATCACAATCAGAATACGTTATTGATCCCTCAGGGAAATTATATAGTTGCAGTTGCTCAGTCACATTTAAGGTAAAATAAGAGTAAGAAAAAAGCAAGTCAATAAGTGTATACAGTAAATAAGTAACTACAATAAGACATAAATAAAAACTTACAATTTTTTAAGTATTTACAGACATGAATACAAACATTAAGTAGAAGTAAGTGACATTATGTTACAAGTCCGATTAGGTTAAAAAGATTGTTTCAATGGCTTTTACAAATTCTATTGTACAGTAGCAGCTGTGAATAAATAAATAACATGTGTGTTCATGTAGCTGATAACTATTGCAAGAATTATTGTACATAATTGTCCAAGAATATTGCGATGTGACGTGGGGATGCGTGCTGTGAGACCAGTTAACTCTAAGCAGGGAGGAGTTATATAGTTTGATGGCCACAGGCAGGAACGACCTCCTGTGGCGCTCTGTGGGGCATCGTGGGGGTCTGAGTCTGTCGCTGAAGGTGCTCCTCAGACTGACCGGTATTGTGGAGTGGGTGGGAGGAGTTGTCCAGGATGGAGTATACTTTGGACAGCGTCCTCCTCTCTGACACTGACTTTAAGGAGTCCAGCTCCACACCAACAACATCACTGGCCTTCTGTATTAGTTTCTGTTGGTGTCAGCCACTCTCAGTCTGCTGCCCCAGCATGCAACAGCATACAGGAGAGCACTAGCCACCACAGACTCATAAAACATCCTCAGCATCTTCTGACAGATGTTGAATGACCTTAGCCTCCTCAAAGAATAGGGGCGACTCTGGCCTCTCCTGTAAAGTACTTTTATGTGGCCAAAAGTTTGTGGGAAACCATAGTCCGTTTTTATTGTTGTGGGTTAGTGTGTTTTTCTGAGTTTTGGGGGAAGATCTTGACTGGTCTACACAGATCCCTATCCTCACTCCCATCCAACACCTTTGGGAGGAAAATCTTCCCAGAAGAGTGGCGGCTGTGCTGGCAGCATAATAATTAATTAATTGAAATCATGATGACATTTTCATTGATTTTCACCCCCAGCAACTTGAAACAGTGATGCATTATTATTTTTAGGGTCACAGAGGAAAATGAATGGGCACAGTTAGTTTTTTTAAGGAATATTTTATATATTATAAAAATAAATTTAACATTAAACATACATTATGCGTAAGACGTACTTAGGACCTAAGAAAGGACAGTGAGGCATTGTGCTTCACAAATGCATAGCCTACATGTTTAAACAGGGTTTTCCTATTTAATCTAAATACTTTCAAACCTTTTAGTTAACCTATGCATGTTAGGTTTTCAACTTTTAAAAGATGCTACAACCTGAAAATGGGTAAACTTCCTCAAAGACATTTTATTTTGCCAAAGATGCTCAGACATTTAAAATGTTTTAAAATGACTTAGGACTGTCATTTTTAACCTCTTCCCTTTTTCTCATGCAGAGGCAGACCTGCGCATAGGAGAGGTCCAGTGGGGAGACAGTGGAGTTTACATCTGTAAAGTGGTTATAGCTGATGATTTAGAGGGACAGAACGAAGCCTCTGTGGAGCTGCTGGTTCTTGGTAAGCTGCCGCTACTTTCCTAACATGCCTATTGTAAAGGATTTTAGTTTTGAAATTAAAAAGATAAACCTAAGCTTGATCACACTTACACAACCTTCTCTGTGAATATCGCCTCTACTGTATGTCTCATTGGCATCCATTGAAGTTCAACCGGCTTTCAAATTAGACAATGTGTTCCCAGTTTTGGTGTGAGCCCCGGCAGATTCATCATTGTGGAACTTTAAAGGTCCCATGACATGGTGCTCTTTGGATGCTTTTATATAGGCCTTAGTGGTCCCCTAATACTGTATCTGAAGTATCTTTCCCGAAATTCAGCCTTGGTGCAGAATTACAGCCACTAGAGCCAGTCCCACAATGAGCTTTCCTTAGGATGTGCCATTTTTGTGTCTCTAGCTATTGAGGAGGAGAGAGGGCGGGGCAAGGTGGAGGGTGGGGGTGTGGCCTTAATCAACTGCCACTTTTCTCGTTTGAAAGCCATGATGTCTCTCTCCCATGGGTTGGCCAAATTCTCTGGGCGGGCAAAGCAGAGAAAGGGGAGGTAACCTTGCTCCTTATGACCTCATAAGGAGCAAGATTCCAGAACGGCTCATCTGAGTTTTCATTTTCTCAAAGGCAGAGCAGGATACTCAGGGCTCGGTTTACACCTATCACCAAACCTCATAAAGTGAAATTTCCATGCCATGGGACCTTTAAACTTGCAAAAGTACACGGTATACCATTCGAAACAATGGCTTATTGAGTCATCGATTCTAGCGGTGTCCCATCACCTTGTTTCGTAGATGTGATTAGACTGGCAGACCACACGCTGTAGTATCTCTGAGCAACCCTGTATATGTTTGTAATTACTCATAGACACAAAAATAAATTTAATTTTTCTACGAGCTGCTGTTACATAACGCGGCCTTTACTGTATAAGTTGACCTATACAGGCAGCACAATACAAGCTCATTAATGAGCTGATTTACAACTAGCAGTGGCACTTCTTGGGCAGTTTTGCCTAATCTGTAACCAAAGCAACTGCATTAACTCATACTGTATATTACTACAAGAAGGTTTTGAAACATAGTTGCTGCAGAATAGTTATCGCTTGTTTGAGTCTTTAAAATGCCACGTGTGTTTGTGTGTGTGTGTGTGTGTGTGTGTGTGTGTGTGTGTGTGTGTGTGTGCGTGCGCTTAGAATCTGCATGTCCCATGTTGTTTAAGTATCTGCAGTGTGTTGTGTCTTTACAGTGACAGTGTACTTGTCCGTGATCAGTTAAAAATGTTACCATAGCAACTGCTGAGAAGCTCTGTGGCTCTTGGTGCTCTAATTCACTCTGAGGCTGAACTTTTGTTTGGCTGGCACTCAGAGACTTATGCGTATGCACAAAAGACACGCACATACACACAGACGTAATGGGCAATAAGCTTTTACAGTTTGCAAAGACTTGAGTTAATACTGAATCCGGTTAAATGTGGGTACGGCCCTGGTACGATACTATGCAGTATATGTGTGTGTGTATATATATATATATATTTAATGCTACAGGCAAATTAAGATGGCATGATTTTCCTGCATGAGTTGCCCTTTGCAGTCTGTAACCTGGCATAAGAGACCCTAAATCTACAACAGTGAAAAAAGTTGTATTTTCTGGTCTGCGTGTAGCTAATATGGCATGTGAGGCACTTGTGTTTCCATAACAACAGTTGGGGCCTCTGTGAATGGATGAGGCTGTGGGGGCTTTTGTCTTTTTTGTGTAAATGACTTCACAGCAAAGAAGGGAGGGAAGATTTAATGACGTGTAGGAGGGACAGCAGAGCACAATGATACAAAAGATGGAGGGGTGACACCATGTGAAACACTCAACTGGTCGACTGAGAGTTCAGTTTAGCTGATGAAAAAGAAGGAAGAATTCTGCTTCCCTCTGTTCTCTATTGGTATGGTTTTAATCTGTGTGTGTGTTTTTTATTTTTTGAGTATACGCCCTCTCTGTAGAGCTCTACCAACATATAGGCTGACCTTCTCTTTACAATTAATTTCCATAGCAGGAGTATGCGTGGCAGTGTACAAATACCACCCGCCTGTATAACCATATAGAGAAAAACAAGCAAACCCCAAATATTTGAAAGTAAATCTCCGGTGAATCACCGGCCCTGCAGGCAAATTCACATGTGAGTGGGAACTCCGCAAGTAAGCTGCCTTACTTGTTTGAGCAGAATGGAGAAAGAACACATTTCAATCAGGAGAGACTTCGTTGCAGATATGCAAATATTTATTGTAGATAAGCATAATATGAAATGTACATGAAATGTACAAAGTCTTTGGGGATTAGACTCCATCATTAAAATATTTAAAGGGGTAGAGAAACAGACATATCCCCCGATGGAGCCTAGACACTGGTGATGGCGGAGAGGGAACCAGGAGGCCGAACGAAAGGACCCGTCCGCCAGAAAGGGACTCCGGTTGCAGTGGATGATGACGCCCAGAGGTGGAAGGGGAGGAGGAGGAGAGTTGCACGTTTGCCTGAGAAGCCAGCTGATAGCAAGGAGAGAGACATTTCAAGCAGGATATCACGCTGGGATTGGATCATGAATTTGTGGCCAATTCTGATTGGTTTACTGAAGAGTAAACACCTCTTAACAGCTGAAAAGATTTAGGGAGAGATAGTGGTGATTGCAGTAATTAGAAGTCTTCCTGAAAGAATTTGCGCTGAGCTTCATAACAGCAACAAATACAAAGTTAGAGGAGCCTTAAATGCACACAATGCAAATTCCAGCACCCAGTTGTTTTGAATTAATGTGGTGATTCAGCGGCTTCTCAATGAACTTAACAGGGTTCTTTCTGTTTTCAAATTCAGCAAAGAACACGTTTAGCCTTCCAGAAAGATACAAAGTGAGGTATGTCAGCCGGAGTCAGGCCAACATATGTTTCTCCAGTCCTTCTTTCGGGCGCTCAACACTCCTCCTCTCTGCCATAATCACACTATCAACAGTAAAACACCAGCATCTGCTCAGCTCACATCACACTCACCTATACTGGCTTTTGCACTTTTCACAAAGCTTCAACTTACGTGCTCACATGGACACATGCACCCAAACAAAACACACTTGTTACACTCGCCCCCCCTTACTGCATCTATCATGGAAATGTTTCATTCAGACATCTGCTGACCTTGTGTGGAGTCCCTTAGAGCTGTTTTTAAATAGAACATTTTTTAAGAGAAAGTCATAACACTAGCAAGATACCAGGATCAACAATTGACAGGCGGTGATGGTTTTTAAGGACTTGGGTTTTATCCGGTGTTCACATTTCTCCTTTCTTTCCCTGAAACATATGTATGTGTGGAAGTAATCTATCTTTCCCTCCACCAACGTTTCTGTAGCTTTAGTTAAAGGACTAGCAACATGTATCATTTCAGAATATCGACGGAAAAGCGCAGGAACATGTTTCAGCATGAGGAAAGAACACGTTTAACTGCACGGAGGTGGCGTGCAACTTCAGTTGTCTACAGCAACTTTTCCTGAATTATTCAGCAGGATGATTTGTTAAATTGGAGAGAGCTTATTATCAAGGGAAGTAATGGACTTATGGAGCTCCAGGGCTCATCCCTGGGCCACTTACTCTCTTCACCGGATAGATAACAGAGAGACAAAGACAAATAAACCGTTTCAGAAACAAAATGTTTCTCTGCAGTCTGTTTTCCTGGCTCTGGACGTGAAGAATGTTCCTACCTGTGATTTTTGCATGTGACATTACTCACAGCTTCTGCCTATATGTCATGAGAATGATCCACGTTCCAGTCTGTCTTCTTACCAGACCGATGACCTCACAGCTTTTGAAATCAGAGATCAGATGATCAACCTGCTTATCAGTTGCTCTGATATGGAGACTTTTAGGAACAAGACCAGATTGTCCTTTGGTGCATGCTGCTGTTGATCTGCCAACTCTTTTTTTTTTATCTGTTTATCTTTCCCTGTATCGCTCTCTGTCTGTTCTGTCCTGCTTCTCTCATCATGCATGCTGCTGCTGCAACAACTTTCTTTGAATCAATCATTTATACCAACCCCATTCCCTCTCCTCTCCTCTTCTCCGCTCCTTGTTGTCACCTCTGCTCTGTCTCTCTGCAGGTTTCTCAGGTGTGCCTGAAGATCTCCTGCCAGACTTTGATATGAAGATTATGCCAGGTAGGGGCATAATGTAACCTCCCCCTCACCTGGTTCCTTGCATTCATACTAACCCTACTCACCGCTCTAACAATGGATGTGGGAACCATTTGGAAGGTGGCAGGGAGAATTCCTTGAGATGGGATGAGTAAATAATGCAACCGGTGTGATTCAGCTATAATGAGGCTTTGACAGAGTTGAGTTCAGAGACCACACCCTTTAGATAAGATCTCACTCCCACTACGATGAGCTGTGCTGAAAAAAGCAGCTATTATGGTCATTACAGTTATTTATGGTTGTGGTTAGCATGTCGTCCCACATCATTTGGACACTACCCAGTAAAACACAGTGATCCAGAGGGAGTGAGTTTGTTTATGTCACATCAAATTCCTGTAATACACAGTTAATTATCACGGGGTTTGTGGGGAAGTGATGAATGAATAGATGAATTCTGTGGATGTAGCTCCCAAAATGACATGGTATGAATCACTCAGCTAGTATGGTTACTGCAGGCTTATCTCTGGTGTTATTAGCATGTGTTGTTATCCACATCAACTCCCACTGTGCTCTGAAATGTCTAAAATGTACTGTGTTAGCTTCAGTTTTGAAGAAACAGCTTGACAAACAGCTTTGTGGGGCCAAAATGCTGGACCCCACAACTTTAAAGGGCTATTTGAGGGTTAAGACTTGGTTTTAGGATTAGGGATATAATTAGGTTATGGTTATGGTTAGGGTTAGGGTTAGGGTAAGGGTTAAGGTTAGGCATTTAGTTGTGATGGTTAAGGTAAGGGGCTAGGGAATGCATTATGTCAATGACAGGTCCCCACAAAGATAGTGCCACAAACCTGTGTGTGTGTGTGTGTGTGTGTGTGTGTGTGTGTGTGTGTGTGTGTGTGTGTGTGTGTGTGTGTGTGTGTGTGTGTGTGTGTGTGTGTGTGTGTGTGTGTGTGTGTGTGTGTGTGTGTGTGTGTGTGTGTGTGTGTGTGTGTGTGTCGTACAGAGCAGCGTAAACTGTCCATTTCCTTCCTGTAGCAAGGTCTGGTTTCCTGTGTGTGTTTTTAGAGAGACAACGTCCTTGGTTTTACATTGTTAAGATTTCCTTATCTGCCCTCTCCTTGCCTTTGCTTTGCTTTGTCCCTGTAGACAGATACATGTTGTTTATCTGTTGTACTTGCTCTATCACTCACTTCCGCACAAATACTCGGTGTAAAACCATCTTATTTCTTTAGTTCTGACTCATTCTGGTTAAGATTGAATTTGTTCTGATTTGTTACGTCCCAAGAAAAACATTTACTTTCTGGAAATTAAAAACTCCACATGATAGAAGACACATTTTTTTTAACAATTCAGCCTTCTCTCTCTTAGCTGATGTTTCATAGTTCTACAGGAATCATTCCTCACTGTGGTATGTCCCATCCCAACATCCAATACATCACATTAAGGAAGAAATTATACCATTTCATCGGTGCTTCAAGCAGCTTACATGCATGCATGAAAACATATGTTCAAATATTTCTTTCTTTTTATTTGGATGCAATCTTGGTCTCGGTTATCATCTCTGGTTATTACAGTAATTAATAAACTGGTCACACTGTCAGCCGGGGGTTTGGGGATTTCTCTCATAGTATAAACTTAATGTAACACGTAAGGACATCTGTAGCTCCCATGTTAAATAGTGAAGTTTGAGAGATTGTATAAAGGTTGATTAATAATACATGTTTCTGTTCACATTAAATACATTTAAGGTTCTCACAACAAAAGGAAAATCAAAACATTCAATCAAACAATTTTACTTCCTAATTACCAGTTGCTCTATATTCTACAAGGCCACAGCCCTTCAACAGTTCATTCATTCATTGGTCTAAATTTTAATTAAGTCACTTTTTAATCAATTAACTAATCCCTAGTGTATATATAATTTTTTATTGACTTATTGAATTGAATTATTTGCAACTACTACTACCTTTATGCCCATTTTTGTAACTATGAATTGGTTCTTCATTTGTGTTCAACAATGTATTTTGGGTCCATTGAGCTCATCAACAGGGTACTCAAAAATACTTTACTTACTTTACTACTCAAAAATACAACAATTTTAGTATACATTTTGGCATTTTTAAGTTTACTTTAAATGTTAACATGGTACATTCTCAAAATAAGGTTAAAATAGTTTACAATATTGGGTTACAGTCAGTGTACACATGGAGGCATACTGTACAGAGGGAAAGCAGTAAAATTTTTAAAGTTTTTGAGTCAGCTGAAGACTACGAGTGGAGTTAGAAAGAAGTGACCTTACCCGTCCTCTGTAGCCGTTTCTTCAGTTCAGCTCGAGGCTACATTAGCTGCTGTTAGCATGACACACAAATCTCTGACCAAACTGTCAGTGGTAGAGTTGCATCGTGGGTCATGTAGAAGCCAAGCAAGACAAAAAGACGATATCTCTGGTTCTGCTGCACCAATGTTTGATGAGCAAACAGCCATTTTAGTATAGTAGAGTACACAGTGATCTGATCAAATCAAATGGTTTCTCTCTAACTTAATCATTTATGTGTTGGTACTTATCTAAATGCAGGATTCGGTGTTGTGTGTACTTTCAGAGTGGGTGTTTGTGTCGGCGGTGGCACTGGGCAGTGTCTTATTCCTGCTGTTGGTCGGGGTTTGTTGGTGTCAGTGTTGTCCTCACTCCTGCTGCTGCTACATCAGCTGCTGGTGCTGTCCCGACACATGCTGCTGCCCAAGACACCGTGAGTATGAACACACACACACACACACACACACACACGCAGCAAAAGTTATTGCTCAGAACACTGACTGACTATTGAAAATGTGTTTTTCTGGAAAGTCGGAATTGGATTGTGTGTTGCTTTTGTAGTTTATGAGGCAGGTAAGGGTATAAAGACGGGCACCTCCACCCCTCAGACACCTGCCTACCCTCCATACTTTGTCACTGGTGTTCCGACGATGGTTCCCATCGCACCCCCATCTCTGGTGGACAAGATGTCTTCCCTCCCCCCTTCAAATGGCAGCATACTCACAGCAGGTGAGGTCTTACTCTTTTTCAAGCAAGTCAATCTGTGTTTTTAGAATTACTGACGATATCAGTGTTGTTGTTTTTATTTTTATATATTCGTCCCCAGAGTTTATTCTGCTTTTGGAAAAAAATATTTTTAATTTTTTAATATTGCATTTGGTGGGTGTTGAATAATCTACAAGATAAGATTCATTTGGAAATTGTGCCTTTGTATCAGATATTTAAGTACAACATTCAAAAAAGTTCGTGAGAAATGTAATTGTTTCTGTCGGCTATTTTATTTTGGGAATGCTGTAAATTGATATGTGTGTTCTCACGTGAATGCATGCCAACTATTTTATTCTGCAATTTTGGCAAGAAACAATAGTAACACAATAAGGTAGTGAAAATAGCAAACGAGAAAAAGCACTACTAATGGTCCTCGATCCACAATGAACAAGCACACAAAGAGAAAACTTTTCCATGCTGATGGGTCAAGTGTGTATCTACAGTGCCAATGCATGCTGTAGGGGTTCCCTACCGCGCCCCTTCATCTCAGGATCAGGACTCTCTCAGGGTGCTACAGTATCTAGAGAAACAACTGGCTCACTTCAACCCTGCCAGGTCAATCAGCCACCAGTGTAAGCTCCATAAACTCATCCTGTCGGTTTACTCTCCGAAAATGCTGTCCACATCTTCTATTGCATGTTGATGCACTCAACACACAATGCATGCCGCACTATCTATACTGTTGGTAGTTTCTATTTGGGCTTTTTATCCTTTTGAGCGTGTCTTGGCTTGCCTCTCTGCACAAGCATTCTGCGTATTGAATTCCCGGTAGTTCAGATGTGCATAGTAGCAGCTGTGCATGCCTACTCACCTGAAAGAATGTGTTTTTACGATTCTCTCTCCAACAATTAATGTAATCGCTTACAGACATCAATCAACTCTGACTTTCTTCTTCTGCAGTCTTTGTTATAAATGTTTCTCTTAAATTCTCTGCTACCTTAAAGTGCTCATATTATGCTCATCTTCAGGTTCATAATTGTATTTAGAGGTTATACCAGAATAGGCTTACATGGTGTAATTTTCAAAAAACACCATATTTTTGTTGTACTGCACATTGCTGCAGCTCCTCTTTTCACCCTGTGTGTTGAGCTCTCTGTTTTAGCTACAGAGTGAGGCATCGCACTTCTGTACCATCTTTGTTGGGAGTCGCACATGCGCAGCTAGGTAAGGACTACTAGCCAGTCAGAAGCAGAGTATGAGGGCGTGCCACGCTAGCAGCTAGGCGAGCATTATAAAGTGTGTTACAAAGTGACGCACGTTTGTCACGGAAGTAAAGGCTGGACTACAACAGAGCTGTTTGGAGCAGTTTGTGAACAGTGTTTTCTGTTGGAGATGGTAAGTCCTTTTGGGGTGGACTTTGGGCTTTTTCACTTTGTAAACCTATAACATGCACAAAAAAGATATATAACACAATAAAGGAAAGGGGAAAAAGCCAAAAAGCATAATATGAGCACTTTAAAGAGAAATGTTCAGTTTATTCAGTCATTCTTCATTTATCCATTCCTTCATTTTGACCTGTCCAGCCTGTAGCCTGTCCGAGCTGAGCTCCCTCCACGAGGGAGAAACCAGCTTCCGCCAAACATACCGAAATGTCCAGAGGAAAGCTCTGCCCGCCATCCCTGACCATGACCCTCAGCCTGAGCCCCAACGCTACCGTGACAACCGCAGCCCAGAGCCGCAGCGTTACCGTGACAATCCCCCTTCACCCCAACGATATCACGATGACCGCGACTCAGAGCCTCGCCGCTGCCAGGATGAGCCCCTTCCTCCGCGGCGGTACAGCGATGACCCTCCGTCCTCGTCCCAGTTGCGCAGGCCCGGCCGAAATCAACGGCAGCAGAATCACAGCGATGAGGACAACCACAAAAGGTACTCTCTGTCTGCGTTTACATGCACTAAAGTGACCTGGGTTCTTACTTTATTTTAGAAGCATGGCTTACTAATTTAACTGCTATAGAAGACGCTTCCCAACACCAACCCAACGGCCGACCTTTCGCAGAAAAGGCAGTCGGGCTGACTGCCTCCCTGTACATTCTGCGCGTGTGCGAGACGTAATACGTCTCCATAACAGCAGGCGGCGCTAATCTGTATTGTCGTCCAAAATATTTAAACCGGCAGCTGATTGGACAAACACGTCACATGGGTCTGGCTTCTCCCGAATTTCAAAACTGACCATAATGGCGGCTCGTTTGGAATACGATCTCGTATTTTACGAAAATAGTTCACCGAAACGTGTTTCTGAAAAAATTTTCAAGCAAGAAATAGGCCGAGCAGTTCCTGAATCTGTCTTCATTTCAGATCGACAAAGGTCAGTTTAAAAGATTTTTGTCAGATTTTGAGAGACGTTCGTCCCGCTCGTCCCGCTCGTCATTTCCAGGTTCCACCACTCAGATTGGTCATTGAGTCCGACTGCCCGCTGGCCGATTCAACATGTCAAATCGGCCCAAACGAACGCTGACGACTCCTCCGTCTGACGTTGGCACGGAACACACCGAAAAGACTCGAGTCACCGACCTCGCCAGACTGTCCGACGGCCGATAATCGGGTTGGTGTGCCAGCGCCTTAAGCAATCAGCTTACTGGAGAAAGCCAGTAACTCATTTACTTAAGCACATGTAAAGTCAGCGACTTGTGAGTGCAAACCGATTCTGTATATCTGCATATATAAATATACACAATACTCACAATCCTCCTGACCTTCTCTTGCATCCTGTTCCCTTGTCCCCTCCCTCCCTCTCCCTGTCTGTCTTCTCTTGGCCTTGTGTTGTGTTCCGCAGGTGGAACCCTCGTTCAGAACATCTGCGGAGAAAGACGTACCGCACTGCCGGACGAACCGGCTCACTAGAAGAGCTGGAGGAGTTTGCTGCTTCTTACAAGCAGAGAGGAGACAGAGGGGAAGAGAAAAGGGAAGAGGACAGGGGAGACTACGAGATGGAGCGTCTGGAGTTCAATCGGTATCCTTCATACCGCAATGGTCCACCTCAGCATTATCACAATGACGAAAATGAGCTTGGCGACAACAGCGACCGCGAAGATCGTCTCCGAAGAAACAAGAATAACGGACATTACATAAGCCCACTTCAGTCACCCGAAAAGAGACGGGGCACTTGGGACGGCGAGCGACCTGCCCCACCTCCTCCCAGGGTCAGTCCGCCATCGACTTCTTCTCAAGAGAAGGACTACGACGGCACGTTCCTGACCAGCCTGCTGGAGCGCAAGGCCAAGTTACGAGGGGTCAGCCAGGGGAAGAGTGGGGCCCGGGGGGAGGGGGATTCAGACACAACCTCTAAGGGCAGCTCGAAAAAGAGCAGCGGGGAATCGAGTCGGCACTGCAGCCGGTCGCCCAGTAACAGGCCTGAGGCGGATTCACTTCCTCCCTGCTCAGACACCGAGCGAAGCAGGACGGACAGGCCATCTCCGCGGCCGCTCCCAGCAAACACTTGCTGCTCTCAACCTCCTGGCCATTCCCTGGCCGGTCGCAGAGAGGAGCCCAGAGACAAGACCCGCAAAGTGGTGAGTAACATCTAAGCCTATCAACTATTGGTAGCATTGTGTGCCGGTAATGCTAATCTGCAGATCAACAGCAGTGAGTAGCATATTTTCTAGTTATATTTTCTCATTGAAAATGAGTTATTGTATTGATGTGTAATTGATAAAAAGTTTAACACTAGGCTAACGGCAAAGTGTTTAACACTCAATGTTGGATTTCGCTGCTTTGAAGGGAGTTTACTAGGGCGTTTCCGCAGGGGCCCAAGAACCTTTTTGAAGAACTAAATCTGCGTTTCGTCCGGAGACATGAAGTTGCTGTACGATAGTTCTTTTGGGCAAAAAGTCCCAGCGTCAGCGGTAGAACTTTAAAAGATTATATATTACAAACTAGAGCTGGGCAATATATCGATATTATATTGATATCGTGATATGAGACTAGATATCGTCTTAGATTTTGGATATCGTAATATCATAATATGACACAAGTGTTGTCTTTTCCTTGTTTTAAAGGTTGCATTACAGTAAATTTATGTCATTTTCTGACCTTACCAGACTGTTGTAACTGTACTATTATTTGCCTTTACCCACTTAGTCATTACATCCACATTACAGATGATTATTTATCAAAAATCTCATTGTGTAAATATTTTGTGAAAGCACCAAAAGTCAACACTACAATATCGTTGCTGTATCGATATCAAGGTATTTGGTCAAAAATATCGTGATATTTGGTTTTCTCCATATCGCCCAGCCCTATTTCAAACTCCTATCATTATGTTGTCTTCCCCACACGGGGTCCCAGCTCTAAGGCTGTTGTTGTTGTTGTACCTTTGACAGGTCAGGTTCAGATGCTACTACAATGAAAACTAGGTAGAATACTCCGTTCTGTATCCAACTACTCTCCATAACAATCATAACTGGTTGTCTCCTCCCTGATAAACCTGGGTCAAAAAAGGTATTCAACGTCAAAGAATTCATGTCCAAGATAAATTCATTCGACAGAACCAGCTCTCAGGAGCTTCGATCAAATCTTTAAAGAATTTGAAAAAAGGTTGAAATGCAGTTTGTCCCAGGTTCACCATAATAACCCTGTTTGTCTAATGTTCACTATCTTTTACTCCCGCATTCTACTTTAAACGTACTGTATGTGAGTATTTTGGTGTAAGCTGCTATTGTGTTGATCACTTAAACTTTTTTTTATCCTCACCAGAGCACTCTTCTCAGCCGGGACTCCCTCATCGTCTGATGGACTGAAAGCCACACAGACTGAGCACTTGCGCTCAACAGGACCCGCATGTCAGCTGATGAAAGATGATAGAAATGACTATATGCAACATCAAAAATATGCAACTGACCGTGAAGGAAAGCTGAATCAGCACAGAAATGGACAACAGACACACTTTTTCTATGGCGACTGTCACTAGGGTTCCTGACTGCTACGATGATGTTCGATGAATGATGAAGTCATTACTGTTGAAGTCATCAGCTGGACTAACACTGAACTAATGGTGACTGGGTCAATGTCCTGGACTGTCCCTCCCAGCGGGACACTGTTCGTCTCCCCTCATCCCTATACGCTTTACGCTTCCAGCACAAAGAGTGCATTCATTTCCACTTGATGAGATATCTGCTTTAAATAAGCACAGTTGTAGTAAAGGAGGTATATGACAACAGCATTATTGTAAAGAACATACTGTAGCTTCAGCTGAATGACAATACACACACTGTGACATTCAGCAACACATTCAGGGACTAAAGCACCTAATTCAGACGGCTTTTGCAAAGAGATTTTAAATGTTAACTAAAGCTCGTAGTAGTAACCAACATTATCAAATGTTGATATGATGTGTATCTACAGAGGGGTGGACAAAATAATGTAAGCACCTCCTGGAAAAGGACTCTTAAAGCTGCATTAAGCAAAAGTTGGGCCAGCTTTATAAACGCAATAGTTTGTCACTGGCATACTGAGTGAGTGATGAAGTTGCATTATTGATCGGTCGAGTGTTGGAGTTCCACATTGGCCGTTGCGAATAGGCACAGACTTCTCAATTATTGACTCAAACGTAGCTTTACCATATCATATGATTTGCTACTTCAGTCACTTTAAGAACAAATATTACTGCAGCACTACAGACATTTGCAGATTAACATTTAATAGCCAGGATTCACATTATAGACACTACCACTGACTATCTGTATAACACTTTGGCCACAATTTACCACATTGGCCGTTACATGATCGAGCCACATGCTAGGTTTGACCTGGTCTTGGTATATTGACAATGGATCAGTAAGGCAAAAGGTGTCAATTGTAGTGACTCTGCAGTTTTGCTCAACCCTACAGAGCCGCGTAGTGTTTTTGAACTCATCGTTTGAGGTTTGCACGCTGCGCATTTACTGTTTTGATTCACTTTCACCGCTCTCAACCCTGTTTACAGCAACAGCAGGCATCTGTTTTTTAGTATATAGTAATATTAAAAGCTCTTAAAAAGCCACTGTACTCTACCTTTTCAGCACCAAATGGCAGACGGACACAGTTAGCAACTAGCTGGTGGCTAATGTAGTGTTTAGCAGCCATAAAAAGTGAGATATTTCCCTCAGGAGTTGTTTCAAGAAACAACAACAGAGCTAAAACAGCTAAACGGAGCTAAAAGGAGAGTGAATATCGGACTAATATTCATCAGGTGCTCACAAACACAACTCCAAATGAATACTAATGTTGCTCTGTATCTGCTGCATATCTAAAGTGTTTGCTAAATGTACACCATTACAACTTTATGAGGTGATAACTGTTTTGTTTTTTTAATTTTCTTTATACAAGTGTGTTTACATCTTCTACAGGCCCCATGTGGCCAACAGAATCTGTTAATGTTTCTTTAAGTAACTTAATCTTACATGCAAATGTTCGGTTCAATGCCACGTAACAACATTTTTCAGCTTCATCAATTTCATTTTTATTGCTTTAGGCATTTTTAAAGCAACAAAAGATGGAAACAGAGCTTTTGAAATATTGAATAATATGTGCTAAAAATGCAGGAGTGCCAATCACAAATGTATTTGATAGGTCAATGGGAATCCTTTTGAAATTCATGACAACATACAGTATATGCCAAACACAGAAAGCTACACCGACAAAGTAGTAAACTAATGAGGCTATGCACTAATACTGCATACTGATCCAATTTTGACCCACACTTGCAGCATTGGCAGTGGTGATTTAGTTACTTCTTTATTCATGAAGCAGTAACGTTATGTTTTCTCCACCTTGTATATCTGTGGAGCTTTTTATCGTCTATTACATAATAACATGTTAGATTTCGCACAAAGTAACTACTTTCTACAGTTGACTAAAACCTTATGAAATCTTTGTTTTTTGTAAACCTTTAAGTTAAAGGTATTGAACTGCCACTATCCTTTTAAAAGTTAGTTTTTTTTACGACAGTATGAAGACATTTTTATATATAAACCGGACCTATTTATATGTGTGGTGTGATATGATCGATGTAATTTGTAAATGATTATGTTTGTTTAAGCCTTCCAGTGTAACTGTGTACATAAGATGAAGTGCCTTTGACTTGATAACTGTAATTCAGCCTTTTCTTATCGCTGCTGATTCAATAGCTAGACCAGCACCTTCATATGTTGTCAACAGTCGCACACACATATACAAAACACATATTAGCTGACTGATTGTTACTTATTTTGATCTAACATTACACCAAACAGTATTTTATTATTCCTGCTTCCATTTTAGTCTTCTTGAAAAAAGTCTAAATCTCTAAAACTCGTTTTAGTTCATGTTTTCTGATATCTGGTACTGACAATTCTGTGTGTGTGTGTGTGTGTGTGTGAGTGATGACTCTTTACTTTTCTGTTAAGGAGACAATGTGTAATTGAGTATGACTCATGTCTTTGTTCATTGTTGTAATCACAGACTGCCTGTCTTCACGACACAGCTGTGTCAAAACTCATATATCACTTCTGCCAGCTCAGCCACAGAGATCTGCGTCGCAGTTGTTTTGACAGCCACATAAAATCATTTCTTACAACTTTTGTCCATAAACTCTTTATTTATATAAATAAAGACATAAAACATAAAGACCAACAGTGTTTATCTCTCCATCATCTCGGCAGATAAGTCTAACAGAAATAATGAAACCCAGGTTTTATTGACCCTTGTTCTTTATTTTAGGATGTTTTCAACTGCTTGGCTTTAAAGGTGCTCTAAGCGATGTTGGGCGACGTCACTTCTCGTTGACGTTTGAAGTATTTTCAAACAAAACGAGGCTAGCTTGCCCCTCCCTCCTCCTCATCCCGTCCCCTCCCCCTCCCTTCCGTGCTTCCGCGCACTAACCCCCCAACCCCCACCCCCAAATCCTTCTTGTCGGTTATTGGTTGGAACACTGGAACACCGTTTGTTATGTTTGGTGGTGCAGGTTGGCACAGTTTGTATTTGTTGCCGTTTGTGGAGCCTGGGCTGTCTACAGAGACCGAGTTTTTTTTACAGTGTGTTCAGGGGACAGGCAGCTAGCAGATAGTGAGGAGATGTTTGCTGTATGTGACAAAAAATTTTGTAGTCTAAAAAACGTGTGACATCACTTAGAGCACCTTTAAGATATTAAGATTGTACAAGCGGTGATGGAATTCAAGTACATTTATACTGTACTTAACTACTGTACTCAAGTATAATTCTGATACAGTTTTGATAGGGTATTTAGTGTTTTCTTTGAGTTATATGTAGTTACTATTTACTTTGTAGAGAAAGATTTTACATACATAATGCATTGTTTTAAATGTTACTACCCAACAGTGTATAAAGTACAAAGTTTAAACGGCTCTCACCAACTACAGTAATATGCTTCTTGTGAGTTAAAACAAAAAATCCTGTTTAAATTTTTTAAGCACTTTTACTTTTGAGAAGTTAAATTTGAGTAGTTTGAGATAGTTCAGCTGCTTTTCATGAGCTAAAACAATCAATCCAATGGGGTTTTAAATTGTTTATTTAGGTTATAAAGAGAACTTAAGTACTTCTTCCACCACTACAGGGACAGTAAGAACATGAAGAAATTATTTTTATGACATTCACAGAAAGGACTCATTCTATTGGTTTTGTGTGTTGTGTTGTGCTGTCTGTCTGTGTGTGAGAGATGTGTGTCTTTCTGAGCTCATGCACTGTATGTTTGTGATGGGAGGGATCGGGGAAGTAGGTGACCACTCACAGCTGGAGAATATGCCGGGAATATTGTTAAGCAATGTCCTCCTGGGCTTCACAGGGTCATCAGCAGGGAAATATGACATCACCAAACACCATAGAGTAACCATGCATTCATGGACATCGAAAAAAAATAATTTCCCAGTGAAAACGTCACCATTAACGTCACTTCCTGTGGGAATGAGAGGTGGGGAAACTCGGGCTAGATTTTGCTAGTTTTGCAAGTTTCCCAGTTGGTGACGCATTGTTGACAAGTGACGTTTGATGTAGGCTTGTAGACTTTGGTACACTGAAAATATTTCAATGACAATAAACTGTTTAGTTTATTGTCTCTGCCAAGAAACAGACATAACATGTTTCAAATTATTCATAAATAGGCCTATGTATAAAAAAACAACACCTTATCCGTGTCCTTTCCCGTTCGTTGTCCTGCAGATAACACAAACACCTGGCTGCTGTTTGGATGCTCGCATAAGAAAACCGCAGCAAATCTTCTGTTATTGTGGCCTCCATGTTTTCACACACCTGATGCTCTAGGCTACGGCCAACAGCTGGTGGCAGTCATGCAACAAGTTGTTATGCCAAACGCCAATATAACAAAAGAAGAAGATCACGCATCCCGACCTTATATATATGTCAATGATCCCGACCAAGGGGGTAAGCCTCTCCTCGGAACGCGTAGCTCCTATGGCGCCATTTTGATGCTAACGAGCTATCACCTCCCATTAGCATCCCATTCATTTTGTCGTCACTTTGACAGCAAATAACTTTACATCTGAAGCGTTTAAAGACTATTTGTCCATTTTTATTTCTAAAGAAACACGACAATGTATAAAAGGCTCCGTTACCTTGTATCTCACGTTATGGCTCCGTATCAGGCGTTTTTGTAAAAATAGGCTAACGATTGTATAGTACAGGAGAAGCTTGCAGACAGCTTCGACTTACATTAGCTGTTTAAGTTTAATTACTAATGTTAACTAGCATTTTAGTTAGCAATAATTAGCCTGTGCCTATGTTATCTCCTTCCATATACCTACACTCTCCGTCTCTGTAAGATTGGGAATGATTGAGATTTCTCTTGGCACAGCTACCAGAAGACTTATAACTTTCAGACAGGTTGCTCACGTCACATTTACGTTGTCTCTCTCAGTTGGAGGCTGCGCAGTAATGCTCAGCGCTCACCAGAAAAGTGCTTCTAAAATCCTTCACTGGTCTCCGTCCAATAATCATGGGGCCGGTCCCTGTTATTCCCAGGTGGCATGAACCCGCCATAAAAGAGTTGTGCTTTTTTTCTGTGTTCCTCTTGCTGGTTTGACATGGATGGGACTCTGCACCAATCAGCATTTAGAAATGTTTTTTCATTCAATTTTACAAATCTAATCAAACCACACACACACACACACAAACACACACACACACACACACACACACACAGTCCTGATGAAGCAGATTAGCTGAGTTTTTAAGTGTCAAACTCTATAAAGAGTCGCACCTAATGATGTTACTAGTTTTGTCATAAATATTTAATATCATAGAGAAATGTTTAATGGTGGAAGTAGTACTCCATGGTTTTACCTAAGTATCAGTAGCAATACAGTAATGTAGAAATATGTCATGCATTTAACGTTTTACTTTTGTTAAACGTTCTTAATTACTAGCATCAAAATATTCTTAAAGTAGCCTAGCCAAAGTAAAAGTGCTCATTATGCAGAATGACCCATTTAAGAATATATATTACGTAATTGGATTATTGATGTATTAATCTATACTGCTGGGTAGCTTAATCTATAAAAGTACATAATACGTAATGTTTAGGCAAATTTAAAGATGTTTTCAGTGTAAGTGATTACAAGTTTACTTTTGTACCATATCAAATCAAATGCATAACAATGTGCTTGCACTTTGTGCAGAAGAACAGGATATAAGGGAGAACAAGTATAAAACACAGAGTGGATTTTGGCATGAGTTTCCAGGAAAATATATGAGCTCTGAAGGGCTGCAGGCGCAGAGTGGGTGTGCTTAGAGGGAAAACAAGCTTTGACAATCTGAAGGACTTGGACAGCACTTTAGCACAACACACAAAAGTAGTCTCAAATATCTGCAGATGGGCCTAGACGTTTATGAAGGACACATCTAAAAAGCATCTTTCCTCCAGGGAATAAACAGCTTGGTTTTATAGTTTAAACTGTAGAGAATTCAAGAGTCAAACTTAAATAAGAAACAGAATAATGAATAGCCAACTCAAATTAAAACAAGGTTAGGCTGACATCTAGTGGTGATAGATCAGAGTTACACCTGAGTGCTGAATGAATGCAGAAAACCAGTGACAGAGTCTGTTGTTATGTCATATCATTAGAAAGGTATTTTCCTATGCCAGAAAATCAATAATTATTGAAATTGTAATAATAATTTAATAATATTAATAAATGTATTGGATATTGTCAGATTGCAAACTTTGGTTCATTAGTCTCAGTATCCTCTCTTATAAGTCTATTTTTAAAAATCACTTGTATGTCCTTTTCTTAACTAATGGCATTGTTGTATCTTTTAAAAAAAACAAAAAAACAAAAACAAAAATATATATATATATATATATATATATATCAGGAAATCACATTAAGATCAAGATCTCATTAACAAGTGAGACCTGAAAATGCTATAGCATGTAATTAAAATGATTATGAGCTTCTCAGTTGTGGTGACGGCCTAAATATATTCATGGAAAATCGGAAAATATAATTAGAAAATCCAAGAATATTTCATAATGATTTCAATATTATCATATGTAGGCTATTTTTTGACTTGTGCAATAGCACTGTCAGGCCTTTCTGTCATTTCTGTCATTAAATCCATTTTAAATAGGCCTACCATAAGTCAGCTTTGGAAAAATAGCATTTGCTCTTTAGGATTTAGGACATCTGAAACACTATTTTATCAAATGCACCTGAGCAAATGATGTCAATAGGCTATTTGTACTGACATTTTAATATTGCCTTAACAGAAATAAACTCAGTAGGCCTAAGCACCAGAGACACACGTGTTTACAGTATAAATCCCTATAAGAATAACATGTTTATTTATGTATGTAATGATAAATTAGCATTAGCTGAATTACACTCTTGTTTTGGAGGGGGTTTCTGGTGCGTCACGGTTCGGATGAATTCACCTGTTTCGGGGTGTGGCCGGAGATGAGTGCAGGCTCAGGTAGGCATACGCTGTTCAGGACGACACAATGAACAGTGGTGTTTTAGTTTAACGTTAACGGGTAGGCCCTTTTTGTTCTTTTCTTTCTTATTTTTAGGCCTATTTATTCATTTATTTTTGTCATCCGAGGAGTTTTGTTTGGTACTAATTATTCGCAGCCCAAGGTTGTTTTTTTTGTCATCATGGGGAGATTAGCTGCTGGCTTCCTCCTGCTCTCGCTTCTAAAAGGTAATTTCCATCTCTTAAAATATTGGACTCGTGTTCCTTTAAAAAGTCGACTAAACCTGTTTATGAAAGTTTGTCGAAATGTCGACTGAAACTAGCCTATTTCTTACACTGCACTGTACATTTTATTCTCATATTTTATCTGATTTTAATTTTGTAATCGTTTTTAACTGCTCTTTAATGTTTTATGTAAAGAACTTAGAATTGCCCTGTTGCTGAAATGTGCTATATAAGTAAAGCTGCCTGGCCTTACCTTGCCGACTGGAGGTATCGATCACATGACAGTTTGTGTTTATGTGACACAGAGATAGTCGGCCTACTGCAGGATGAAGCTAACAAAAGTCTTTTTGCAGAGCTGAAGAACATGTTTGAAAAATGTATTATTAAATCTTGTTTTTATTATTCGAAGGTCTTAACTTTTAAGAGTTTTTAATAGTCAGTGGGAGCTTTCCATATTTAGGGACAGATAAAGTCAACAGGTTTCATTCCAGCTTTTGAATGTTTGGTTAGTGGTTTCACAGTAAGCATATTTCCTGTGCCTCTGGTCTGTGTCACCTGTTTGTCTGGTTCTGCTACTTTTGAAATGAACTCCTTGGTTGAGAGAAACTCTCACACACATTGTTTCAGTTTGAACACACTTTTCTTCCTTGACTTTTGGCCACACATAAGCTACGGTTTCTCTAAATTACCAACTTCATTTCCAGCACACGAGATGTAGCTTTATTCCTTGGAATACAAATACACAAACTACTGTTTTGTAACAATCTGTTTGTTGTCCTTCCCAACAGTGTCGGTGTGTGTTCAGGTGATTGTTCCTCAGACGCAGATCAGCACACCTCTGTTTGCTGCTGTGACCCTCCGGTGTGACTACTCCACCTCTGCAAGCCTCCAAAATGTTCTGGTCACCTGGAGGTACAAGTCCTTCTGCATGGACCCCGTGCTGGATTACTACTCCACAGGTAAACAAACACAACCAACCCACACCACAATAGAGCATAATGGAGAGAAAATCACAGTAACATATAGGGCCTACCTGAGCTGTGCTGCTGACATAAAACAGAGGCTTTATGTTTAAAATGGAGGCTTTATGTTTATATAAATATGTTTATATAAAATATAAATGTTTATATAAATAAATGTTCTCTCTGAACTTTACTAAAACGTATAACTTCCCATATGTAGTCAGCCTAATCTAAAGAAGGTGTGTATGAGAGGTGTAGGCTCCAACTATCCTCTTGCCAATAATCAGCACATTGTCCTTTGTGAATCCTTTGCACTGCACTGCACACATGATACAATGATCATTTTATTCTATATTTATTTTTACACTAATCTTTTAGCACAGCCCTTAATGTGTATGACACATGATTTCACGACATATTTTGTGACAAATAATAATAATCTTTATTTATACAGCACTTTCCAAAACAAAGTTGCATGTTTTACATGGTTGAACCAGGAACAAACACATTTCATGACTGCAGTGAAATAAAATCCAATAATAACAATAACAAATATGAAAGGATATGAAATTAAAATAACCGAAAGTAGTTCCAGATAAGGCATGTTGGAAATAAAATCATGTGCTCCCATTAATAAAAAAGCTTCTTTTTTTTTTACCATTAAAACCCTTGAATTGTGACGTGGGGACTTGCTGAACTAAGTTATACATTATTTTTGCATGGTTGATGAACATATTGACAACATTTTATCATATTTTCATTGACTAAGAGTCTACAGCCATGCTAGCAACTATGTGAGGCTGTACTTAGGCTCAGTGGTGCTTTGAGCTAAATGCTAACACAAGCATATTTTGCGTGTTAGCATATTGGACAAACAAATATTTTGACCTGATCACTGTGAGGAAGAGTCCGGGGATCACCAAAGTCAGTAGGATTCATCCTCGGGGGGCCATGAATGTCTGTAATTAAACTCAATCCGTCCATTAGTCTTTGAGATATTTCAGTTTGTACCAAAGTGATGAATTGACCAAGCATGTATAAATAGAAGGCGTAGATGTGGTTACCAACCACAGAAAAGATTTTTATTTATTGTGTTAATGGAAACTTTGCCTCTGGTTTTGCAGCGTACCAGTCTCAACTACAGATGGGACAGGACCCGACGAATGACTGTCCAGACAGTCAGCGGACGGTGCGCATAGTGATCCAGAAGTCAGGAAGCAGCGAGCCGACGCTGGGACCGGAATACAGTCAACGCAGGATCACCATCCAAAATAGTGAGTTCATGCAAACACTATGTGGTTCCATCCAGCACGGCGTCAGTTGTTACGGGAATAAGATGAATTTGTGTATTGAGACAAAATTCAGTTTTAAGAACCAAAGAACTCAAACACTCATATCCTCCTCATTCTTTGCTTGACCTTTTATTTTGCCTGTTCAAACTTCATAACAGAGCTGAAATGATTAGTCGACTAATCAATTAGTGGATTGACAAACTGAACCCGTAACGATTTTGATAATCGATTACTCATTTATGTACTTTCTTTTAAATGTCAAAAAGATTACTGTTTGTGGATACATTATTGCCAATATTTTTCTTAGAGCTCTATTTTAGTTAAGTCAATGTGTTTTTGTGTTTTGGAACGTTGGTCAGAGAAATTAGAAATGATTTCACTCAATTTGGTCTCTGATAAATAGTGACAAGCATTTTCAGTATTTTCTGACATTTTATAGACCAAATATTTAATTAATAATTGAGAAAATAAATATATGAAAATATCTTTTTCTTTTTGAAATTGTGGCTCTGTCTCAGTAAAATGAGATAATGTAATTTTTTTTAACTTGACCGCTGTTAAATTGTGCGTGTGCAGAGGCAGACCTGGTGATCACCGAGGTGATGTGGTGGGACAACGGGGTGTACTATTGCTCTGTCAATGCTGCTGGAGACACCTCTGGAGACTCTGACCAAGAAGTCAATCTCATTGTTTACGGTAAGAAACAAACAGAAAATATATATGGTGAAACATACACTCACTGATTTTATTGTCGCTCCAAATAGTGAATTTCCACAACATCTACTGTTGATCTGTGTTAACCTAAATGTGCGTAGCATTATATGTTGCTTTTTGGCGCTATAGTATAATAAGTGTCAGAAATATCAGTTAACAAGTTTTCTGTTTTTGGGCACACCACAATAAGCGTATCTCTTATTCCTCTCCAGGCTGGCTAACAGTATTGGCCATGATCATTGGAGCCCTCATTCTGATCCTCCTCTTCTGTATATGCTGCTGTCAGTGCTGCCCTCAGAAATGCTGCTGCTATGTTCGCTGTCCCTGCTGTCCACAGCAATGCTGCTGTCCTGAAAAAGGTAGAATGCCGAACCCCATTTAGCAAACTGTCCTTGTTGGTGCTTTAAAAATTAGGGGTGGGGGGAAAAAAATCGATACAGTATAGTATCGCGATATTTTTCGTGGCAATACTTTATTGATACACAGACGCCAAGTATCAATCTTTTATGATATATGTGTTGGTCAGTCGGTCTGCTTGACAATCCCATTTTGCAGCAATAAAATTGGAGCGAGATGAACAAACGGAGAAAAGTATCTTTTTCGATAAAACAGATGTTGACAACATTTTCCTTTTGGGGACATCATTTGAAATTGGGAACAATTTGAAGTTGGAAAAAAGGTAATACATTGCAATATATTGCAGAATATTGCAGTATGTTTTTAAAATCGCAATAATATCGTATGGTGACATAAGTATCGTGATGATATCGTATCGTGAGGGCTCTGGTGAGTCCCACCCCTATTAAAAATTCCCCCGACATTTAAGCCAAGGGAGTTGGCTTCACAAGAGCGTTAAAGTCAGAACCTGTTGGAAATGCACATAAGACAAACTGAAGCAACTTGGGAGAGAAAAAGCAGATATTGTGAATTTGTTCATTATGTGTAGTGTAAGTAACATGTTGGAAAAATATAACTAAAATACCTAAAAGTGGTTAGTAAAATGTCCAAAAAACATTAGTAAAATGTCTGGAAAATATGAAGCAATAGACGTGTACATGCACAATTTATGTCCCCATCACATACTTTGAAATCATGTTAGGAAGGGATCCTATCACAGCTCGGATGGACGGGAAATTATTACAGCAACCAATAACACTCCTAATGTACAGTACCAATGGGCATGCGAGTACAGTTTTGAGACAGACTTGACCAATTGTGAACTTATTCCGTAAAGTTAAACTTTTAAAACAGTTTCTGCTCTGCACTGCAATCCTGTGTGATGTTACCTGGCCTTAAGACAAGTAAATGTGCATTTTAATGGGTTACCCAACTATGTCTCCACAAGTTGATTTTCATAATGTTCTGGTATAAACCAAAATCAGTGTTACCTGGCAGGTACAAAATCACTCTGAAATCTTATTGTATGCTTAGTAAATCTTATGGTGTAAAGTATACCACATTTGTTGTGTTAATAAAACAATAGTCCCTCAAACCTTGTCAGCCACCGTGCAGATAAACTGTATACACAGTGAAGACCTTCCTGTATTGATAAATATGAATGAATGAATGTGCTGTTCGCTTCTTTCAGCGGTGATGCAGCATCGTATGATGAAGGACGCTCAGAGGGCCATGGGTCCCTGGTTTGGAGGACAGCCGGTATATGGACCAATGAGCAACGCCTCATCCCAGATGAACCCACTGCTCTACCAAGGTACACACACACACACACACACACACACACACACACACACACACACACACACATATATATATATATATATATATATATATATACATACATACATACATACATACATACATACATACATACATACATATATATATATATATATATATATATATATATATATATATATATATATATATATATATATATATATATATATATATATATACATACATACATACATACATACATACATACATACATACATACATACATACATACATTGTGTGCACACTGTGTGCACACTGTGGCTTTAATACCATCAGACTGTAGGTGGTATTCATCTCCAAATAAATAACTTTATTTTTGTTTTTGTCCCTCCAGGATCTGTTTCAGGAAAGAGCATCCAGATGCAGCCCATGCCCCTCCCTCCTCCTCATTATTCAGCTTACAGCATGCCCCCTCCCAGTGTCCATGGCAACCACACCCCTGCCAACAGCAATCACATGCTGGACTACCTGGAGAGCCAGGTGAAGGGGATAGACATGGCCAGTCCTATGTTACAGGTATGTAACCGCTCACGTTCTCAAATGTGGTTATGTAAACGGAAGAGGATGAGATCATTCTGTCATATTGTCATTCTCAACTGGTAGCAACTGTTGCTGTTACCATTCCTGTTTACTTTATTGTAGTATCTTTTTGAAGGCCAATAATACAGAATATAATTTATATTCTGAGTTTTTGGAGACAATTCCAATGGTCTTTTGTACACAAACTACCAGAGTTTTTGTCAAAGTTTCTGTTTTTGCAGGGGGTGCATTTTTCAGGCATTTAATCTGATTTAAGTAAAACAATATTTGCCAAGTCAGTAGATGAAACCAGAGTTGTGGTGGGGGGTGGTATAAAGTTATGTGTGGGCGCTTTAGAGTCGGTTGATCCTCAATCCGAACTAGTAAAAACTAATTGTTGATGCAGGGTTTCCCCAAAGAAATGTTTTAGCCGAGGCGGAAAGCCACCGGATCCTGACACATTTGTCTCATGTTTATCTTAGTTAGTAGATGATGGCCAAAGCAACAGCCACAATTATTATTATATTATGTTATATATATATATATATAATGTGCTGTGTGAAATAGTGCCCTTTCTCTTTTTCCTGAAAAGTTCATGTTTTATTTCATTAGCAAAGGGTGGTCTTTGTTTCAGGCGAGGTGGCATGCCTCAACCACTGAACAACAAAAGTACAACATATTTAGAGAAACATTTTAGGTATTTTTTAAAGCATAAATTGTCAAGTGTTGCATCTTGACTGACATCTGCAAGGGCACTGGTTGTGTCATTTCTTGTTGGTACACTAACTGTTATAACTGCCAAAACAATAGGCTATGTTACTGAACCTGTAGGGTCGAATTGTGGCCCAGCTCTAGTACGAGTGGTGGTTTTCATTTGTATTTTCTTCTGGTGTCTTCTTTACGTCAGTCCCAGCCTCCTCCACCCCACCACATGCAGCAGATGCCTCCTCCACCCCACCACATGCAGCAGATGCCTCCTCCACCCCACCACATGCAGCAGATGCCTCCACCCCACCACATGCAGCAGATGCCACCACTACAGCAGAGGCCCATGACCATCCCATTTTCCCCCGGCCCTCCCAGCATGATCTCTGCCCTTGATGAGGGCCCAACAGAGCGCCGTGTCATCACACTTCCACCAATAAGAGAGCAGCAGGTCAGAATCCAACCTTCTGCACCCAAGACTCGGCCCCCGAGCTCCAGCGAGAGCAGCCGCAGCGGCTTTGGCCGTCGTGACGACCGAGGATCAGCAGGCAGGCGCCAGCCCTCACCCACGCGTTCTAGAGGTGTTCCCAGGAGCTACAGCCAGGACTCCCTGGACGGGCGCAGTCACAGCGGGCCACGAGGAGGCATGGACCGCCCCCGCTCCCGCTCCAGGGATGACCTGTTTGACAGCAGGTCCAGAGGAAACTACTCTCCCCCAGCATCGCAGCGCTCCAGAAGAGGGTCCTGGAGCTCGGATGATGAAGGCAGCAGCAGGAGAGGAGGAGGGACGAGAGGAGGTGGAGGCTGGGTTGAAAATCCTCCGAGCTACAGGGAGTACGAACCAGGAAAGAAACCAGGATCACGGAGGATTGAACACTACTCTGTAAGACACACAATGCTTTAGTTGATAGACACACACACACCAACGCACTTACGCCAAAGACAAACCCACACAATCATTCAATCACACAAATCATTCTAAAAAAAAAAAAAAGTCTGAATTATGTTGATTGCGAATGAAGTGATCTAAAGTCAGTATGTGTCTCTCAGGACAAGAGTTCTCGCAGTGGCACCAGCGTCGTCATCTGAGCCCTCCAGCTGAACGCCCTGCGACCTCTGTTTCAGAGAACAAGCACACCTCACTAGATCTGGGAGCCTTGTTGTATGGCTACTGGTAAACTTTTAAATATCAATGTTTTGTTATGTTTTTAAATGAATCATGAATCAACTTTTTTTTTATCACCGTCTTGATATGCAGAAGTATTCATAAAATGTGCGATTTACAATCTCGAGATTGGCAATAATCCTCCTTCTCAAAGTGTGCATGTGCTAAAGAAAATGTTCGATGTCAGTAAAGAAACTTATTTAGTAGCTCCTCATTTGTTTTTGTTTTTAAATATTGTTTTAAGAAAACTATGCAGGTCTTCTACTAAAGGGGGAATTTTTGAAATAATGTTTCCCTCTACTGGTTTATCAGTGTAATGGAAATTACAGTAGATTTGGACTAAAAGCCTCATGTTAGATTATTTTTTATATGTGGCTTTAATGGATGTTTCTCCTCTTAAAACATATTCGCTTGGCAGGAACACAGTTAGTTCTTATATTTGATAAAGCCATAAAACATTACGTGCCAAAGAAATTATGCTCAGGGCCAGTAACTATAAGCAAATTACAATTCTTACATTAGAACTATATAAACCTACATAAATATGAATAGACTATTGTGGATGCTGGAATTAGTTTTAAGCTATATTATTTTTGTAAATGGTTATCAGTGTTTCCCACAGAATAGAAAGCTATTTGTGGGGTGTTGCACCGTGTCACCGGGGGGGTGGGGGAAGGAATACTTATACTTATTTTCAGACACGCTGTTAGATGCTGTCCTCCTATCCTACTTCAATGCCTAACGAATCTATCTCTTTATCTCCCTGACCCCGTCTTTCACTGGTTGAAGCCGGAAAATATTGTAAACAAATTAATAACATAACTAATTACAGTGGTCGGACTGTTCAGCGCCATTTCAGACAGATACCTCCGGTTCAGGCTGGTCCTCATCCTCAACACGTGCCTTTTTCAGTCGTGGAACACATTCAGTGTAAGAGTAAAAAAATGACATAACATTATTTATATAAAAAAAAAGAAATTAATAACGAAACGCAATGCGCGGCGGCCGGTGTTGATAGTGAGGTGCACCGCCACACATTAGTCTGTGTGGGAAACACTGGTTATTTTTCATATCTCCTGGATGTCTTGAAGTGACCTGTGTATTTGTTTTTACTAATTTTGTGAAGGAAAAGGTGTATTGCACTCTGTTTAGATAATATTAGTCTTTTTTGAAACTTTTGTATATAAAATTAAGTATCACTTATAAAAAATCTGCATGTAAATAAGTCATTTACATGGTGTTGATGTAGGATATGAAGTAATGTGAACTATTGTTACAGGCCCAAAAAGTTGTTGTTTTTTCATTTAAATTACAGTTGTCAGCACCATATGAAAATGTTATACTATTATTCTCAGTGTACAGTTCTGGAAACACCTAGTTTCTTTGTCCCTTCCTTTTGCATATCATTTAGAAATACACCTATAATCAGTTACACATGGAATTAAAGTTGTTGACTTTTCCATTGTTTTTAAGGATTTGTATTTCTTTGTTTTTACACTTTACAGTCAATAAACTATTCTAGTATTGTTCTATATACATTTGAACTTTGACCTTAATGATACTTTTAAAGTTTTCCATACACAATTACTGTATGTGTTGGTAGTTGCATGAGAAAGACGACAATATAGAGAAGATCAACAGCGCACATGCATAACAAAGACATTCTTGTAGTATTTATGTAAAACAAAATGTTTATTATTTATTCAAGAAAGTGAAGGCTTTACTACAGTTATTCTATGAGTGTATGTTCTTGACAACAGTAGTTAACTTTGAAAGATGGTAAAACATTTGTTTTAGTTAGAAATATTCCACTTAACTTAAAAACTATCCCAATGACTATATAATATCATGTGCTTTAGCTTAGACTCAAAAGAACAACATTTGACCAAACCTATGAGAAGCAGAACATTAAACATACATTCAGTAACATAAATACAAAAACTAAATTTAGGTCGGTTTATGCAAGCATTTTCAAGAATAGTGGTACGTTCACTTGATCTACACAAGTTCATTAATTTATCCATCAAAGAAAGGGAGCATTTGTCATTCAAATGTCACTTCTTTGTAAAAAAAGAATTCAGAGCAATGGGGGAACAAAAAGCCAATCCTGACAATCTTGCCAAAATTGGCAAATACATTTGTTAAAATAATAACCAAATTTTCTATTTACTTAATGTTGGTTTATAAAAAAAAAACACAAATTACAGTCCAAATTGAATAGAGCTGAAACAATAAATGTGTTAATGAATTAGTAGTTTTAGTCATTTTCCAAGCAAAATGGCCAAATATTTGCTTCTTTTCTCTGTCTTATATGCTAATAAACTGAATTTATTTGGATTATGACAAAACAAGGAATTTAAATGTGTCCCTTTTGGCTCTGGGAAATTATGAATGCTTTTAACTGTTTTCTGACATTTTACAGACAAGCAAAACAAAAGAACAATTATTATTTATCAAGTTACAATTTGTTTTCACATGTAAATGTATAATGACTTACACTCCGTTGCCAGTTTATTGGGAGCAGCTTGGTAGAACTAATGCAGTCTTGCTATAAATCCTCCCTTCATTAAGGTAATGATGTTCAGTTATAGATGTTGATTCAACTTTTAAGGTAATTTTGGAGGCTGCAGTTTGTGGTGCTATTGAACTGTGTAATAAACATGGCAACTGAGTGTAGGCTAGTGTGTTAATCCTAATATGAGTAAAATGTAGAGTAAAATGATGTGTATGGTGAAAATTAGAATTACATTGGCCGATTGGTTAATTAGAAACCTGCTAGTTAAAATACATGAATAAAAGTAGTAATAGTAGTAGTTATGAAAGTAGCAATATACTAGTGTAAAAATAATCTGTTACAAGTAAATGTCCTGCATGTAAAATCTTACTTAAGGAAAAGTATAATAGCTGTAGAATCAAAATATCTGTTTAATGTCGCAGCTGGTTAATGTGGGCCTGACTTTAGATCTACTGTTCGGTAGCTTAAACAACAACAAAAAAAAACTATATCATAATGTATAGTTGATTTATATTTTGTATTAATAATCATAAGTAAATAGTAGCCTATAAAACAAATAAATGTAGTTCAGTTATGTACAATATTTGCCTCCAGAGTGTAGTAGATTAGAAGTAGGCTGTTGTAATAACATTACATTACATAACATAACATGACATACTCGGTAAAGTAGGCTACACGTACAATGAGTGTAATGTGATGTTTTGTGTTTGATGTTTAATGTAAATACCGCAGCACTTGAAGTGAAAAGAAGAATTAGGCAACATTGGTAATTTGGTTAATTAGAAATTTGCTAGTGAAAATAAATGAATACACTTTATTAATAATTAATACGATCGTGAATAAAATCAGAGATTCAATATTAAACCGTCTCTAATAAAAACATGCAAGTCGATTAAATAAAAGGAAGAAGAAGACTCGAAACAACCGTTTGTTTGGTCGAACTAGCTAGTAGAATATATTTATATACAGACTCTATGGTCAAACTCTTATATATGTCAATGGTCAAACTGCGACTGTGCAGTAGTTTTGTGTTAAGTCGCTCGCTGATGACGTAGCAGAGAGAGGCGGTGCGGGTTTGCCACGTCGGTTTCTGTGCAACGCATTTACACTGTTGCTTCTGAAGCCCGGGGCTAACTTTTAAAGCCGTTTTTATGCGTTCACCCGGAGAGAAAGCGACCCTCCAGCCTTGTCGTAGCCCGTCGCCACACCAGTGCAACCGGGAATATTGAAGCTGGAAGGCGGAGAAAATGCTAGGTGCTGTCTGGACTCGTCAGGCTGGAAGCCACATAACTGACTGATGCATCCTTGTTCACTTCTCCCCCCCGTGTGTTGTGTGAGTAACGATGGCTTTACGGAGATTTAATGAAAAACTGTCTTGGCTAAAAACAAAAAAAAGCTAGCGTTACCTACAAGCTTACATCTTAATGTTTTAACGTTTGTTAAAGTGCGCTCACAAGTTTCAATGTGTGTAACATGACAACGCTGCTACCTGGTGTCACGATTCAGACAGGCTGCTTCAGTGCATGTCTTAGCAAGTCTTTGCAACAACAACAAAAACACAGTCTAACATAGACGTCAGCCCAACACAGCCTTATTTTAGCTAAACATACGTTTCTCACCCTGGTTAGTCGCCTGTTAACAGTGGCAAAAAAAGTATTCAGATCCTTTTTAATTGTTAAGTAACGCACTAGCTAATACTCCACTAATGTTACATGTACGTTAACATTACAAGTCCTGCATTCAAACCTTACTTAAGTATAAAAAAAGGTAACTACTTAGCTAAGGTATCAAAAAGTAAAAGTAGACCTACTCACTGTGCAGTAAAATGTTCTCTGGCAGTGGTTTACATTATAGGTGATGTTTGTGGATTAATATTACTATTATGCATGTGTATGTTGCGTTTTACTGCTGTAACGTTAGGTTTAAGGTTGTGCTAATTTTACGTCCTTGTATACTGTTTAATCTACAGCAACGCATCACATTGTTGTAACATCGCTGTTCTGTGAGAACCACGTTTAAAGCCTACTTTTCATGAGTTTAGAAAAACATCCCTGTTTTCAGCTTTGTGACGATGCCTTTCATCCAAATGGCTTTTTTTTTTTAGTAGTTTATTCAAATTGTTCTTCAGTTTATCACAAACATTCATTGGAGATGTGTGGTTTTCACTGGACAGGAAGAGGATGAAAACAACAAACTATGAGACAAATGTAGTGTAGTAAGATGTACAACATTTGTCTCTGGGATGTAGTGGAGTAAAAGGATAAAGTAGCCTAAAATGAAAATACTCAACTAAAGTACAAGTACCTTGAATTTGTACTTAAGTACAGTAGCTACTTGAGTAACATGTACTTAGTTAATTCCCCCCCACACTGCTTTTGAACACTTTTTTTAAAAGGACTTAAGTTAAGAGGAAAACTATAAGCGTGTCCTTCTCCACAAAATACTATCCTGCAATCCCTCCACTGTAGTTCATTTTCTAGTTCACAGTTCCTGTTTTCACTTTCGACTTTCAACTATAGTGTGTGTGTGTGTGTGTGTGTGTGTGTGTGTGTGTGTGTGTGTGTGTGTGTGTGTGTGTGTGTGAGTGTGTGTGTGTGTGAGTGAGAGAGTGATGACTCTTTACTTTTCTGTTAAGGAGACAATGTGTAATTGTGTGTGTGTGAGTGTGATGACTTTACTTTTCTGTTAAGGAGACTGTGTGTGTGTGTGTGTGTGTGTGTGTGTGTGTGTGTGTGTGTGTGTGTGTGTCAACGGCTGTTTCCTGTTGAAGATTCATTAATATTGGCGCTGCAGACTGGCCACAGAGCATGCTCTACTATCATCTCCATCGTGGTTCTGAGCATGAAGGAAATGTTGATACACACGGAGGTTGGATGTTATCTGGCTCTGGTTTGTGTTTTGTTTTAGGAGCCTATCACTGGCTGATGAAGCGGGGTGGGACTATAACCCACTGAGCAGTGATGATAAGAAAAAATGATACAGTAGTATTTTATGGCGTTCAGTTACAACTACACAGGCACAGATGGGACTTATTTTGCTTCTTAATTACTTAGCCTACATTGTAGATTAATCTGATGCTTATTTTCTGGATAAATTAAGTCGTTTTCTCAAAGTGTCCTATAATATTGGGAAAATGTCATTTACAAGTTTTCTGAGTCCAAGTGACATCTTTAAATTGCTTGTTTTGCCCGACCAGAAATCCAAAATTATCCCATTTACAATGAAATACGATAAAAGAGTAGGAACACATTTGAGAAGCTGCAACCAAATTGTTTTGGGCACTTTTGCCAAATTATGAATCATTGACCAAAGTAGTTTCTATTTCTATCTAGTAGTCTTTTTTTTTTTTTTTTTTTTAGCCAGCAAGTTAAAAGTTTGGAGAGCTACCATGTATCAAATATACATTTCCGCAACATGATGGGTTTGTTATCTTTTAGATTAATCAGTTAGCCAAATGACAGGAAATGAATCGTCAACTGTTTTGATAATTGATAAATCGGTTCCAATTTCTCCCACATGAGGATGTGTTGCTTTTCTTTGTCACATATGATAGCAAACGGAACATTTCTGTAAGTTTTGTACAGATATAACAAGTAATTTGAATAAATCATGTTGGACATTGTAACTATTTTCAAACATTTTAGAGATAAAACTCCTCATTATTGATGAATCAAGAAAATAATTGGCAGATTAATCGATAATGGAAATAATTGTTGGTTGTAGTCCTCTCAGCTACAACAAATGCAACAAATCAACTTGCTGTGTCATACCAACTTGTAACAAACAAATCACCATACATTGATATGGTACCTTTTTATCCTATTCCTGTCTGTCTTCTATTTATTGTTAATAACATACAAACATGTAAATCAAATAATTAGACTATGGGGGTATCTTCAGGCCAACTGTCTCTCATTAACAAGGTTCTAGACCTTTTTATTATGTTTCCTATTTTTAACATTAAAACTTTAAATTAACATAATAATTAACCATAACAACCAAACAGCCGTGTTGTAGCACTACACAGTGTATTGATAAAAAAAATAGAATGACAGTGTAAATAAAAAAAGATATCTTTTTTTTTTTTTAGTATGAACCAAAAGTGTTGAGAAAAAAAATCACTAAGCAGGTCATCTTTACAATAAATTATTCATAACCTTCCACAGCTGGACTATACGTGTTTACATGTCTATGATAAGGAAATGAGTGTGAAAATGTTTTGAGAGTGAGACAAAGTAAGAGCTAATTAGTCTTACTAACAACAGCTGGTTTGACGTGTTGTAGAAGTCCCGGTGTATTCTAATAATAACAACAACATAATTAGGCTAATGGCTGCGTGCCATTTCGGCGTGTCAAGAGTATTGTTCATGCTGGGCGCCCGGATAGCTCAGTTGGTATAGTGGGCGCCCATATATAGAGGCGTACTCCTCGACGCAGCGGACCCGGGCTCGACTCCGACCTGCGGCCCTTTGCTGCATATCATCCCCCCCCCCCTCTCTCTCCCCTTTTAATTTCTTCAGCTGTCATGTCAATAAAGGCCTAAAAAAAAGTATTGTTCATGCTGGCTCACAATGGCGTAGCTGAAATAGAGATGAGCCGTCGTTAATTTTATTAGTTACACCTGTGCTTTTCCTGCTATGATAGGGTGTGAAAAAAGCCTATTACCAGCATTTATGAATTATCCAAACACTGATACATTTGTACTTATAGTCTGGGAGCTGAGAAGAAGTTCAGGTATCTTCCTCAGGTCGTGTTTTGGCTGACAGGATGTCAGGTATAGTATTTGACAGTCTCAATGAACACAGTGAAAATATTCCGTATAAAGTGTCCGCTGACAGTTCTAGCACTGATGTAAATGCCTCAAAAGATGCGTTCATTATTGAATGAATACCCCTCATCAGTCATTTCATCTAGACGTACACTTAGCAATTTGTCCTTGCCTCTGCAAACACCTCCAGGCAATTGTTTTCCCAATACGAGCTTCAGCAGGCAGTCTGCATATAAAAGGGCCAACTACTCTGGGTAGTTGTAGATTTGGTGACGGCTCTGTGGTGCCACCAGGAAGGCTTTTGGGATGGTTCTCTGATTTGGTAGCAGTGGTGATAAGTGGATCTTTTTTTGAAGAAGTGAAACCTCCACGGGGAAAGCCAAGTACTCTTGAGTCAGTGCGTGTGTGTTTTTTAGGCTATCCTATACAAACTAAACCGATTGTAGAACAAGTTATACTAGGATATGAGTGGCTCACAACCTCTGCGAAATAGTTTCCTGGGGAAACCCCTGGCAGGTTTGTGACTGTTGAAATGTATCGCTGACTTAGTTTATGTCATGATGACATGTCATTCCTTTCACCTGTAGTGGGTTTGATAAAGGCTGATCAAAGCCATGCCAAACAGACAAATGGTACAATATTGACATCTTTACATCTTCAAACCTCCGTGAATGAGTTAACATGAATGTGTTTGTACGTTTCAAAGTGCAGAAGATTCTCATGCTGAAGTTTCATCGTTGGCTTTTTCAATGAGACCCCTTAACTCTGTTTTCTATGTTTAATCCAAATGATTCAGCAGTGCTAAAGATCCGTTTGCTCTATTCTTCATTACCAACAGTGGCGGTGGAATATGTCTAGCCTAAAGCCCAGTATTTCAACATGACAAGTCTTGCAAAAATGTTCCATTAAAGTGGATCGCGCTCCTTGTATAGAATAATCAACATCAGTTTTTAAAATAATATCAGAAAGGAAAATCCATCTCATGGAAAAACTGGAGCACCGGTGCAGTGCTCAAATATCCTTCCCCAAATTATCTTCACTACTGTTTACTTACTACATGTGTACACATCTAAATTAAATTCTATTTAATTTGACTCCAGGGTGCTGTAAATGTTGACTAGGCCTCAGGTCTGTTGGCTTGTAGTTTTTATTATTTTAAATTTCTTTTTCCGTCTCTACGTGTGACTTTTATGTTTGATAATCTGTGTACATTTTCTCGTTCTGATTCTGTCTTGTCTTTCGGGTTTCCTCCTCAGTGGTCTGGCTGTGGTACATGGTGGCTCATTGACGAGAAGGGGAGGAGTGCCAGTGGCTGTTGGTTGGTGGGCGGCGTCCGTGGTTGCCACGGTAACTGGCGACCATGCCAGGAGGTCGCAGGGGTCCCAGCAGACAGCAGCTAAGTCGCTCTGCTCTGCCGTCCCTGCAGACTCTGGTTGGAAGCAACCTCGGCAATGGCATAGGCCTCAGGAGCAGGTGAGCGCACGCAATATGTTCATCACCCGTTACACTGAATTGAAATGTTTTTACTTAATAACCCACAATTTCTCTGATCAGTCTGTAGACCAACCCTTTGTTTTTATGTGGTGGGAATTTCTGTTAAATAAAGGCTCACAAACAAGAGAGCCTTTTGCGTTTTATTGTCACGTTTGCAAACGGGCAACAGTCAACTTTCGACCATGTCTCAGGCTAAATGCGCATAAAACTTTGTCATACAGGCAGTTTATATTTAGTCTATCAAAACGCCTCCCTGAGTGGGAGACTGTAAGTTATTGTTGCTTAATCAGACAACCTGAAGCTGCTACATTTGATATGATACAGACATTTGGCACACAAGCTCCGTCCTTGGAGATAATGGTTTCTGCTTGCCACAGTAAAACACAATAATTTCATAGAAGGGATAGTTATGTATTCAAATTTCAATTCTCAATACATTTTACCCTGTAGATCTTGTAAAAAGAAAAGGCTTTAATGCTCTTTGTTGTCCACTTAGATGGATATTGTTTCAGAAACTATATTCAGACATGCTAAAAAAGTTCTGTAGCGTCGTCGGCCTTTTATTTGCGTGTATTTTTTTTTCAGTAGGAAATCTTCCTAAATTAGTATTAACTAATGTTGTTTTGGTCATTCTACCTAGAGCTGAACGATCTAATCAATTTTAATCAGAAATCTTTTGATTATCGATTGAACATTCTCTGGTTCCAGCTTCTCATGTGAACATTTGTTTTCTTTGTTTTATAAGATTTTAAACTCTATATATTTGAGTTTTGGACTGCTTAAAACAAGACATTTGAAGACTTCGCATTGGACTGTTTAAAACAAGACATTTGAAGACTTCGCATTGGACTGTGATGGACCTTTTTCACAATTTCTTGACATTTCAGTTATTATAAGACTAATGAAGCAAAACCTGCAAACTAGTTCAGGCAGCCAAATCGAGTCTGCATGCTCGAAGGGTATACTTTAAATTTAAACAATTTAAAAAATAACTTACCCATAACGGTTCATCAAAATAGTTGCAAATTGACTGTTTAAATGTCCAGTTGTTAGCTCTTATCCTCTTAAAACTGTCAGTTTGCCCTAATAGAGTTATTTCACTTGGTTACTGATTGGTTTGGGATGATATTTACTCCAAAAATAGGGATCTATGCAGAGCCTTGTAGGTGGTACTCGAGCTCTCGCAGTTAATGTTTGAGAAGTAGGAAAGTGCAGCAGGTGTGATGTGACACAGACATTGTTCGTTGTCTACTGTCTGAATTTATGTCTGTGTGTCTTCTTTCAGGAGCAGTAACGCGGTAGGTCTGTCTGCGCCCCCTCTTTCGGCCCTCATTACTCCGGAGCCGGTCCGTCACTCGAGGATTCCCGAGCTGCCGTTGGACAGCAGCCTGCTGTTTGAGTTCCTGCTCTTTCTTTATTTGCTGGTGGCGTTGTTTGTCCAGTACATAAACATCTACAGGACGGTGTGGTGGTATCCATACAGCCACCCTGCTGCCTCTACCTCGCTTGTAAGAAAACACACACACACACACAAATCATCTCTGTTGTCACTGGCAATCATTGCCTTTTCTTTTCTTAAAGGGTCTCTTCTCGACATTTTGAAACAATAATATAGCAGTAAACAAATCTTTGCTATGTAAAGAAGATATGGGGAGTAATGGTGTCCTGAGCAGAGAATGAAGTGACGCTCTCTATGCGAGCGACGTCTGTGTTGTAATCTGAGCCTCTCTGTTTTTTGTTTTGATAGCATCGTCTATTGATAGTTTGACCCGGCCCATTAGCAAATTAAATTAAATTTTTTTTATTTATTAGTACTTTTGAATATTAAAAACTTGAGTGACATCTGTAGTGTAAACACTCTGTAGTTTAGCTTTTTATTGTTTTTCTTTTTTTAACTTTGAGTTACTGCTTTGCAATCTGTAGGCAATTTTTTTTCCCTTCACTTTCATTTTTCTCTATACTTTCTATTATTGGAAACATCATGTGCTGTGATAGAGACCTTTTTTTTTTTTTTAACAATGAACCATATTTTCTTGGAGCAGAAAACACAACATGAGGGGGGGAGTGAGAATGAGAACCAACCTTTTCAAATTTCTTTTTTTTTTTAAATGGAAATGGTAAACACCAAAAATGGTGAACATTAGCCTGAAATGTTTTCTTTTTGTTGATGGATCTCTTGAAACTTAAAAATGGACACATTTGTTCAGCCACTGCACACACTAACGCTGATTTGTCTATCTCCATAACAATTTTTTATTGTTTAGGTCTAATTCAGTATGTACAATTCATGAATGTTTTCAAGGAAAAAAATAATTATAGCTTCTTTCTCTTTTCTAATTGAGCAGAACTTTCATCTAATGGACTACCACCTGGCTATCTTCATCACTGTCATGTTGGCCAGGAGGCTTGTTTGGACTATAGTTTCAGAGGTAAACACACAGACCTGTATATACGTCCAATCAGCTGACACATCTTAGTACACATAGCACCTGTAGAAATCAACCCCACCGATGTCTTTCTGGTAACTGTGAGTGATGGTGTCTCGTCCAGGTGTCTCAGAGCAGCGGCAGATCGCTGCTCCGCTACGTGGTTCTCATCGCAGCTCGGCTCAGCCTGCTGACCATGTGTGGCTGGGTGCTCTGCTGGACACTGGTCAACCTCTGCAAGAACTACTCTGTGCTCAACCTCCTCTTCCTGGGATACCCGTGAGTCTTTAATAGCGCTCCCCAACCCCAACCCTCTGAAGGCCAGGATGTGTATAAGTTGTCACCGACCGCATCTCAAAGCAACGATGTTTATACCTTTTTAATACCTGTTCTGAATAGCCTCATGTGAAGGCAGGGCAAAAGGCCATCTAGAGAGGGACGAGATGCAATTCTCATACAATTTGGGATAACATTGCACGCTTTCTCTCCTCAAATGCATTCTTAGGGTTTCACTCGGTTCTTCGCACAAAAACTATAGAGCTTTTATAGAGAAGTTCAAACCCTGCTTACGTTTTACGCTCTGCACACTTCACTTTGTACAGTCGAATTGTCCCGTTTTACAGAAGTTACAGGAATTGATTAACCCGAAGTGCCAAATGGTTTGTTACACAGAGCCATCTGAGAAGCCGACATTAGAAACTGTTAGAAAAGGGGCAGGCACTCTCAAGTAATACTTGGCAAGTGATTGGTCAAACCATCTGTCTAATCAAACTCTTGACAAAGTCGGTCAGGAGAAGAGTGAAAACGTCTTTTCCATCGAGAAAAGCCTCGATGGAATTGTGCATTCTTTGCTCTTCTTTCAATGAAGAACTAATCTCCAGTTCTGACACAACTGATGCTATTGCAGCATCTACGCTAACTTCATTGTGTCGTCACATATACCTAAACCACGCCGTGTCAGCTGCCGTGCAATGTGAAGAAATAATCGACTGCAGCCTGATTCCTGCATGGTAAAGATGTTTATTGATCTGATAAGCATTTTGTTTGAAGCACAGTGACGCTCCATACCACAATACCAAACTGTCATATTAACACCTGACCCAGGTGACCTAGTTACGGTGACCTCCATCTCTAAAAGTAGTGACTAAAAACTCTATTCAAGTTTGATTTCTGTTTTGTTTTGATTCTGTGTGTGCCAAGGAGGTCAGGGACGGAATCTTATGCAAAACATTGCTTTCACACACCAACCATCACATTGCTGTCGTGGTGCCAAAGTGGAAGAAAAGACCTACACTTACTGTGTAAAACACCTAAAACTAACGAGATGTTTCCTTCTTAAATCTTTCTGGATATTAACCAGTTTTAAAAACAGATGATTCATGTAGCTATTCATCAGGTGATTCACAGTGATACTGTTATAGTGAGACTTTTTTTGTTTTGTTTGTTTAATGTGTGTGCAAATGGAAAAGGAAATTGTGGACCCACCCTCCCTTAATGTGTCTCATTTTAAATATGCATGATGTTTTCACATCATACATCTTCCATTTCATCCTGCCATCATTTGAAAAACTAAAATGCGCTGCTCTGTTCTTTTGTCCTCGTTTGCTCAACGCCCTCCTTCCATGCCAGATTTGGCGTGTACGTCCCGCTTTGCTGTTTCCATCAGGAGGGAGGGAAAAGCCAAACGGCACCGGCGGACTGCGATTACCCCGCCAACCACCAGCAGACCGACCTAACAGAGACCCCAATCTTTCGACCGCGAGACTTCCTCTTCCTGTTGCGTGAGAACCTGAGGGAGCAATTTTCCAGCCCCCCGCACATGCCTACGCACACCTGCCCACCACACACACACTCCCACACACCGGAGTTGATTCGAGCAGAAGTGGAGGAGCTGAAGAGCGACTTCAACCGGCGGATCAAGGAAGTGCTTTTCAACTCGCTGTTCAGTGCTTACTATGTAGCCTTTCTGCCGCTCTGCTTCGTTAAGGTTGGTATCGAGCTGTCGTTTCATTTGCATTTTTATTTCATTGATTTATTTTATTGTTGTGTCATGACATCATTACCCCTCATGTTGCGTACAGTTGTGTGTGTGTTTTCTTTTTAAGGTAAATTTAGCCATCCTTTCACTTTACTCTAATAGAGCACCCAGTACTATGACATGCGCTGGTCATGTGAGCATCTGATCATGGTGTGGATCAATGCGTTTGTGATGCTGATGAGTCAGCTGCTGCCCCCCAGCTACTGCGACCTGCTTCACCGCTCTGCGGCTCACCTGGGCCGCTGGCAGAAACTGGAGCACGGCTCATACAGCAACGCACCTCAGCATGTGTGAGTGCCACTTTGTGCACACACTAGTACACACACGCACACAGACACATAGAGGTTTAAAAATGACTGTTAATGGTTTGTGATGTAACTGTGATGTTGCTATGTTTTGCAGGTGGTCAGAAAGTACCATTTGGCCTCAGGGGGTGTTGGTACGACACAGTCGATCTCTTTATAAGGCGGTCGGAACCTATAATGTCGCTCTGCCCTCTGATGTCTCCCATGCAAGGTTTTATGTGAGTATCTGGACTTTAGATCATACTGACAGTGGATGTAACTTGTACATAATTCATTGTGATGAGGGTGGACGAAATAATTACAGCTTTACAATATAATACAACAATACAACAAACTACACAGTTGTAGAATTGGTTTCCTGCAACCTATGCAAGCATAAAATGCACCACCTCACTTGAAATAAACACCACCCTTGCCAACTTCAGCAGAAATTATACTCTTATCACATAGCCACATATTTAACGAGTTAAGCTGATTTATACTTGTGTGTTAAAGGAGACCTATTATATACACTTTTCAGGTTCATACTTGTATTTTGTGTTTCTACTAGAACATGTTTGCATGCTTTAATGTAAAAAACAAACAAACAAAAAACTTATTTCTCTCATACTTACCATGGCTGCTGCACCTGTATTCACCCTCTGTCTGAGACACTCTGTTGGAGTGTCCGCCTCTTTAAGCCCCCCTCTCGAAAAAGCCCAGTCAGCATTTCCCAATCTCCGGGTCTCTGCATCTGTTCTCTGCTATTGCTGCCTCTGTACAGCCCGTGGAGACTGACTGCAACAGAGTATATAGCAGGAATGTGACCCAAAATCGGAGAGAAATTAACATCAGAAGCCATGATTACAGGTTTCCCGTTAGCAGGTAGCTACAAATGACAGGGTATGTAATGAGCCTGCCTGGAGATGACCATATATAGACAACCGGCTCTGTATGACATGGTACGGAAAAAACTGTTGAAACCGGAGCGTTCAGAAGAGCGGTAAATCTGAGGTTTTTGACTCGCAGGGATTGCTTTTACATACGTTTACCTAATTATTTGAAGATTTGGCTACATTTAATGTGAACATCCGACATTGTAACATCATAGATATGACCGCAAGCATAATAGGTCTTCTTTAAGGGCTTATGCTCTACCTGTGGCAGCTGCATGTGTAGGCTAGCTCAGAGGCAACACCGTTTTTTGACGTGTGCCTCCTAAAAAGTGTAACTACAGGTCAGGCAACAGCGGCCATGCAGATACCATGTGTGATTGGTCAGCTTGGGCTGATTGTGTTTCTCATACAATTACATACATTCTGTTGTCTTAGAGATTGTTTTTCACCAACAAACCTTTAACAAAGGCATCCCCACTGCAAACCCTCTCTGCTCACCGAACCCCCGCTCTCCATCACAGTTAATGAAACCTCGTAAATACGGCGACAGCACGTAATAGTCTCTATTGTCACAAAGTGAATGAAACCATGTAATCATAGTTAATGCAAGTGTTTTATTGCACGTTTTATTGTCTCCACCCCCTGCATATTAAATATTTATATCTTTGACCTTATATATACACTCTGTAATGTCTTCTCTAATCTTTTCTTCCTGTCTGTTGGTCTTCCAGTTCCTGTTCCACAAGCCATTGCGGATCCTGAACCTGCTGATCTGGATCGAGTCCAGTGTGGTTTTGTACCAGTTATACTCTCTGCTGCGCTCTGAGCGCTGGAACCACACTTTGTCTCTGGGCCTTATTCTCTTCTGCAACTACTATGTCCTTTTTAAACTGCTCCGAGACCGTATTGTGCTGGGCAAAGCCTACTCTTACCCTCTGTCCTCCAACAGTTTGGGGCTCAAGTCGCAGTAAAAGGCTCGGCACAGTGAGACCTCACCTACAAACTCTGGATGTGGAGGTCTGGTAAAGTGGAGGACCGGAGGGTTGATCAGCGCTCACGCTTGGAGGTTAAGGGACAGACTGTGAACTCATAATCTTGTTTTGATACGGTTCTATTTTTAATGCAATGTTTATATATACCTATTTAAAAGAATATTTTTATTTTGTATACTATTTCGAGTTACGCCGGGCATTACCACGCTGAAGACATTAGCATGTTGTGTTATGCTGTTGACAGGGAAGTCATGGAATGCCAGGAGGTGACTTTCACCAAAGATATTTTAAGTGCCGGTGGCCAATCACAGTTTGAACTTGGCCTCCGAAAGTTGGTTAAACCAGACGAGCGATTCAGAGCAGTGGAAAGGATTGTATCTGAGATGCTGAATCCTGATTGGGCTGTTCTGTTCAACCCTGAGGCTCTTGGAGCTTCTATCTAGAACCAGTTAAACTGATGCAGCTCTTTGGGGTAATGTTAGCAGGACGGAAACACTGTCACTGCTCTCAACATCTTCACCAGGAAGAATAGCTTTTAGCTTATGCTGAAGCTAATGGGGATCCAAATGAAACAAACAAACAAAAGCCACGATTTCACTGGTGATTTTAGAGCAAAACTTCAACATTTTAGGAATATACTGGTGGAGAGTCTGTTTATTAAATATGATGCCACAACATGCAGGTGGTTAGCTGAATGTTAGCACAAAGACTGGAAACAGCTAGCCTGGTTCTGTCCAACATTACAAAGTCTGCCTACCAGCACCTCTAAAACTAACTAATTATAACTCTGTTTCCTAAAAACAAATTTAAAGATTGAAGTGTAAAAACATAATTTTGTTGAGGTGGTTATGTGCCGGACAATATTTTTTTTTTTGTGGCTCAGTGCAGTTGCCAAGCACGATAAGTTGATCTGACCAAGAAATGGTATGGCATATTACCCCCTGTAACACAGCAAATTGTCACACATATTTTTACTGCTGCCTGCAGTAGCTTCCACCCGTGGAATAAAACTTTCCTACAAACTGACTTGAGATCAGTCTGTAGGAAAAACACCTTAGGAACTCTCTTATCCACTGCCTCTGCAGAGAATGCTGTTTTCTTCCTCATTCACTTTTGTTACCGTTTTTTTGCTATCGGTATCTGCTTGTTTCGCATCAGGGCAGTTACAGCACCAGTCTTTACAAACCTACACCAGAATAAAAACAAGTGAGAGGGGACTGAAATTTGGCATCTTTAAACTTAAAGGACACAAAAAAAAAATTAAACAAAAAAAAAAAGCTTGACCCTAGCTGTTTTCATCTTGTCATACAGCCCTGCCTGCCCTGGTTGTTACTTAACAACCGTAACGTTTGAAGGGCTGCTGCTGTAACCAGGTGATAATTAAAGTCAACTTACTGATGTCTGACCACACTTTGACATGCTAAAAATGTTCTTGCTATGATGTAGCGTATGACTCATTTGTGTTTTCTAAGGTGATCCCATCAATGGTTATTTTGTTCAATTTTGGTGCCTAAATGCTTAAACCATAATGCTAGTAAGGGCCTTACCACATCCGGTCCATCTCTTTAGGGATTGGCTGTAGATGACAACAAATGTGACTAATAATAAATATGTCTGTTGGTACGTCCCAGAACCTAACCCTTCTCCCACTGGAAATGTATCATTGCCGTCACACTCTTATGTAGATATGACAGCAGAGGATGTATTAATAGTGACATCTTCATCAGTGATGAATGCAGATCAAAGGCTGGAGGGCAAAGACTATGGGCCCTATTTTAACGATCTAAGCGCACGGCATGAAGCGCATGGCGCAGGTGCGTTTAGGGAGTGTCCAAATTCACTTTTGCTAGTTTGACGGCGGAAAAAAGGGTCCGTGCGCCGTACTTGGTGTCTTCATTAATTCATAAGTGTGTTTTGGGGGTAAAATGCAATAAACCAATCCGTGTCCTCTCCCATTCCCTTTAAAAGCCAGGCGTGTTTGTATCTTGGCGCATTGCTATTATGATGGCAGATTTGCATCGAAATATTTTGTGTGTGTGTAACAAGCATAGTATGCACGTTTTACTAATTTGCAGTTAAAATAACAATGAAATGCTGTAGACCAGGTTTTTGTCAGTCAGTGGCGCGATCACTTCCCGCTGCCTCAAGATAGCAATACGCCAAGAATTCACCTGAACACACCTCCCTGTAAGACCAGCACGCCCATGGGCGCAAAGGTGGGCGCAGGTGCATTGGCTGTTTAAAAGACGTGGGCGCTGGACGAGAAATTGACAACTGCGTCGGTCTTAAACTAGCAAAGACACTTGCGTCGGGCTTTGCGCTGCGCCATGCCGGTTACAAGATAGGGCCCTGTATGTGTCACCTCATTACCAGTTTGTTTTCTCAGTTACCAGAATGGTGTTACGAACTGGTTGCCTTGCATGTTGCCTTTCTGTTTAGTCACACCTGGCAAATATTCACTTGCTCTCAAGCGGGTTCCTCTTTATGAGCCTCCTTTCCTTCACTGGCTCCAACCTGCAGTTGGTGCATAACTTCGGGCAGTATTAAAGATTAGCGTCAGAGCATGATTGACTGTTCAGTATTCAGATAAAAAGCCTTTTCTGTTGATTTTGATCAGTAGATTCAAGTCGGAATAGAAAATCAGAGGATCATTATTTCATGTGGTCGTGAGCTTCAGTCAACTTTGATGTTGAGTGTAAATGAGGTGGAGAAAACTGCTTTTGAGATGAACCAGTGTGTGCATCTGGATCGCTGGTGAGAAATCTTTTGATTATACATACATGCCATACACGTGCTCATTGGTCAGCTTTGTCTCCTTGGTGCTTCGGTTTTGCCCGTGGTCATTTCCGCTTGAATGTTGAATGATCCTTCAACTGAATGTTGCTGTTGACTTGACATGTCTTTAAAGTTGGTAGCCTCTAATTGAGCACCATCACTGAATCTTTTTTTTTTTTTAACGGGTGTACTTGTATGTCACCTTTTAACTCAGCCTTATCTCAATAACACAGAGTAGACATTTCAGATGTCCTTTAAATCCTGCTCTGTCAGTTTTTACATGAGTGTTGAGTCATCCTCAAGTGACACACATTCAGTCTCCTCTCTTTGTTTTGGTGAAACCCATACGATCACAGCTGAAGAAGAGCAATGAGATTTGGAAAGATTTTATGTTCAATCACCTGTTGACCACATTGCCCCGAAGTGTACTTGATCGTCCTCTAACCTAGCCTACATGAAATTTGAAGACAAGTTTTATGTAAAATTGTTGGTAATGATGTTGATCTGTTCTTCGTTACTTATAAAAAAGTGTAAAATTGAGTCGCAGAGTGTGTTTTCTATGTGCCATATCCCAGTATGCAGTGTCAGACTCCTGGTTGAACCAGTTGTTGAATGTGTTGCTGCTGGAGAAGTCATTAGAGCCTGGTCCTCATATTTCAGCTTCTTACGCTGTTCAGTTTCCCCACAACATTTCTGAGAATGCCTTTTAACATCTGAAATAAAACAAATGGTGTTTAAACAAAGATTGTGTTGTGTTAGGGATATGTTGTATTAAACAGACGGAGAATCAGAAAATCAGAATCAGAAAAGAATTTATTGCCAAGTAAGTAACACTTACTAGGAATTTGCCTTGTTATTTGGTGCATACATAAAAAGACAAGTGTGACTCGGTTGCTTATTTCTAATCACATTTTTCATTGCGTTTCGCCACAGTCTTCAGTTTTTCAAACCCAAATAATGCAATTTCACAAATGTTAAACAGGGAGAAATTAAAAAGTGCATATTTAGTCCTGGGCTATATAGTCTGCATGATGTTGGACACCTGCAATGTTTTATCTTTGCCGCCAGAGGGAGCTAAGCATTAAAGTACAACACTCAACAAAATGTGCTTCTTATAACAAGTAATCCGCAGCCTTGGCATCTGCAGTCATTTAATATCCTTCTGTATAACAAGTTAAATGCTCATTGAAAGCACAGGTTATTTAGCTGAGAGAGTACACCAGGTAGAGAACTAGTGTGTCCACTGAGAGAATATATGATAGTTTGGAGTGAAACTGCACCTTTGGTTGCTGACTCATACATTCATCCACAAAAATAATTCTCAATAGAATAACAAGAGTTTTAACAGTGCAATCTTTAGTATTAGCACAATAAAAAGGCCCGAATGTATGTTGAAACCATTTTCCCAGTCCTGCTCCATCTGAGGGCCTGTTTTACATTAGTCCATGTTCAGATCTGAGGATGTTCCAGATAACTTTGTTATCTAGACAAATGTGCCGAGAACCAGATAAGCCTGCATTTATTCCGCAAAACCACATGACCTTTCCCCAGTAATAAAAAAAAAAAACTAAGCATAAATGATATGAACACGCCCTGTTTACATAGTGTCAATAGTGGATTTGCATCTGTCAGGTCTGTATTTACAGTAATGGTATTGGCGTCTGAGAATGGGGGCAACAAACAACATGTTGATGTTTATATTGATGTTACATCAGCGCTACAAGTGGTGGGGTAAATATGTGAATTATGTGCGAGGATGTAGCGGGCCTATGGTTTCGTAGGTATGCCTCTTACCCTTCTCGGCAGTCCACAAAGTTTCCTTTTATCCAGTAGCAGATCTGAGCGTATTTGAGAGGTGTGATTCTCACCGCTACATTAAATTCCTGAGACGCCCCTTGTCGCTCCACCCACTGATGCCCAGAAAACACGCCTATCACCTTCCGCTCCCAGCGCCGGCGCTGTCCATCCCACATCCGGGCGTAGACTCCGGACCCGCTGGCACCGGGCTGAGCATCACAATGCTGGTACAGCAGGTCGGACGTCTCCTCGCCAGCCCGACAGAACCGATACACCAGCTTGCCTGGACGGTCATTATCAAATCCTGAGAAGTGGACTCGTCGACCTGGCAGCCTCTGAGCTGGGGGACTGACTCCTAACTTCATATGGCGGCGTTTGTGGGGTTTCTTGAGTTCAAGCAAAGCATAGTCATAGTCCATCCCAATGTCATTGGCATTCCCTTTAATCCATCCTTTGGGCACATGGGTGCGCTTGGCTCTGATCCACTGGAACTTCATTTTTTCGTTGGTTGGTGGAGTGTAAGGAGCAGAGCCACCTTCAACATGGTTGGTGAAGTTGGAGGGAAGGTAAAAGGGAGAAGCCTGTGTGTCTCGTTGCTTGGTTTTTAGAAACCCAACCCGGAGCTTCTGGGCTCCTTTCACATAGTTTTTCCCATCATGAACACAATGAGCCGCTGTGAGAACATGACGGTCCCCCACCAATGTTCCAGAACACCCAGTGGACAGCTTGACAGCCACAGAGAATGGATATTTAAGCAGGAAGTTCTGCCCAGCAATGCTAAAACGCCCATCATGGCCGAAGATCTGTCGCTTCCTCCTGACATGTGACCGTTCAGCCTTCCCAGACGACCCTGAGGCGTAGGCCGGGCTGGTGTTAGAACTGGGGTCGTAGCCGTAGATCCCAATGGCGGTCTCAGTAAGTTGACCATCAGAGTGTAGTGTCTCATAGGCCAGAAGACTCCGCAGGTCCCAGTAGCTCGGGCGAGGGGCCCTTTTGTGGCATTCTGGGTCACAGGGCGAGCTGACCTCCAAGCGGGCCGGAGACAGGAAATGAGGGGCTGATCGAGCCTCAGTCTGCTGTGGGAGGACCACAGGGACGCGCTGTAGAACCCACTGGGGACGGGAGGAGGAGGAAAAAACAGGGGGAAGGAAGAGGACGAATAAGAGGGACATAAACCTGTGGATGGACATGAGGACAGATGAGGTGAACTTATGTACTAATGACCCATTCACTGTCAATGACCTCAAAACATTTCTGCAGAAGTTATGTGGTTTTGTTGAACCTGACCGAAACCAGCATCGTGGAATTATAATTACAACCACCAGTTTTTTATTTTTTATTTTTATCAGTGCTGGAATTTGGCAGCTGTCCATGTTTTTAATGCTGTAAATATGGCCGACAGGGCAAAGATCAGGCATAACTAGACACTGCTGGAAACATTCCTGAAGTGGCCTGGGGATTTGCCTTATTAATAAATGAGTTATTAAACATGAATAAAGATTTGAATTATAAACCCATTAAGATGGGTGACTTATAAGAAAAAATGTCTGAATAACATTTTGTTGCACTGAATATAGACTGTAGTTTTGTAAATGGGTTAGAGGTAATGAAGACGTTTTTTTTTATGACACATATGGGACTAGGCTAAAATATGTCATTAAGTGTCATAAAAGAGTGCGGAGATATAATAAAGTCATACACATACCATGACATAGCTGAATCTTGCAACTCCAAACACATAAATGTAAGGGCAGATTATTTAGGCTATTTTAAGGGGAATAGGTATTTTCTGAAAATAATAATTTAGCACTGCATCATTACAATTTTACAGTAGAGTTAAGATGTATTTCTTAATTTACAAGTTTTCCGCTGCTTACAGACCTCTCTGACTTCTGTAAATCCTTCCGTTACGTGCGGACGAACCGGACATAGAGGTGACTTACCGGGGGACCGCAGCCTGGGAGCGCATAGTTTGGCTTCTGCAGGTGAGCCGGTGGTCGAACACTAAGGGTAAAACCCGCGATGGCAGTTTAACTGGTGAGCACTCCTGCTGCAAAGAAAAGAGGCTTCTCGGCGCTTTTTTCAGGAACTGACGACTTTATTTATTCCGTGACAGTCTGGAGTTTTCTGAAGGCAGCAGCCGGGTCGACAGCGGAGGAGTTGGATCATTGTGCGCTGCTGGAGGAGGCGGTCTGTCCGTCTGTCTATCCGTCTGTCTGTCTGTCTGTCTGTCTGTCTGTCTGTCTGTCTGTCTGTGCTCACACTGTCACATCTGCCGACGAGAATATACAAAGTGAGTATATCCTCACCGACACGGTCATGAGACGCATCACATCAATGCTGCTGGTTACCAATTAACTGCCGTTCCTCCTCCTTTCTCTTCGGATCAATAGGAAATAAAGTTAACGATGATTCAATTAGGTCTGAATTGTTTAAAAAGTTTTGTGCACTGGGTAGGCCTATTACACATCCATCGCGTTAAATAAGGGCTCCATTTAATTATTTCCTTTATCGATTAACCGGTTTGAATCAATTAATATATTTGTTTTCTATAGAATTTCAGTAAACAATGAACATGCAAGTTCACAAAAACCAAAATGACAGATTTAGTTTGCTTACTTTGTCTGAACAATAAAACATCCGAAAGGGATTCAGTCACAGTGTTCAACAAAGAAATCTTGCAAATACTTGCATATGAAAAGGGGCAATTCTTTCTTCAATATATGACTCAAAAATATAAATACAGACTATATTACTGTGGATAACTGAAAACGATTTATTTATTTTCTGTTGATCACTGTAATATGGTATTTCTTTCTTATAAGTCCCCCATCTTAATGGGTTTATAATTCATATATTTATTAATGTTTAATAACTCATTTATTAATGTATATATGAGTTACAAGGCATTAAGAAGAATAACTTGAGTTACAAGGTTGTGAAAACTCCCTTTCTGCTTGGTAGTTATAAATGTTGGTAATTCATTTACACATGCGAAGCTATTTGGTCTGCAGATACATATAACGGCTTATTTATTAGGAAGTTATGCTCATTCAAAACAGATATCCAGTAGCCTCTTTATAATTGTTTAAAATTTGGATTTTTATTACAAGCCATACTTCGATTGACATTTTGTTACTAACAGGCCAAAACAGCTGGACGGAGGCGTGTGCTGGCTGTCAAACTGTGTGTGTGTGTGTGTGTGTGAGAGAGAGAGAGAGAGAGAGAGAGAGAGAGAGAGAGAGAGAGAGAAGTTGCACTTCCGTACAGTGACCTACTCGCCACACAAACACTGACCCACATTCATTCTTTAGATCGGGCAACATGACATGATTCTCCCTCTCTGTCTCACACACACACACACACACACATCCACAAAGGCCACCAAGTACTCATTAAACGCACATACTTCAATGTTTTGCCCAAACACACTTTCCCCCCCTTTAATTCACTGGGTTGATCAGCCTCATGAGTCTTGGCAATCACACAAGCTGTTTATTTCACAACAAAAGCTCTCTCATTTCACATCATAAGGCTGTGATTATTCTCTCTGAAATATGACATTTACAGTCAAAGGTGACCGTACTGCTATTATGACTGGAAGTTTGATTTCTACCTGACCCACCCATGCGGAAAATGTGCAAGCTGTTGATATTATGCTATGTAATGATTTCATTAGGCTCAACTGCCACCAGAAAGACGGAGAGAAAGAAAGAACAAGAGGAGTGGTGAGTGGGGACTCATGCATGGCTGAACAGTTAACCAACCTCCACCCATCTCTCCTTGTCCTGCAGCAAATTGCTCGTATGTGGACTTTGTAATGAAAACCGCAGTGCCAAAAATTAGAGCTGCATTACAGAAATATCTGATCCTTGTACGTTATGTTAATTTTGCTCTAAAGTTCTTCATAAAATGAGAAAATACTCAATATTTTGTCAAGTTAATTCACACAGGAGTTTACTAAAATAGGCCTTACCATGGTAACATGGTAATGGTGTTAATTTCATATAGACTATTGAATTACCAGAAAAACATGCCATATTGTGTTCTATATCTAATCGAGGTATTAAATTACCTATGTTGGTATAGAAGATTTTTCCCTACATGCAGCTGAGTTTTTTTAACTGAAATATTAAACCTCTGAGAACCATTTTTTGCCTGTTTTATGGGAAGGACAGGGGCTCTTCAGAGGGAGATAGCAGGTCAACATTATATGCCACATAGTGGAATATCATCTGAAAGCTGGTATTTTGAAGATTAATTTGAGATGCTGCTCAGCTGTGTCAGGTTTTTCTAGTCATAAATCTGTAATAAACATTGGGTTTGGTTAGAGTGTATAAGTGCTTAGAGCATTATGATGGAAGTATACGGTAGGTTGATACCATTTGTTATGGAGATTTTTTGCACAATTTAACATGTTTTTACCACTTGAAAATTTATTTAAAAATGATCAGATCCCACATCCACAAGAGTCTCAGCTTTTAAGTCATACCCCATTTATGCAATTCCAAGACTGTTTAGGGACCCCAGTATGCAGAAATATTTAAATACACCATTTCAGAATAGGCAAAATCAACACATTTATACTATATGAGAAAAAGTCCATGCTTTTTGCCCCAAACTGCATGAGATTATCATAAAGTGGGCGTGTCTGTAATGGGGGTAGGCTCATGGGTATCCATATAACCTATTTACATCCAGATATGTTTTCCCTCGCCAAGATTTAGCCCTACCTTGGAGTGATATTTAGACCCCTTCCCGAATTGCTGGTGACATGGGTGATGCCAATGGATTTCTTAGGAAGTCATCTAGTTTCATATGATATCCGTATCTTCACTCTAGCTTTAAAACCCAGCCTGCTACAGCCTCTTAAAGAAAGCAATGTCGGTAGTGTTAACGAACTGACCGAAGAGCCGGTTAATTAACCCGAGTCGTGTCACTGAACCGGGAGAATCGAGTAGCATATGTCAATGAACCGACTCACTCCTGTTTTTTTTACCTCATTCGTTCCGGCAGCGCTTCGCTCAAGCTGAGTGTGATCGGTGTATGCTCCGTTGTGTGTAGCTGGTCTCCTTCTGCTACTGTGTGTTTGTGTAGTTATCTAGCTCATTAGCGACTCCCCCGGGGTACAATCTATCAGTAAAATGGGCTACCTCGAGCAGCACGATTGGACCGAAAGAGTTGTAGAAGAACGGTTGCGGTGAGAGCTACTCGGTATGACTGTTCTCGGGGACTGTTGACTCAGTTACTGAATGCTGTACTACTAACGTTGAGAGCCAATCCCATGAGCCATTGTAATGTATCAGTGCATCGAATACTCTGGGAATAAAAGGTGGTGATATAATTGTGCTCTTTAATGTAGCCTATGTTTGTGTTTACAAAATTACCACTTTGCAGTATTTTGTGCATGACAAGTGTTTAATAATGCGGTGCACGCTATGTAAATGACATGCCTGGCGCATGAGTAATGTAATCAAACGGTGTCTATAGTTCTTGGTCAAATCCACACAATAGCGAGGGGAAAGAATTATAACGTATACAGTACAAGTAGGCTACATGTAACGTTAGGCGATCTTGGTAGTTACGTTAAGAAGGTAGGCTGTCACGAGGAGACCGTGCACCAGGCTACTGAATGAGAACGAATGTAACCATGCAACCGCTGAAGTCTAATGTAATCAAGCGGTGTCTTGGTTCTCGGCAAGTTTGAGTTATTAACCAAGCCTTGTTTCTGGTGCATCTTAGATGATTGTGTTTATGGCAATTCACACATTATCGATGGGGAAGTACATCACATACAAATACACGTCATGTTATCTTGGTAGTTATGTTGAGTTAAATGTTAGAGAAGTGAATGTTGCAGGCTCTATGGTAGGTAGGCTGTCACGAGGAGACTGCGCACCAGGCTACTGAATGAGACCGTAACCAAGGGTACTGCATGAGTCTAATGTAATCAAACGGGTGTCTAGGTTCTCGGCAAGTTTGAGTTAACAACCGATCCCAGAAGCCTTTATTTTTTCGTGCATCTTGGATGATTGTGTACATAGAAATTCATAGGCTACATTACCGATGGATATCACACACAAATACACGTCATCTTGGTAGTTATGTTAAGTTAAATGTTAGAAGTGAGTCTAGTGTCGGTCAGTATGAGTGTATAAATAGTATGTCAGCCTATTTCAGAGACATGGAGAGCAGGACCTTTGCAGTTAGAGGCTACATGTCTTGGAGCAACTATGGAGTGGGAAGTAAACGCGCGATCACCAACCCGCGGGCACGCAAACCGGTGACCGAATCTATTAACTCGGTAGGCCAACCAACGACCGTCCGGTTGAACCGACTTGCGTAAAAGATTTGGTTGTCCAATCACTATAATGTCGACCGATGGTCCCTCAGAGGCTTTTAAAGCAATCGTTTTTTTCACATTTTGGGAAATCCATTGATTGACTTTCTGAAGGAGAGTTAGACGAGAAGATTGTTGATACCACTCTTATGTCTGTACAGCCAGGCAGTTTGGCAGATTATTTTAGGCTAAAGACTGAAAACAGGGGGAAACGGCTATCCTGGCTCTGTCCAAAGGTTATAAAATCCACTCAGCCCGTCAAAATGATCAGTCTCCCCGTGTTGGTCCAAAAAGTGCCACAGAACACACCAAAAAGACGAGACGAGACGTAATACATCTCTATAACAGCAGGCGGCGCTAATCTGTATTGTTGCCCAAGAAATGAAAACCGGCAGCTGATTGGACGAACGCGTCACATGGGTTTGTTTTCTCTGGAAATTCAAAGCCAGACTGTCATGGCAGCCGTTCAGAATATGATCTCATATTGTACTAAAATAGTTCACTGAAACATGTTTCTGAAAACATTTTAAGCGAAAAATAGGCCATGCGGTTGCTGAATCTGTCTTCATTTCAGCTCAACAAAGGTCAGTTTAAAAGATTTTTGAGAGAGACTCTAGTCACCTCATTCCGCTCGCCATTTCCGGGTGAGTCCCGACTGCCCTGCCGGCGACTGAACACGTCAGGTCAGCCAAAATGAACGCCGACAGCCCCCTAGACTGACGACGGCGCGAGACACGCCGAACAGATTCGAGTCACTGACCTCGCCAGACTGTCCAACGGCCGATAATCGGCCTGGCGTGTCAGCACCTTAAAGCTCACTGATTAACACGTCTTGTTGTCACTGAGGATGCCAGGCAACCAGTGGACACAGGATGTTACTGTGCCTGACAAGAAAAATTATAACCTGTAACCACCTTGTTGTTTTTATACAAATAAACAAACACAAAATAAAATGTTAATTAGTGAGCTTTAGAGGTGCCGGTAGATGGATTTTTGTTTTCAATTAGACAGAGGCAGGCTAGCTGTTTCCCCCTGATTTCAGTCTTTATGCTGAGGTAAGCTAATCAGCTGCTGGCTTTAGCTTTATATTTACTGAACAGATATGTGAAGTGGTATTAATCCTCATCAAACTCTCTGCAAAGAAACCAAATACATTGGTAAACGTTTGCTTTATGAGGATTAAAATCCTGTTCAAGGTCTCCTGCAACTGATTATACATTAGCACCTTTGCCAGGACACTGGGTGGACCTGCTGGCTCATCAAACACTGCTTTGAATAACCCAAAACCCCACCCATCCCACAACACACACACACACACACACACACACACACACACACACACACACACACACACACACACACGCGCGCCTCTCTCTCTCTCTCTGGAGCAGGAGGGTCTGCCAGCATCTTGTCCTCCTCTCGTCCCGTTCACTGATGATTTGGTTTTATAACCAAATTCTCTGTAAATATTGTCACACCATCCCAGCAGATCAGTTTTTGCTGTTTGATAATAATGCACATTTGGACACATTTGAAATAAGGAGCACAGACGCTAAAATCAATATAAAACAAGAATTAGAATAACTTTTTTTTATTTCTCCTCAAGGACAACTGGAAGGGATGTCCCTTTTTACCAATGGGTGCTCATGAGGGAGACCTTTCTATTTGTTTTGAATTGTTATGAAAGGGCCTGTTTGTTTGGCTATGCTGGCTGTTGTCAAGGAAACCCACATTCCCCAGAGTACTGTTCATGTTAATTGTTTTATTCCTCCCACTCTCCTCCTCTCGCTTCTGGACACGGACACAATCAAGCAAGTGTGGATGGCCTCACATGTTTGAATCCTCTCTCTTTATGTCCCTCTGTCTGTCTCTGTCTCTGTCTTTCCGTCTCTGTCTGTCTCTGTTCCTGCTTTGTATTTTCCTCTCTCTGTGCCTCTCAGTATCTTGTTGGTCTCTCCCATCCTGGACCTCTTCTCTCGCTTGTCCCTAGAGGCCACGAAACAGCTGTTTGGCAAAACAAGATAACCTCAGACGTACTTTTGAGAAGTTATTTGCTGTGAAATCGTTGGGGTGGGGAGGACTTAAGCCAAGTTTAAAGCTCAAGGCAAAGCTAAAAGGAAGAGAATATAACTGTTGGCAAGCACGTTTGATATATACTGTACATTGTAATGCCTCCGTAAAAAGATTGTAAACAGTTTCACTCATCTGCAGTTAAAGGAAATGTCCATGCTTTATGCTCAATGCATTCCAAGAGTTATTTGGTGATGAAGTCTTCAACTTTACTGTTTAGAGTATTTACTTTCCTCCATTTAGCCATGTGTGCTTATATGCCATTTTGTGAATTCCTGTTACCCAGAAAGCCCCTAGAGGTCCCACATTAATAGTGATGATTGCGTAGTAACATCAAAAAAGCATGTTTATACTTACATTGGAGTATGTTGCCCCAACAATTACTTTATGTTGTACTTTACATATTGACAGTTGGGTTGATGGTGCTCTACCTGATAATAGTTTACATTCACACCATGTATTCCTCAGGCCAAAGCATTCCCTTACTTATTAGATATTTGCACATCGCCTCATATCATCATCTGTGGTACTGATAACGGCCATTCAATTGGCTGATAACGTTCGAAGCGGGTGATGTAGGAGGGTACTCCAAGGTGTGGTCAGTACAATGTGACCTCACTTTTTGGCGTAGTTACAGGTGCAACAGAGCACCCTTCTGACTAGGGTAGCAAAATTCTGGGAATATTCGAGGTGAAAATTTTGCTTCAGTTTCTTTGTTGACCATTTGCATCTGAACTGCTGTTTTAGTATTTGTCTTTCATGTGTTAATCATGAAAGCTGAGTGACCTTGCAAAGAGCACAGGATGTATCCCTGAGGGCAGAGCGCATAATGTGGAGGAGATGCCAAGCCTGACCTACTGATTGCATGAACCGAATAACTAACTTGACTCCCGACTCCTTTAAAAAGACACTGTTGTGAACAATCTTCAGTCATTTTTCTGTACATGTGCTGAGGTGCTAACCCTTAACTGACTCTACTTGCAAGTAAAAATTAACTTTGAGAGAACTCCAGTGATTTTTGTCCATTCTTTGATAAATAATTATCCTAACAGAAATGTTCAATGGGAAATAACAGTAATAATGGAAATATAGGGGTTATTTGCTCAGTCTGCATATACCATGCCATATGCAGATAATGCTTGCATTGCCAGACCTTTCTCCACAGCGCAGTGTCAGTGTGGAGTAGGCTATGGTCTGGCTACACCACCTACGTATCTATTCTGGAATAAGGGGAAAAACGCTCTGACGTGTTTGTATTTCTTTAAAGGTCCCATGACATGGTGCTCTTTGGATGCTTTTATATAGACCTTAGTGGTCCCCTAATACTGTATCTGAAGTCTCTTTCCCGAAATTCTGCCTTGGTGCAGAATTACAGCCACTAGAGCCAGTCCCACAATGAGCTTTCCTTAGGATGTGCCATTTCTGCTAGTAGCTATTGAGGAGGAGAGAGGGGGGGCAAGGTGGAGGGTGGGGGTGTGTCCTTGACCAACTGCCACTTTGCTCATTTGAAAGCCATGATGTCTCTCTCTCATAGGTTGGCCAAATTCTCTGGGCGGGCAAAGCAGAGAAAGGGGAGGTAACCTTGCTCCTTATGACCTCATAAGGAGAAGATTCTAGATCGGCCCATCTGAGCTTTCATTTTCTCAAAGGCAGAGCAGGATACCCAGGGCTCGGTTTACACCTATCACCATTTCTAGCCACTGGGGGACCATAGGCAGGCTGGGGGAACGCATATTAATGTTAAAAAACCTCATAAAGTGAAATTTTCATGCCATGGGACCTTTAAACAAATCACAAACGTCCTTGACTGTGCTAAGCCCCAATAAGAAAGATAGCGAGAGTGGAGGGACATCCAGCGCGTCTCTCACGCTTTGTTGAGTTGATGTGTAATTAAATACATTAAATAATTTAGCATTGTATTGAACTTTCATTGAACAATAAGAAATGAAAATTCCCCATTCTCCATCCATCCATCTTCGTCCGCTTATCCGGAGTTGGGTTGCGGGGACAGCAGCTCCAGCAGGGGATCCCAAACCTCCCTTTCCCGAGCCACATTAACCAGCTCCGACTGGGGGATCCCGCGGCGTTCCCAGGCCAGGGTGGAGATATAATACCTCCACCTAGGCCTGGTTCTTCCCCGAGGCCTCCTCCCAGCTGGACGTGCCTGGAACACCTCCCTAGGGAGGCGGCCAGGCGACATCCTTACCAGATGCCCAAACCACCTCAACTGGTCCCATTCTCCAAAAGACTTAGCCTAAATACTTATACTTATCTTCTCCATGGATCTTTATGTCAGACTCTGATTTTTATGTGTATTTCCCCCCCGAAATAAGTTCCCTAAAGGGATGATTTTTATATGAAAAATTCATTTAAATCAAAACATGTTTTTTTCTAAAATTCCCAAGCTTTACTGCAATATCTAGAAATTTACCAACAGGCATAGGCTACTTTTAAACAAATCATGCCATAAGACTTATGTGTTTTTTTCCCCCCAAATAAGTCCACTATTAAAAGGTACAATTCTTATATTGAAATAAACAAAGCCAAATCCAAAACTTCCCTTGGAAGATTTCCGGACATTATGTGCTAGAGACTTAAAAAAAGAAAAAAAACTTTTTACATACAGTTTTTTATGTGTTCACCTTTTTGCATCATACACATGTATGACATTGAAGGCAAAAAGAAGAAGTAAAAGAAATAGGGAATCGTAATGTCAAAAAGCACCCAATACACCCTAAAGTTTTCCCCCAGTCATAGCATTTCCTCCTCTCGCATACAAATGCTTTTGATGCTTTTCTAAGCAGATTTTGCCTACAGGAAAAGTTTGCACTGTGACTATGGGTAAACCCCTTGGCTTGGCATGTCATACTCTGGCTCTTTGGAAAATGACTCACATCCTTATGAAATTTATAGCATAACAATTTGATGTAATTTGATGTCCTTACAAATATATTCAGTTCATTTAGAAATAAAGGATTATTTGAACTCTCCTCACCTCTGAAGTCATTTTTCACTCATTAGGCCAGCACATTTAATCGAATCAAAGGGTAGGTAAATCAAAACAGTGTTTCTTTATACAAAGTTCTGTGGTATTTAGCCTTCAGTAATGGGAATGCTGGTCATGGGTGCAATTCATTTCCAATAGAAACATGATCTGACAGTACAGATGCAGATTTGATTTTTGATCTTTGATTTGATTTTCATACTTTGCTAAGGTTTTTTGTGGCGTTTCTAATTGTCTCCATTGACCGCTTTGGCTGGGTTGTGAACCATTGCTGTTGTGTGCCTGTAAAGCCTGTTTGAGGTACTTTATGTAATATTAGGTTACACAAATAATACGTGAAATTATATGCCTGGTGTAAAATTGGCTTTAATTGTGTGTGTCTTTGTCCTACATCATCATTGTAAAATATGTTCAGGTTGCGTCGTACTAGTCATGTTTTATTACGGGGCGTTTAATATAATTAGAGAACTTTCTTCCAGCTAAATGATGAATAATGTAGTCTGAGGGCAGAGAGCCTCAGTAATAGTGGTGACACTATGTTTTTGTGGTAAAGAATTAACAACTCCTATTCCTGTAAATTGGGCATGTTCATGGTTTGTTTGGTTTAATTGAATTAAATTCTATTTTATATGTCAAATCATAACAGAGGTTATCTCAGGACACGTTGCAGGCAGAGGCAGAGTAGGTCTTGACCACTCTATAATTTAGAGACCCAACAATCTCCCTCAAAAGCAAGTAATACACTTTTTGCTGCTTTAAAAAAATAGTTTCTCCCTCAGAATAACACATCACGACTGAAAAATTTTAATTGAATTTCTATAAACCTTCTATATATCTTAACTGCACTAAGGCCTCTATTTATCAAGTTTGTATAAATTGATTTCATGAGGAATGTCATACATTATACCTTGTTTTCACACTAGGTTTGGATGTCAATGCAATATGTTGTGAGGTTGATTAGTGACCACAAGTGTATCTTTTTTAATCTCTCTGCCATTGCTAACCCCCCCCCTGTCGGAAACATCTGGCACGTTTGCACATTATTACTCAAACAACTGTTGAGCAATTCATCTCCCGGTTTGGCTGTGACTTTAATACTATGGGTAGTATGATGTTGAGCTCTTAATGCAGTCTTTTAACAACCTCTGCTCTTCTGTGTTGGAGGAAGTGGCTCCTTTTTAAAGATAAAATCTAAGCCCATCTGTAACGTCTTGCCTTGGATGACGGACGATGTGCGTTGTCTAAGGAGGAGGTGCCATATGACTGAACGCCTGTGGAAATCCACTGGGCTTGAAGTACACCGTCTGTATCTTAAGGAATTTATGCAGGATTTTAATAATTTAGTCAAGAAATCCAGGTCTGCCTATTTTTCTATTTTAATCTTTTTTTTTATACCATAAATAATATTGTCTCTCCTCCTGCCATTGTGACAACAATATGCTCTCAATATGACTAATAGGCTGCTGTCATTTTTTATTGATAAGGTAGAATCTATTAGATAAAATATTCAGCCTGGGCCACACCTTCATGTAGACTGCCTTCCTTCACCTAGGCCTATTACCTTCTTCTTGGAGTCTTCTTGGAGTCTTTCCAACCAATCAGCCTCCATGATATGCTAAACCTGACCAAGAAAATGAAAATGTCCTCTTGTCCACAGGATATAATACCACCTTCATTATTCTCAAAAGCACGTCCTGCCATTGGCCCTAGTATAGTGGCTATTGTCATCTCTTCATTGGCCACAGGCTGTGTCCCGTCCTACTTTAAATATGCAACTATCCAACCTATAATAAAGAAGCCAAATTTGGACCCAACAGTTTTAAAGAATTATCGCCCCATTTCAAAGCTGCCATTGTTGTCCAAAATTCTCGAAAAAGCTGTGGGCTATTCAACTTACAGCTGTTTTAGAGAATTTGGAGCTGTATGACAAATTTCAATCAGGCTTTAGAAAGAGACACTCTACTGAGACCGCCTTGGTGAGAGTCCATAAGGACCTTCAGATGGCCTCAGACATATTTCTATGCTCATTGCTAGTACTTCTAGACCTCAGTTCTGCCTTCGATACAGTCGACCACCATATCATTACTAAGAGATTATATGAATGGGTGGGAATATCAGGAGTGGCTCTACTGGTGATTGCCACTCTGCATCATCGCCCCTGTCTTGTGGTGTTCCACAGGGTTCAGTGTTGGGCCCAATATTGTTTACTTTATACATGTTGCTTCTGGATCAGATTATTCGCAATTTTAACATCTCTTATCACTTTTATGCAGATGACATTCAGCTTCATTTTACATTCAGGCAAAGGCTCCTGAATTGCATAAACGCCATAACTAACTGGATGGCTGAAAGCTATTTTCAGCTGAACCCAGATAAGACAGAGGTTTTAATCATAGCGCCAGACAGCGCTATCCCTCTGATTAAGCAGAACATTGGGCCTTTGTCATCTGCGGTCTGGCCTAGATTTAGGAACCTAGGAGTGACATTTGATAAATCCCTATCTTTTGAAACTCACATCAAATCATTGACCAAATCCTGTTTTTTCCACTTAAGCAACGTGGTCTCTCAGTCAGAACTAGAGATGCTCATCCATGCCTTCATTTCCTCCCATGTTGACTATTGCAATTCACTCTTCTCCTCACTCAACAAATATGTCCTTAACCACCTGCAGTCCATTCAAAACGCTGCTGCTAGGCTACTTACTAGATCAAGCAGGCGCACCCATATCACCCCTCTACTCTGCTCCCTTCACTGGCTTCCTGTAATCTACAGGATCCAATTCAAACTTCTCACCATAACCTATAGGGCTCAACATGGTCAGGCCCCCTGCTTATCTTGCCAACATAATTCACCTACACACCCCGTCCTGGTCTCTCAGGTCTATCATCCAAAATCTGCTATCCACGCCACGCACTCGTCTGAAGACATGTGGGGATAGAGCTTTTGTCGCTATGGCACCCAGACTCTGGAATACTCTGCCAACCAGCATTAGGTTTGCTGAAAATGTGGGCTGTTTTAAGGGACAAGTGAAGACTCACTTGTTCAGGTTAGCTTTTGGGTAACCTATGTCTTTTATTTATTGATAATTTTAACTGTTGTATTTGTACTTAATTTTATATTGTATTTTTCTACTATGTTTTATTGTCTATGCACATTGTAAAGCACTTTTTGACCCTGTCTGTGAAAAGCGCTGTATAAATATATTTGACTTTATTTACTTATTTACTATTTAATGTAGCGAGGAGTTTAACAACTGCTGGAATGGAATGTGAACGCTGAGTCGGAGATTCAATGGTCATCTTTGATTTCTTCCAGTAACTGTAATATTGCATGGCTGCTTAATCTGTAACGCTTAATGATTTTGTGTTCACTTAACTGAAAAAGTGTGATCCTTGTGGCAAAAATCCGTTCTGCTCATCTCCTTGGCCTATGTCTTCGTCTTGTACTGCTGCCATTTCACCAGGAGGCATATGCGGGAAAACTCGCTTGCGGCTGGTTTACACTAGCTTTTAAGAGGCGGAGAATTTTCAGTGCAAAATAGAGGCATGCTTTCACAGGCGGTTTTTGTACATACCGCGGAATACACAATTAGGCACACTTTACGCTTCCCCTCCCATCTCTTTATGGGAAACTCCCACTTTCCCCTTGACCCTCCCGTGAATGCATATGCATGACACAGAAAAGCGTAATTTGCCATTTTCAGTGCCTGCAACAGGCAGTCTGCGCTTTTACCTCAGTGCGGCCTGTTTGTACATACCTCGCCATGCTTTTACGTGCACTTTGCGAAACAAATACGCCTGAAGTGGGCGCAAAAGCGTTAGTACATCTGGGCCTCGGAGTCTAATGCAGTTTAAGGCATCTTATTGAACTTTGGAGACCAAGGTTAGCTGTTTCTCCAGCTACCCATCTTTATGCTAAGCTGGGCTAATCATGCCCTGACTCCTGCTACATAATTATAACACAAACATCAGATTAGTGAAAAACTTCTCATCTTAAGGCCTTTACACACCGGGGGCGTTTTTTTCGTGCTATTAATTCGCATGTCAATATATTTTTTCAAATTGCTTTTGTCACAAGTACTTTCACACAGAACGTGAATATTATGCAGCAAACATGGAACATATTTCTTTTGTGGAACAAGGTAGATTTTTCTGAGCTCATAGATCAAAGATCATCGACCTATCACGTTGCGTCTATACTTACGAGAATTGTAAAACAACAACACAGATGGTCCGAGGTCCAAGATGACAAACTTTACTCCTTTACTCTGAAAAAGAAGCTAATAAGTGTTTTTCCCAAAATGTTGAATTATGTTTTTAGACTGCTAACTCTTCTGTCCAGCATAGATACAGATAATCACAGATAGACCGTAGATAGACAGTTGTCACAGCAGCATGAACTTGATCCCAAATATGCTTCACAACAAAACACGATAAATCTAGTCCAAAGCTTGTCACATTTATTATCATACTGTTTACAATTTTTTTCAAAGAATACCAGCAACATGCTTTTGTAATTCCACGATGCTGCCTGCCAAAGGATGCTGTGACACAAACAACTACCCTATCTGCTTGAGTTTGCTCCCATCTTGATCCAAGTTGAGTCACTGTGAGCATCCACCCATCCCCGAGAGAGCAACTACACACTGAAGAAAGTTACAGTCTGTCAGCCGCTGAGAGACCCCAGAAATCAGCAATTCCTGTGAATCCAATCCATCTTTAAACCCTGTAGGTCTTTACAAAGGATTTTTTTCAGAGCTGTCATCCAGGGATTGCCTCATTCTCAGAGCAAAATGTATTCACTCTTGAGTCTGTATCAGTTATGTGATTGAGAGACTTTTTTCACAGTCAAAGCACATCTTGAGATAACATCTTGACCCACAGCAATTCAAGATGCCAGTGTGTGTGCACTTTCAAGGGAGCAACAAGTGGTTTAGTGTGTGGTACAAAGTCAGGAGACACTGTATTTATATCTCTAAAGCTTTTTTCAGAGCTGCAGGGACAGTCCATGTTGAACCTATCTGTGTGACTCAGATAACCCAAAACATCAGCAACACAATGACTGTTATTTAGCTGCAGGTTTCCTGTTACGCTCACACTGCTGATGGCAGGGATCATGATCTCTTTTTTTCTCTCTCTAAGTTGATCCTCTGTATTTCTGAGGATATCACGGCTCATAGGTCAGAGGTTAAACTTTTCCAGCCAGGCAGAGGTGGTCTGACCACGCGAAACAAGCTTGAACATGGAGTCTATCTGCATACCAGTGAGATCTCTTCTGACCATAATAAGCACCCAGCAGACCACAAATCATACTCCTCAGCACTTTTGATGATGAAATGATGTCCTTTTCTCTTGTCCAGACCCAATTGACTCGTGTGTGTGTGTAAGTGTGTAAGTGTGTGTGTGAGATGGGGGTGAGGATTTTGACCTCAAATGGATCAGGCACCACTGACATTTTGTTTCCAAACTTTGTATAGTTTATTTATTAGTATTAATATACATTTTACAAATACATTACAGTACATTTAGCCAGATTCCCTTGGGTGCCCTCCTAAATAAAGAACGGACTGTATTATGTTTGTTTCTACAAAACAAGTCAGGAAAAAAGCAGCACTACAGTGGTGAACCAGACTGAGGCAGCATTCAGACCGACTTAAGCTCTGATTGGGGGGAAAAGCTGCCCTTGAATGAGGCCAGTCCAGTGGGACAACCAAAGGATTGGACATAAAGTCAAATACAATTAACCCTGAGGGGGACATGAATGTCTAAATGTCATGGCAATCCATCTAATAGTTGTTGAGATATGTTAGTCTGGACCAAAGTGGTGGGCCATGGTGGCCATTATTACCGTCCTTAGAGCCTTACCGCTATGTGACAAAACAAACAAGCATCAGAGTTAAGGCTTCACACCGAAATGAGTCAGCAGTCAATTAGTAGTAAATAAATTTAACAGAAATAACCTTCATCCACAGCGTTGCAGAGGAGGGCTAGTCCACACAGCATTCCGGGATGGGAGAAAAACATGTTCTGGTTTATTGGCATTTCTTTAAACCAATCACAATCGTCATGGGCAGCGCTAAGCTCCACACGGAGCCGCTGTAAAAGTAGCCTCAGGAATTAATTTGGTGGAACGTGTGTACGTTGTATTGTTTTAGTCGTGCAACAGAACACTGGCTGTCTCAATTTACCATGCAGAGATCTGAGGAGCAGTTAACCATAGCCCTCATAAATCGGACGGAAATTTTAAATTACAACACAAAGAAAGCGGAAGGTAACGGACATCCGGGCGAAAAGTGTGTGATCTGGCGGAATTTCCGGCAGCACCGGAGCAATCCCGGAAGTGGAATGTCGTGGATACAGATTAGAAATAATCAAGTCAGATTCAGGTGAATATTTAGCTTTTTTTTGTCACAGGAGTGGTGTATTTTCCGCTAATTGGTTTTGGGAAAACAAAAACTCTCACTCGGTATCGCCCAAAGCAACGCTAGAACAGTACAAAGGTAGGACGAGCCCAAATTCTCACATTTCAGACGTCCGGTAGGCAGCTAGAAGTGAAGTTGTTTTAAAAGGTTGCTGTTAACAACCCTCCCATGGATAATGTTTTATGTTTGTTTTGAAACTGGTATGAGAAGAAGCTAAAGTGCTTCCAGAAATCCCTGGAAGGCTTGATAGGTTTGTCTCATGAATCAGAACATGATAATGGGCGTATTCACAGTTATAAACACAATAAACTGTTTGGCAGGAGAGATGCTTCATGGAGCTTATTGTTGTAATGTCAGTTTGAGGGAGGTAGAGAGACCACATTTGAGACAAACAATAGGCTAAAAGCCTACACGACATGAGACATGTTATGATTGTCCCCTGTTCTAATTGTTGGTCAATTGAAACTATCTAATTGAATCAGTATGAATCAAAGCCCAACACTTAAATAACTGTAGCTCAGCAAAGACATTTGCTGTTTTTCTCTCATGTATTACATGACGGAATATAATCTTTTTTTCTGGGTCTTTTCTAGTTACCTATCACTCAAAGGTTTTTATCCATAATCAGAGCAGTGCCAAAGTTCGAAAACATTTTTTTAAAGTGTTTTGTTGAGATTGAAAGTTCATTTCACAAGTTCCATTTGACCTTGTCTTGTGAGTTGTGAAAACAAGGTCCACCACAATACATACACATTTTATTCACATGCATTACACGTGATAATTCTGTTGACGATGCAGATCATCAGGTTGAAGTAAGAGCCTGAGTGTGTCAGACAGAGCTGAAAGTGATTGCTGTTAGTCTTGGTCTTAAAAATGGTAGACTTTGTCAGGCTGGGGCTTTAACGCCACGGGCCAGGGTTGGGATATGGCTGGAGTTGTTGCCTTGTGCAGGGCTCTACTGCTGGGTAGCTTGTGAATTTCCAACCTGGGGATCAATAAAGTTGTATCTTATAACCTATAATGATACATCCTCATTTATTTGTTGATTGTATTTTGTATTGTTAATCTGAATCTGCAAAGTAACTTAAGTTACTTAAGCTACCAATTTGAGTAAAAAGTACAATATTTGCCTCTGAGATATAGTGAAGTAGAAGTATAAAGTAGCAGCAAATGGAAATACGCAAGTAAAGTACCTCAAAATTGTACTTGAGTAAATGTACTTAGTTACTCTCCACCACTGCTGTATTTGCCAAACAGGCTGAGCAACTAACACAAACACACATTACTGTGCTTCTGTGTTCACACCAGACAAACATTTATCTGTAGTCATCTTTTGACCTGTCTTGCTCCCACAAAACAACTGTTGCTATAGTAACCAGGGCACAATCACTGACCAGCAGGAAGTGTGGAGCTTTTCGGGTTAATGAGAGCTTCCGTGTGGGAAGGAGTGTGTTCACAGCAGGAGGGAGACCTCTGAGTCATTCAGACAAAGGGGATTTTCCATGTTTTTATGACAGTGGGAATATTGTTTTAGTGTCCCAGGCTATTCATTTTTTCCTGTCTGGGACATTTTTTTATTGTGTATACCTTTTAAAATATTTCCACTATTTTATTAATAAAGTAGGAAAACACACGTGATTTGTAAGTTTTGAGTTATTTATTGTCATATGCACAACAATTACAGAGAAGCAGTCGTTGCTTATTAAATATGTAGGCTATAAAAAGAAAATCATGCAATGAAAACAATTTGAATCTAAGACATAAAATAGTTCAAGTTAAGTTAAATATGGAGATAAAATATAACATATAATAATAAATAACTCATTTTATATTTTAAATAGGCCATGTTATATTTTTCATTTGTTCAATTTCACTTGTTTCATCTAATCAACTACATCACCTAATTTGAGAGAATGTAATCTTGCTCGAATCGGCCTTTCTTATCCTGTTTTATTTCTGGTTCTTGACTTTTCTTCTGAATCAGCTAAACTGCAGTGGAAACGAGGAGCTTTCCAACTGGCAAAATGATTCAATTAAAATACAGGTTTTTAAGACAGACTTTTTGACTAAGATTGATGCTGTTTGAGTCTCAGTAGGATACATGTAATCTATCAGACCAAGGTTGAAGAGTGTTGTACTGCTGAATACATACAGTCTTGTTTGGGGGCTGCAGCACGAAATGGCCTACAGCCAGTTTGGCTGGACTTCAGGTCTGTGAGTAATTGTTATGTGCTGATCTTGGACCTAAGCTGTAGTACCCGCATGCACACACGCACAATTGCACGCACGCCCGATCACGATGCGCCACGATGCATCATGATGCGTCACCATAGACTAATAATATACAGTCTATGTGCGTCATCTCCTCAGTTATTATATAGGCCTATTGCTACACATTGTTTTCATCAACTAATTCAAGCAGTCAGGTATACGTTGAACTCCCCTTTTTATTGTATCTGCTCCTAAAAAAAAGACACCTGAATTTAGCGGAGTCTGAACACAACAGACAAAAGGCAAAACATTTTTTTATTTTAGATCAGGTTTTTGTCGGTCAATGGCGCGATCACTTCCCGCTGCCTCAAGATAGCAATAGAATTCACCAATTCACCTGAACACACCTCCCTGTAAGACCAGCACGCCCATGGGTGCAAATGTGGGCGCAGGTGCATTTGCTATTTAAACGACGTGGGCGCTGGATGGTCTTAAAATAGCAGACACTCATATGCATCGGGCTTTGCCCCGAGCTGCGCTGGTGTAAGATAGGGCCCTAAATGTAATGGACTGGAGGCCACGCCCACCGTAGCCACATGACAACGCCCGCCCTCATCTACCCTATACCGGATTTTACCCATTCTCATCTGGTCACCCTAGAGTAGGATGATAATTGTCTGTGGGTTGGTGACTACAAGTGACACAACTGTCACATACCAAGGATTAGTACAGCTTTAATCAATCCATTTTAAAATGTTTCTTTAATGCTGTGAGGAATGAACAACATGTCCTCACAACTTGAAACGTCTTTAGCCCCTTGTCAAGAGTAGGTCCTGCAGTACACACACACACACACACACACACACACACACACACACACACACACACACACACACACACACACACACACACTCTCAGTGGCTGTGCTTCCGCATTTTGGCAGGTTATCAACATTATTTCCATCTTTCTTTAGTTTCCCATCATTCCCAGCTGTTCACATCTATCAAGACTCCACTCATTAGCAGCAGGCAATTAAGGGGCTGGAATGGAGATATTGTTCTGAATCCTATTCAAACACACACACACACACACACACACACACACACACACACACACACACACACACACACACACACACACACACACACACACACACACACACACACTGACATCGAATGTGGTGTTGGTGTTCAGGCAGAGCAGCAGTGTAATCAGTAATACTGCTGCAATATCTCGACCATGATCTGCTTTCAGCTGTTAGTTCAGCTGAAGCTGCAGCTCACTGGGACCGGTTCCTTCATCATATCAGGAGAAACCCTCTGTCTCCATTATTGAAGGATACAAAACAAGTGCAGAGGGATCGGAGCGAATAAACTGTAGTCGATTAACAAGTGATGACATGGGGGCCGGCCTGCATCCAAATTACTGTGACTCACACAGTGTGGGTGTTGTAGAAAAACTTGTACTTCAGTCAATCTCCATTTTGATGAACTAATAGAATAAACTTGATGAGCCTCAGTTGCCCTTTCTTGAATATATAAGTTTACTACAACACAAACCCACAAATATATCAGAGAAGTACATTTAATACCTCTGTACTTTTACTTAACTAAGATTCTAAATCTAGGAATTCTACTGTGCTTTAAGTGTTTTTGCACTACTTTAGTTAAGGATCTGAGTACTTTTCCACCATTGATGGTCAGTAAATACCTCCAAACTGCTTGTGAAATCACAGTGTGTCACATTTGAAGTTACCCTTGACAGGGATATGCTCAGTAACAAAAGGATCGGTGGAGTAATGTAACTAATTACGTTTGCTTTTGAGTAATGAGGAAAGTAATGTAATAACTTTTTTAATGTAATGAGTAACTGATTCCTTTTTTTTCCCTCGTCGAATAATAAAGTACAGACTCAAACTTCTGCCAGGACACAAAGTACAAATGAATTTGAAATAAACCAGTAACTAACAGTGGGAGCTTTATATTTTATGACTTTTAAGCACATATTTTAGTTTCTCTCCTTCACTCAATCACTCTCTCTCCTTCTTCCCATGTCTACTGTGCTCTGAGTGACCCTGCTAGCATAGTTTGACCATAAACGGGCATGAGAGACAGCTGAATTCTTAGAAACGCACAAACATAACGTGTAGATGTGCACATGTACGTATATACACACAAAGACACACAACAGAACATTTGACTAATTTTAGTTCAAAAGCGTTTAATGCAAACTCCACATGCTCCTTTTAGCAAATAAAACAACATGCTACCCAGGCAGCTCAGACTCCTTTTGAGAAGCTTTGTAGCTAATTTGTCTTCTGCTTAACATGGAAGTCATTATGCTGTGTAAATTGCAGCCCACTGAATGAGCGGTTTAAGTACAACTTTCAGCTTGAGAAACGGTTTCTAATTACCCATCGCGCTGTACAATTGAATGGCATTGTACCACAAACCACAGCACACGCACACACAGCCATGCTGACCTCCCTGTGCCAAGATGGGCTCCCTGCAGCAGCTGTGACTTCATGCTTATAACTGAAGACCTGTATTGTGTTACAGTGGACAGGAACCTTAGATAATACACTGGAGACAGGCAAACACAAAGGTACAGACAGATTACAGTAAGATGGGATACATATGTAGAGAAGAGGTGGTGAAGGATGGGAAGTCATCTAGAAGGACATTAATCAAAAGAGAAAAAACAATTAAAGAGGAGACAGAGGAAGGATGATCATGTACTGTTGCTGGTCAGAGAAAATGCAAAATGCGGAAAAAAGAGGAAGATTAGAAGGGGAGTTTGGTCCAAATCCATATAATACAACTACTGCTGCCCTTAGACAACAGTCCAAATCATTTCTCTGTGTATCTGCCTGTGTTGAGGTTATTCATGTGTGAACCATAAGGATGTACCTTTATGATCGGAAGAGGAACAGGAAAGGAGGAGGCTTCAATAGAACAGTAGAAAAATATTTGTGACAGGAAATGAAATTTTTTTACATGCAGAGTGAGCCTTAGATGCCCTTTGCATGGTTGTGTGAGATAGACAGAGACTGTGTGTGCATGTGCGTGTGCACTCACGTGTTCATATTGTATTTAAGACACGCTGTTAAGAGCTTGAGGGAGCAGGCGTGGTTTTTCTGGCCTGTACTGGTTTCATCACTGGAAACAGTTTTTGCTTCTCAGACGTGCTGAAAATGACTCTAATCAACAACAGATCTCACTTTCATCATCACCAATTGTTTCTGATAACTTTGAGTAATTTAGATTTTTTTGTCAGAGAAAAAAGTGATTGCAGAACAGACTAATAGCTTCTCATTCAGTTTTTAAACATCAGCTGCGATACTTGTAAAACGGTGCCAGAGCTTGAACAGTGCCTGAACTGATACTTAATACCATACGATAAAAAAAGAAGAGAACAAAACGACAATTGGCGACATTAAAGAACTGCTTGGTTATTGCTAAGGCCATATGATCAAATTAAAATAATTTATTTAAAATGTAATAATTCTTATTAATGTTATCAGTCAATTGCTGTTAGAATCACTAGATGGCAATAGGGTACTTTACAACAACAGCTTGAGTTGCACTTGAATGCACCATGAGCTTACGAGGTGTAATTGAATGCACCATTAAGTCAGTGTTGTTTCTGATCTCTGACTCTGGCAGTGGCCATAGTGTCTCAAAGTGCAGCTGGTCTACGCTGTGTCTTTAGCTGCAGACTGTTGTACATCCCGGTGTTGGAATCCTATTGAGTGAAATACAGCCACACTTTAATTTCAGCATTTTCAGCCAGCTCCTAGTTAACTGTAGGCTAATACGATCTGCTGCCAACCAGTGTGCAGCGCAGGCATTTAAGTGGCATCGAAATGAGGCACTTAAATCTGAGTTGTCATTCGGTCCGGTAGATACCGGTCGTTTAGAAGCCAGTTCCATATTGTACTCGACTCAAGTGAGGCTTTTATTTTATTTCAACATGTCTTCTTACATACATGTTTGTAATTTCCAACAGTATGTTTTCACCTACAACATCAAGAGAAAAGGCAGTGAGCTGAAACATGTTAAAATGTAGAGCTGAGGGAACTGCAGAGTGACTCTCTGTGGGTTTGTCACTTACACATAGTCGTTGGATCCAATGGTAATATAAAAATGTTGATTAGTTCAGCTTTAAAGTATCTTAATTTTGACACAGATCATGACACAGTATTAAGGGTTAAAGTGTCTAAACTACATGACCTATGTCCAGCTCATTTCATTGAACTTATATTTTCTACATACCAGTTTTTTTTTACAGTGGACATACACACAGTGTCATTCTCCATTAGTTACTCTCAGAGTGTAAACAACTGATCATGTGTTGGCTGTCGTTCAAATACGCAGCCCGCCTGCTCTCACAATGTGTTGGTTCATGGGGATTGTGCTCTGGTCATTGTGGGATGGCGTGTGGACAGGGTGGGAACATCTGGATCTGAAATGAAGCTCGGACACTAACTGACAAAAAGCCAACCACAGTCTGCCTGCCAGAATATCCATTAGATCTACTAGGCCTGGGAAACACGGAAACATGCACACACAAAATAGAAAAGGAGAGGGAAGAGAGAGGAAATAGAGGGTGTTTCACAATTGTCCTGATTTTCACACATTTCACAGATTTCCTCCAGAGGAAAACAAGTTCACATTTGAGTCAACTACAGTATATGAGGACACTTTTGTGCTGTTGTGCAAAATTTGCCTCATATAACCCCCTCCATTGGCTATCAGTCAACAAGTGCATGACAAACAGCATACAATATGTTGACGTTGGTCTGCTGTCTGCTCCTCTAAGGGAGCATAAATGCCCCATGAGACAGTGCCCCCCACCCCTCTAATAACACCCCAATCCTCTCCAATGACCCGGCTTGGACGACATCACCTCAGTGAGCCTAATCAAAGACAACGATGAGTCCATAACAAATGTAGTCACCAGATGTTGATTCCAAGTCCTAAATCCTTAGTATTGTATTCAACACACAAACCACCCAGAGAGCAAGTAATCCATGCCCGAAATATGATTAGTAAAAGAGCATTAAGAGCTTTTGTTACATTTCAACTAATAGTTGTTTTTTTCATAATGTATAGGGAAACTTGAAATTAAAAATGCCCTTAAGCACAAGCCCTAACGTCAGTATGCTAACATTTTCACTCCCTCAGTTCTTCAAGGGTCGATCCCTTCTCAAATCCATGTGTTTACAGAGTAATGGAACATCGCTTAAGGGTAAGTCGACAAGGGCTCATCAAAACCCTAATAACACACACCACACGACTTTGCAGGAAATGGGTGGGTCATACACAGACGCATGCAAACACTTAAAACCGAGGCGAAAAGAGATAAGTGAGTATTTGACAATTTCTAGGAATGTCTCACCCACTGAATTTGGTTTAAATATGCAGTTTGGCACATCTATGACTGTATCTCTGACTCTTGTATATATTACCCCATGCATATCTCAACAGGTAATTTTTTACAAGCTTAGAGAAATATGTTGGAAAGGTAGTGTTTTCAAATATACTCCTGTGACCTTAAACAGCAGTAATTTATTATAAAGCAATTATTTTAATGGGAGGTCTGTTCTGGATCACATACCTCTTTCCTGAGATACAACATCCATGAGGTTTCTGTACCACTACATATACAGTCTATGCTTTATACCCTACAACCCCCCCGCTCCCCCCCACCCCTCCCTACACACACATCTTTGTCCATACACACAATCTGTCTGTCAGTTAGTAAATTAATCAGCCAGTGTGTTGGGCAGTCAATTGTGCATCTGTTTTGGTACAAAGACCTTCAAAATGCCTCTATGAGCTCATTAAGGGAATTCTGGCTTCAGAGAGAACTGGGACCACAGCCAGAATAATATTGTCATGATCCTGGAACACATTTATCATCTATAGAAACTCTTCACTGCATGAACCAGTCCTCCCATATCGAGGCTGCATACCTTCTTTCATCTTCATCTTGTTTTGTTTTCCCTTACTTATCTGTTTCCTCCAATTTGTTTTCAACCAATGATGGCTTATGAAGAAAACAATGATGTACAATGATCTGTGTTTTTGTGTTTCCCTCCTCCTATCCTCACAGTCCTCACAAACTTGGGGGCCCTGTTGGGGCCCTGTTGCTTCTCATCTCTCTGTACTGTACTTCTCAAAGACACTACAGACAGTCTCTTTACTTACTTTGCCAATGTGCTGCACTGATGAACACCCTGGGTTTTCACAGTGTAAGCCTTTCAGAAGCAAAAAAACACCGTTTTGTATGTTAATAACCATGTTTTTTTTTTACTTTGCCTAGGCAGAACATTTTTTTTTTTTAACAGTCAAACTTGACATGATAATATGACGTCACCTGCATTATGGCGTTTTTCCATCACGCGGTACCTGCTCGACTCGCCTCGACTCTACTCGCCTTTTTTGGTTTACCATTACGAAAAAAAGTCCCTTGTACCTGCTAACAGTTACTTTTTTTTAGTACCACCTCCGTCCAGGTTCCAAGCGAGCTGAGCCGATACCAAAAGGTGACGTGAAAACCTGCAGACTACTGATTGGCCAGAGAGAATCGTCACTAATCACTGCGTCATCATTGCTAGCGACAGACGGGGGTGTCCTGAACAAACCCGCCATTTTTAAATAGTTTAGCCAGCTGTGTTTTTTTTGCTGCCTCCAGCTTCTTTTGAAACAAAAGTTGTCTTCTGGCAACAGCCACATGCTGAGAGTCAAAAACAACACACCTTCGACGTTCTGTGTGCGTGCCGTGTTAGGTCACGGCAGTTTCCTGCGGCGCCACTATGACGACCAGTCACGCTTGCCTCAGGCATAAGGTGTACTAAATCTGCAATGGAAAATGGAGGGCGGGGCACCGCGGTCGAGCCAAGTCGAGCCGAGTCAAGCAGGTACCATGTAATGGAAAAACGCCATTATAGTCTATGTAGACTGCACTTACTAGAGAGGAGGATTCTTATTTGATGTAAAAAATGGCTTTGAGTGTAAGCCATGTTTACAAAGTTTAACATTAACTTGACTAGTTAATTAGAGTGACTAGCTTTTGTCTCCAATAATACAAAATTACATTAGTACACTGGGCCTCTTAACCAAACTGAATGAGAGATTTGCTCAAAGGGGTCAAGTCAGTTTTATTTCTATAACCCAAAATCACAAATTCATCTCAAAGGGCATACAGAGTGAACGCTGGGTGAATAACAGACAGTACTTTGCTATTTCATTGCTGAGTAGCTGTTAGGGTGCTGCTGTTTATTCTAAAGTGTTGGGTACTGTAGGTTTGTGTGAGTGTCACCAGATTGCGTCTAGGTGGTTGCTATGGTGTTTGGTGTGGTTGCTCTTGTAATAATACGTGGCTGCTGAGATGTTTCAGATGATTAGTAGGTTGTTCCAGGAGGTTACTGTGGGACTTTAATATGGTTGATAAGATGTTTCTGCTGGTTGCTATGGTGTTACTAGGTGGTTGCTAGGGTGAAGTAGGCCATTTCCATATTAGGTGGTTTCTGAATGGATTGAAAATAAGATGACATCAGCTAATTTTTAACACTATTAAACAACGAAGGATAAAATAGTTGCCACTGTGATAACTTTCCAGAGTTGTAAAATCCAGTCTGTGAATATAACAAACCTTTTGTATGGGTGAGTATTATTGTAACATGCAAACTTGGGATATATAAATACCCAAAACAACCATATTCTAGGAAAAATACAAAGTACAACAATCATGAACTCAGAAGACTAATTGATGAAAGGAGCAGGAAGAAATCTCACATTAAAACAGAGGAAATTGCATGCTGCACACCAAAATATCCAAGTATCTTTAGTCACATGATGAGTTACAAAGGTTGAGGTCTTGTTTAGGTATGTAAGTGCTGCTCTAGGCTACACTGTTCATCAGATCATGAACTGTGAGCCAGAAAGATAATAGGAGTCTTTCCAGATGTTGGTCTCTCCACAGTTGGTGGTTCTCCTCTTACACTGGCAGCAGCGCCTGTACTGCTCAAGCTTATCAACCAGGAGTTGACCAGCAGACCTGACCACAGACAGAAAGCAAAAAAGCAAAAGAAGAATGATTGAATGACCAGAAAAACATGTTGTACAGCAACGTGACATCATGAATTCGCGTAAACATACACGCCACCTTCTAAAGCCAAGTGGTGTGTTATCTGTACGCATTTTGAGCTATCCGCGTCTACGCCGTATAAAGCGGACGGGTTGCAGTGCAATAAGTGGCGTATGTATGACACGCCAATTCGTATGCCATTTTGGCGTGTTATCAAGACGCAGACATAATCGCTTTTCGGACGGTTGGGTTTAGGAAAACAATAACGGGGTTGGGTTTAGGAAAAGAAGAAAGCGACGGTTGGGTTTAGGAAATGTGACACGCGGGACACGATCGCCGGTCTCCTGGGTGAAGGTCCTGTGTTGTTTGACCCATCCACTACCCCAACCGACGTCTCTATGCGGATTTTCGGGCTTTCATACTACTCGCTACGTCGTTAATTGACACGTACTCGCAAGGTAATGTAAGTCAATGGAGGCCAAACGGCGTCGATAAACACGCTAAAAAGCGATTATGTGTCTTGATAACACGCCAAAATGGCATACGAATTGGCGTGTCATACATACGCCACTTATTGAGATCAGTCTGTATATAGCATGAATGATGTAGGCCAAGGTGTATCTTTTAGGGCAGTCAGTACCAAGGTCCTGTACATCACAATCAGATGAATGTTGTAACCAAACTCAGGAGAGCATTTATTCACAATTAGAGCAATATGTACAGTGTTACAGCCTTTCAAAGTTGGATATGTTTTACCTTTAATCAAGCCACTTTAAATTCTTGTGTGCAAGATGTCAAAATGGGCCAGTTGTTTGTGTCTTAGATAGCAAGTCTGAAACTAGGAACTAAAATAAGGAACATTGGGCGTCATTCACCGATATCTTCCTAAGTTTTCTCTTAAATATGTTCTTAAGAAGGTTCCTAAGAAAAGTCTACGTCGGATTCATGATGTGTTCTTAAACAGCAGATTTGTTCGCATCTGTGTTCTTAGGATTGATGAATCCCACGTCTTCGTAACTGAAAGCGCGTGCCAGTTGTTCCTAATTAGCATAAGAAAACGCCCCGCAAATTCCCTTATAAGGACATGACACTTCCTGTGCACCTCCTGGGAGACAGGTTTTCGGAGATTGTCGGAGCCCCGGTGGAGGAAGTACTGAATCTCAGTACTTAAATAAAAGTACAAATAACCAGAGACATATTTACTTTAGTAAAAGTAGAAGGTGTCCACTACCACAAACAAGGCCTGGCTTTTAAAAAAAGTTCCTATCCTAACCAGCATAAAATGGAAATGTGTTGTTAGAATCGTGGATGTATTTTATTTTCTTTAACCATGCAAGTAAGCAAATAAAGTGTGTGAAGCAGCGCAAATGGGGAGATGTGAAAAGGTCCAGCCAAATAAATTAGATATGAACGCGTCTTACGCAGCCTGGCGGAGGAGGAAACGACGCTGTGGAAAGAAATAGATGGCAACTATGATTTAAAAACGGGAATAATAAAAAATAAACATTTTAATTTTCACTTTTACCGGAGGCTGTATTAACGAGGGTCAGCGGCGCTGCGCCCGGGCTCTGGAGCACCGGAGCCGGCTTGGATCGGCAGTGCCCTATCTACGGCAACAAAACTTCACTGGTGAGACAAACGTGTGACGGTCAGGAAGACGTTTTGGCAGGGGGGAAACTGATCAGAAAATGTAACGGAACATTGTAGAAATGTAGCAAAATGTAACAAAGTAATAGTCAAAAGTAGAGTCTACTTAAGTAAAGTACAGATACGTGAAAAATGTACTTAAGTACAGTTACGAAGAATTTGTACTTTGTTAGATTCTACCACTGCATTTTTGCCCTATAAATAGCGACCAATCACCAAAAAACGAAGGATTTAATGAGTTTAACTGCTAATGTAAATTGCAGTGTTAGTGTTTTTTTGCATAATATGATTTCTTTTTCAACAAATGATCAGAAATACATTACAGTACAATACTATCATTGTAAACGACTGTAGAATTAAAGAAAATGCAGTAGCCAATCATTTGGAGCAAATTGTCATCACTCAAATGTGCGTAAGAGTGCTTTTCAGTGTTCGTAGATTTTGTTCTTAGCCAAGAACAAATCCAAGTTAAGAAAACATTAGTGAATGCCAGAATCTTCGTAAAAAGTGCGTAAGAAGGGTTTAAGAACACATTTCTTCGTAAGAACGGTTGGTGAATGAGGCCCATTGTCCCAGGGTGCAACAAATTTTATGCCAGTCAGACTAGGCATGGGACGGTTACCGGTTTAAAGGTTTGAAAAAGTCGCAGTTTCAAAACCACTAAAATCTGCCGTCATACCGTTCCTGCGGTATAAGCTGAGGTTATCATACCGTCAGAATGTTATACCGGCTCATGCCTGAGTCAGACTAAGTACCACATTGTGTGAGTGAATGGTTAACAAGCGTATGATTATTTAAATAGATGTAAATGCATGGGTGAATGTTTATGCAGTCGCAAGGTAGTCCTACATCTACACACCTCAGGAAGTGCCTCTCCTCGTCCTCTCGCTGGTGTTTGAGCTTCACACTACGACTCCACTCGTCCTCCAGTGACTTACTGATGTCCTGCTTCTTCTCAAAGCGACTAATGCGGTCCAATATTAACCTGGACAGAAAACATACCACAGAAAGTTTCCACAAAAAGAAAACATTTTTGGACTAAGGTTTTCCTTTACTCACTCCATTTTGTTGTGTTTGAGAACTTCTCTCTCTTTCTCCAGCTGTTCTCGGCGGTTGTGCAGTTCTTCTTTCTTCCTCTGAGTGGCAGCGTTGCAATTTACCTGGAAGAGCTGTCAGTATGTAAAATAAAATTACATCAACTTTGATAAAATAGTAGACCAATTTAAAAAAAAAAAAAAAAACACAAGACTTACAGTAACAGGCCTGAGAATATTTGTTGGCTGGTCAACCAAAAGACAGTGGTAGAAAAGAAGTACATTTACTCAAATACTGTAGGTATGATTTTGAGAAACTTGTATTTTACATAGTATTTACATCTTTTGCTACTTTATACATTAACTTCACAACATTTTAGAAGGCAATATTGTAGTTTTTATTCCACCACATTTATCTAACATCTATAATTTGTAATCATTTTGCTGGTAAACATTTGACATAACAAAAATGTGATGCATTTTTTAATTTTAAGCCCCCACCCTATTTAAAGAAGTTTAATTATCTACATCTCAACCAACTGCAACATAAAATTGCTGATTAAATGTTAATGGATCAATGATTGAATGAATGAATAATCCAATAATATAATTTATAATAATAGCACATTTATTCTACACTGTGGTATTGCTACTTTTACTTCAGGTTCTGAATACCTTTTCTGTCACTGTCATTGCAAAAAAAACCTATGCAGAGATAATTAAACAACTATGAGTTCTTATTTATGACATCTGCAAGAGGCCACATGTGGAAAAATGAGGTTTATGGCAGCAATAAGAAACAGAGGTGACCTTCTGGGCCCTCTGTCGGCTCTCTGCGTTATTGGCTGCTCTCTCACAGCGGTTAAACCCGGAGTTGTCATGCTGGCACTCTGGAGGGTCTGTGCACTTCTTATCTCCCACCTAAAGGACAGAACAGACTCATTTCAGTTTTAAGGTTACCATAAAGCAGACCATGGCATAATACAGCTTCCGGGCCAGATATGCCATGGTGGCCATGTCCTTTCTGGCCGACAAGATCAAAACAAAGCCCAGTGAATTTTATTTTGCTGTTGCCCTTTGTTGTTATCCCCAAAAAAATATTGGTTATCAATTTTTTTTTTTACTATGTCAAACTCAATGCAGCAGAACCAGAGCTATTGTTTAATATGCCATGCATTATTCTTCCTTTTCTAAATGTACCCTGTTTATGCTAGTAGCTGCTAATGTAGAAAATGAAAAAATGCCTCAGATGTCAATCGTGGTATGAGGATTTATAACTGTATTGTGTTAATGGATCTATTTAATATATGTATGGTTTGTGATGATTGATGCTTGATCTGCTGCCACTTGCTCGCACAAAACATGTTACAGAGTCCATGGTAGAACTTCAGACATTACCACAAAGTAATGTAATACGTGTGGCAGGGCACCTTTAAAGTCTTCAGCTACAACCAATGCTGAGTCAAGAGCTCCCCAAGACCTGTAAACAGACTTTGTTGTGTAAATCTATGCTTCTTTATTAACAAAGAAACTGGAATGATTTTGTTTAGAAAATGTGTTTTTTTGAGTCGGGAAATAAAAATCAATAACATGTTTTTAATGCTTTAAGTGTTTTGGTCAGCCTGCTGGCACTAGTTCCCTTAACTGGCAGGATGGGCGGCAGCTATACTCTGCTGCCTTCCTTTGACCTACAAACTTCCTCAAGCTGAACAACACAACAGCACAGTTAGACATCCGTAATATTATCTGAACCTGAAATGCTTTCGTAATCAGAGAGGAATACAGAAGGGACAACATTATTTCTGTAAAAGATCTCAAATATATATTTTTAAAGCCTATTAACACCAGAGCTAACTAATACTAACATTATAATAAAAACCAATGACCAAGTATTCTCTCTTGCTGCAAGTGTTTGTAAAACATGTTGAAATGCAAGAACATGTATCACCTAATGTTAACTTCATGAACTCAAATCATTGTCTGTTTACTAAATTGCTTGTGTCTGAAAGTCAACTTTGTGAAGACATTTTCTTGCCTGAGTGTCCAGAGCCCTCTTGTAATGCATAGTTCTCTTGTGTTTCTGCTGGAGCTGCTGAGCCTTTTGCAAAGCTATCCTAAAACACACACACACACACACACACACACACATACACACACCAGATGACACACTATTTATCACAACAGATGACTATATGAAATGCCAGAGCAGTATCGCTGTTAAGGACTCACTCCTGGACCAGCTGGACCTGGTCTAGACGCTCCATGAGGAGACGGTTCTGCTGGTCCTGAACATCATGTTGCCGCCGTGTCTCTATCTGGCTCTGTAGCTCGTTCATGTAGCGATGCTGCTGGATCCTCCTGGCAGGAGTGAAGGGCCGAGCCGGGAAGACAAATGAGGTCTAAACACAAGTAGCCCAGAGAAGACTTTGAATTTTAACAGCTTGAGTTAACTTCAAAAGATGCAGTGAGCGACAATAGTTAATACATCTTATTTCATGTTTAAAGTAATAATCCACAAGATTGGTATTGATGCTCAGCATTTTTTCTGCAATAGCCATTCAATGTATTTATATTCAGTAAAACAACATGAGTTTGTTTGGCAAACAGACCCTCCTCTGATGGACTTCTTACAAACTAGCTGCTCAAGGAGTGTTACCACCAGGACTGAAATCCTGAAACGCTTTAACGTCCAGGTTCTACTCACAGGCAAGAGAGGACAGTAAGTTTTCTCTTTCTTCTCTGACATTTTCAGGTTGAATGTAGCAACCTGCTTTGCATGCTCACGTTGCTCATTCAGCTTTTCCTGCCAGATGAACACACAAAAACACATGCCTTTTATCATCATATTGACTGGAAAAAATAGACATTGAGCGCATGACATATACAGGGTAAAACATGAACTTTTAAGGGAAGTTTTATTGAACCATGAAATAATATTGGCAAAGTCAACGTGCAAAGCACTTAAAGTTTTTTTCATTTACAATTTTAATATCCCACATGTCCAACACCTCTTTCCCAGCACTGTTAAGTGGATAAAGCTGTTTTCTCAGCTCTCTGGCCCCAACCAGTCTGGAACCACCCTTAACTCCTCAGTTGTTGAGATATTTTTAGTCTTTGTGTTTTTCTTGCTGCTTTCACGTTCTCTTGAAATAATGCTTGAGTTTTATCTGACTTCTGCCTCTGACCAAGGGACCAGCAGTTAATCCAACCACAGTTTGTGTTTTGCTTTGACTAAAAACCACAAAAGAATCCCGAGAGCACTCACAAATCGCAAAGACTCTGGGAAGGTCAATGTTGGTCTCTGAGTCGGTCCGGACTGCAATATCTTGACTACTTGATAAATAACTATTTGATTGCTATTTGGTTCATTCATGTTCCCCTCAGGATCATAATCACTTTTTGTGATCCCCTTCATGTAGCACCATCATCAGCTCAAAATGTAATTTTATCCAATACTTGGGTTTATGACCAAATACTTACAAAACATTCTCATCAGCCTTTGCTGTGTTTGTATTACAGTAATTACCTAATGTTGCTAAACTAACGTGGTGACCACGATAACCATTACACATCCTGACGTAACCATGCTGACATTAGCATTTAGCTCAAAGAGGCTGTTTGGATGTTTCAGGGGAATTGGTCTGTCGACGAAGTTCCACTTCCGGGATTACTGCGTTGCCGCCGGAAATTCCGCCGGGTGACATTCTTTTCGGCCGGATGTCCGTTACGTGTCGCTTTCTTTGTGTTAGAATTTTAAACTTTGGTCGATTTATGAGGTCTATGGTTGACTGCTCCTCAGATCTCTGCAGGGTAAATCCAGACAGCTAGCTAGACTATCTGTCCAATCTGAGTTTTCTGTTGCAAGACTAAAACAACCTTTGAACGTGCACACGTTCCACCAAAACAAGTTCCTTCCCGAGGCTATTTTGCAGCGGCACCGTGGCTATGTCCAGCGCTTAGCGCCACCCATGACGATTGTGATTGGTTTAAAGAAATGACAATAAACCAGAGCACGTTTTTCTCCCATCCCGGATGGTGTATAGACTAGCCAGACCCTCCAGTGCAGCACTGTGGAGGAAGGTCTGGCAAAGAGAGACTACAGGGGAATTAACACAGATTGACAAGCATTCCAGCAGTCACATTTGCACGAATGATGCAAAATGCAAATTTGCTTCACTTCTTGTCCTTGTCAAACACATCAAGTGCGCACAATGCATTCACGCAAACACACGGGTCACCCACACACCTGTTCTTCGTCCATGTACTGCTTGTCTCTCTGTTGTTCTCCAAGCAGTAAGAGTTTCTCGTACGCTTTCTCCTCTGCCTGCTGCTGCTCCCTCAAATAGACTGGAACGTTTCTTTGTGCCCGCTGCATACACAGGTAGCACAGTTCCTATGATGACAAGAAATGACAGTTATTACAATCATAAACTGTAATTATTAGTAACGTGAACATATAGTTATTTTCATTTTCCTCACAGGCTTTCAAATTTGTAGAGAATGCTGGTTTGGGTTTTATAGACTGTATAAAAGAAGTGGACATAGCCTACAGGTCTGAAAAGTGAAGCCAATGCATTCTTTTTAATGGCCAGCAGGGGACGACTCCACTGGTTGCAAAAATAATTCTGATTGTATATAAGTCTATGAAAAAATTATCCTGCTTTTCACTTGATTTATTACCTCAGTAAACAATCGTGTTCGGGCACGGTTCAAGGCAACTGGGCCAAGTATGAGTACGCCTTAGGCTTAGAGTAAAATAGACAATGTAAGTTATGCTTTAAGGTGTGGTGGCTACCTTGTGATAAACAAGACGCTACTGTGGCGACATGTAAATTATCATAGAGGCTTAGCAATGCGTATCCTCCCAAGCTACACCTTTCCAAAATGCCAAAAATGTAGTCCACAAACCGTCACTCTGGCTCCGCCCGCTTATTACAGGCCTACAGTCTATGACAAACACTCACCTGTCCAGCACGGGTGTGGCCAGAGCAGCTAACGTTCACGCGAGGTTCCTCTAGTTTGGGAGTGACCTCTGGTGGTGTGATGGAGGTGGTAGGCCTGGGAGGGGAAACCAATCCTTTACTTCTGTATATTGTTCATCAAAGAGACCGATGTCCCGTGTACATGTGCATTTTGGTGTTATCTTAATATGGTAAAGGGGATAATCTAAGCAGTGTGATTTCCTTGTGCAAAAGAAATTTTTGAATTAAATGTTACATTCTTGACAGATTATTAGATTGCTCTTAGGGCTGTGCAATTAATTGAATTTCGGCTCCCAACGATCACCAAAATAGTATACTCGAGAAAAAATGATTATTTTGCCATGTTCTGTTTTGCAAGAACACTCTTATTTTGTCTTGTGTTCTGAATGACACGCGCATGCGCGCACATCCGCCCCTCCTGAAGCCAGTCAGGGAGGCAAGTCGTGTGCATATCCTCCGCTGGAATTTAAAAACTCAGCGCGAGTAAAGATGGCAGCCAAAACCAACTCAGTTGTCTGGGAACAGCTAACGTTAGCTAACGCTGCCGTCCCTCTGCCTTTTGCCCCCCCCCCCCGCTGTAGTAGATGTTGTATTCCCCCCAACACGCTGTATTCACTTACTGTTTAAAACTTTTTCCAGCTTAGTGGGGGTGCATAGGCATACTGCTCAAAACCAACATGAAAAAACATAGTAATGTTCCCTCAGCATTTAGTTTTGTTGTTAAACTGTATGTAAATGAGCAGGGACGTTAAATCACCTGTTTCACGTAACGTTACTCTAAGGTACCGTCTATGTGCTGGATTTTTCCTAAGGTTAGCTAGCAAATAAGCCCACTGACAGCGACATTATTGTTAATATTTTGGCCCAATGTTTAGTAATGACAGTAGTAGTGGTCATAGTGAGTGAACATGTGATGTGAGATGCACATTGTGTTATGTCTGGGGATCTGTTCATTAGCTGTGTAACGTTATGTGTGATATCTGTAAAGCTGAACCGACTCACAGTAGTAAAACAGATTTTATTCTGATCCAAAGACGCTTTCTGTGAGATAAAGGACACTAACAGATTATACCCTGGACACTATCCATTATATCCAAATGTTAATGAGTAATTGTGTTAAATAATCGTGATTTCAATATTGACCAAAATAATCGTGATTATTATTTTTTCCATAATCGAGCAGCCCTAATTGCTGTAAACATGTCTACATGAACATATAAACATATAATTAATTTTACACATTATCTTTAGATCCTTCCTAGGTTGTGTAAGAGGGGATCTGCGAAAGATACATACAAACTGCAATTACCGTGTGTGGGTTGTGTGGATGGACAAATAATACAAGTTATTTCAGATATTTATTCCAAGTTAAGTGTGTGTGTGTGTGTGTGTGTGTGTGTGTGTCTCACTCCTTCTCTGACAGTGCAAGTAGGTAATGACAGAAGAGAAATCTGTCCCACAGCTAGTTGTGCATCATTGATGGAGCTGGAAGCTGCCTCAGGGCTGTAACAATGTAAGACCACCACTGAGCTCTCAGTTCTCACTGACTCATCTATACCTTCAAACAACAGCTCTGTACACTGCAAAGTGTACCTCCACAGAGATTGTGTGTGCTTGTCTGTCTGTGCGGTTTTGTGTCTTTGTGTGTGGTGTACTTGTCTGTGGCCTCCATGGGGGGTTTTGGATTCAGGTTTTCAGACAGGCTGACAGCTTTCATCTTGGCAGGCTGCAGTGGCTGATTAGTTTTAGATTCTCTCTGTTGGGGAACTTCTGTGGAGACATACAAGTCTGAGTAGGTTCACTGTTCCAAAACGTAACTGAACTTATCTTGCTCTTTAAATGGCAACTCCAGATTTATCGTTATTGATTCCGTCATTCTGAACTCAACAGCTATTCTTTCTTTGCTGTATCTTAAAGCTCCCATGGCATGACAATTTCACTTTATGAGGTTTTTTAACATTAATATGAGTTCCCCCAGCCTGCCTATGGTCCCCCAGTGGCTAGAAATGGCGATAGGTGTAAACCAAGCCCTGGGTATCCTGCTCTGCCTTTGAGAAAATGAAAGCCCAATATGGAATCTTCTCCTTATGAGGTCATAAGGAGCAAGGTTACCTCCCCTTTCTCTGCTTTGCCCACCCAGAGAATTTGGCCCACCCATGAGAAAGAGAGAGACATCATGGCTTTCAAACGAGCAAAGTGGCAGTTGGTCAAGGCCACACCCCCACCCTCCACCTTGCCCCCTCTCCTCAATAGCTACAGATACAGAAGTGGCACATACTAAGGAAAGCTCATTGTGGGACTGGCTCTAGTGGCTGTAATTCTGCACCAAGGCTGAATTTAGACTTCAGATACAGTATTAGGGGACCACTAAGATCTATATAAAAGCATCCGAAGACCACCCTGTCATGGGACCTTTAACCTTTGTTGCACCCTATTCATTTGGTTTTTGATAGAGATGGGTTTCAATAGCAGTTCCAAGTACAGTAGGTTCAATGCCTAGACTCATTAAGCTCTAACAAATTCTGTCTTTTATAACTAGCTATAGAGTTGCCCATTCTTAAATATTGCCTATAGTAGCCCACACAAAATTGAAAGTAAAAGCTTGAGTCATTTTGTTTAACATGAGAACTGGTTTGCTCCACCTCAAACTGCTGGTGCAACCAGTTCTTCAAGTGCACTGACACATCTTAAAAGAATGGTTTGACATTTTGGGAACTACTTATTACCTCTTCTGAAGAGTCCATGTTTTTTTAATCCTCTGTTTCCTCATTGGCAACTAGCAACTGCGTGGAGGAGGGGTGGGGGTGATGCGCGATCACGGAAGGTTTGCATCATGTGGACACGCCCACAGTTCTTTACTTTATGTTTCTATTACTTAGAATTCCTCATGGGGGCGACAGAAGCTATGCACTATAGCCTTAACTTAGCTTAGCGTACGGATTAAACTAATTATATAGAACGTGTTAATTCATGAGTTTAGAAGCACCAAAAGGTGGATTTTGTTATCTTTGGACAGATCCAGGCTAGCTGTTTCCCCCTCATTCCAGTCTTTATGCTAAGCTGAGCTAATCGGCCATTGCCTGTAGCTTTATATTTAACGGAGAGTCAGCTAACGTTTCAGCAAGAAATCAAAAAGGCCCCCACATGTTTATTTCAGATTCAGCCACGAAGACAACTAATATTTTTCCTTTGCAGCAAGTTGATAGGAGATTTGAAAGGATCTGGATTTGATTCAATACCTAATTTAGTGCAAAAAGCTCTTTCACTTCCTGCATTCCTCTGGTCTGGAGCTGGTGACAAGCACCATAGATCTTTGTCACCAGCTTTGTTGTCTAGCTGAGGAGAGCAGACAGTTGGCAAGGCGACAGGGTTGGCAGTCTGTGGCCTCTGCAGCCTGGACAGGCCACCAGACAGTAAAGAGACACTGCTCCCAGGTCTCTGCAGGGGCAAAAGTACAGATTATCTGTATCCATACATATGATTTACATTAATTATATACTGTACTGTAACATGCACTGTAACCTGCAAACACACATGCACTTCTTTATACTCACGTTGTTAAAGGCTAACAGCAGCCGACCAGTTCCATCCATGGCATTAATAAATTCTCTGTTGAACTTCATCCGTACCTTTGAATAACAACAGATGAGATTAGATTTACCAGAAAACCATCGTCATAGTCTGCAACTTAGAAATACAGTATGAGTAGGCGAGCCACCTGGTTGTTCTTGAACGATAAAACTCCAATTCCCTGGAAGGTGAGGAATATATTTTGTTCAGAGGCCAAAGCTCTGAACAGGAGAAGAAGAGTTTCTCTAATGCAGCCCTCCACTACGTCGCGACTGAAAGGAGTATCTTGTGACACAGCTGCAAAGTTCAGTTGCACAACTGGTAGGTGTGTTGCTGCAAGGGACATACACACAAACCAACAAACCCTTATAATAATATAATCATAATCATAATAATGACAGTGACCTAGCAACCACCAACTATCATAAGATTCTGATTGAAATATTTTTAAATCCTGATTGATGCATGGGAGTATGGGATATCACAAGCACAGAAAAAAAGAACTCTCTTGTAAAATAACCAAAAGTGTTACATTGTGTCTTTATAAGACCCCATCACTCATAACTAAAAGCTGATTAAAGGCCTTTCATTTCCTGATTGTATATATTTTATCCATTTGGTGGCACTTTTTGTTTTTCAGATGAGTTTGTGATTAAATAAATCTTCAGAAGTCACATGTATAGCTTTTCTTCAAAAATTAGCTCACCTGCAGCCATCGGCCTGAGCTGTTTTAAACCCAGCGACTGGACTAGTTTCCCAGCCAGGAGAAAGATGGGTCTTTGGATCATTGTGAACTTGTTTCCTATGTCCAACTTCTGCTGAGAGAAGGTGAAGGTCCCCAGTCCTGCCAGGTGGACCCCCTGTTTTAATCAATCAATCAATTTTTAGATAGATAGATAGATAGATAGATAGATAGATAGATAGATAGATAGATAGATAGATAGATAGATAGATAGATAGATAGATAGATAGATGGGTTACCTTCTGTAAGGTCATCTGACGTTCAATGTAGGCGGACATATCAGCCCAAATACAGTTGATATCTGAAAAAAAAACACATTAGATGTGGTTAAATGGAGACGCATGCGCACTTTATTAGCAGTGTATACACAGACTATAAACTACCAGCAGCTGAATCACAGTCATTAGAAAAAAAGGGCGGGGGGGTTGTCCGACCGTTTTCAGAGAGCTGAGTGAGAGTAGGTAAAGTCCGTGTGTCCGCTTCTGGCACCAGCCGCAGTATGTCAGTCATATCTGTTAAACCGTCAGAAAAAAAAAAAATTAAGTTGTTTTTTAAAACTTTTCCCTACTGTCGTCTCGCTGCTTGGCTGCCACTGCCAGAGATCATGCATGTCGAGCATTTGAGAGCCGCGGTTGCCCATAGCAATGCACCCCCGCAGTGCACGCGCCGAGTGCAGCGCAGCTGATGCCTCCGTCAGTGCGGCTGACACGAAACTACAACAAAGGAGGTTTTTATGAGTTCAAGTTTCCTCTTGTAGTTGTCATTATTATAATGTTGGATACACATAAGCTATTTGGAGCCAAAAAACGTCATATTCAGGGTGAACTCGACATAGCCTAACTAGCCTATTTATTTCAGCATTAACTTCAGACTTTCCTGTTAATAATTAAAAACAATCACAAATAACAACAATTATTATTATTATTATTATTATTATTATTATTATTAACACATATAGACAGGAATAACTTAACCTCCCCTACAGGTGCCACTCTTATTGTGGATTGTTTATATGGAATGCCATTTTATTCAATATTAAATAAATAAATACATAGGCCTACATAAATAAATATTCATTAAATACATTCCTACAATAAATAAATGAGGGAAAAGATATATAAAAATATATAAATTAGTCATTATAGTTTAATAAATAAATAGAAGTGCGTGCGTGCGTGCGTGCGTGCGTGCGTGTACGTGTGCATGCATATGTGCTTGTGTGTTCTATACATGTTTTGTATATTTTATATAATTGAATTTAAGTTTTATTTGATGACGCTTTTGTACAAAGAACATTGTGTTACTTTTATGAAAATATGCTATAGAATTAACGTTTAATTGATTGATTAATATGTCGAAAGGTAACACAAACCGCCGTTTGTCTCCCGATCCACTACATCCCAAAGATGTTCTATTGGGTTGAGATCTGGTGACTGTGGGGGCCATTTTAGTACAGCGAACTCATTGTCATGTTCAAGAAACCAATTTGAAATGATTCGAGCTTTGTGATTAGAATCTGTTTGTGCATTATCCTGCTGGAAGTAGCCATCAGAGGATGGTTACATGGTGGTCATAAAGGGATGGACATGGTCAGAAACAATGCTCAGGTAGGCTGTGGCATTTAAACGATGCCCAATTGGTACTAAGGGGCCTAAAGTGTGCCAAGAAAACATTCCCCACACCATTACACCACCACCAGCAATAAAAAAAAAAAACATTTTCCATCTGTATGTCTTTGCCAAATGCAAACTAGTACAATAAATTGTGTTTTTCTCATATCATTTTGGAGGAGTTAGATTATTTGTGACCCATCTCCTGGGTTAAAAAGGGGCATAGGACCAACTAATTTCTGGGTTATTTCAAACCAGAAAATGGGGTTGTTTTAACCCAACATTTGGGTCAAAAGTCAATTAGAAAACACTCACAAAAATGCCGAGAGTACGTGGTGACGAGGATCAAATGTACAATGTAATTAAACACGAACGTTGGTTCGGAAGTTGGTCCAGACTTTTAGGTGAAAACGCCCTGAGATTTAAGATTTAAATATCAATATAGTGCAAGGCAGTTCATTCGTTCTATTAATACCCCGTCTGGTACAAATATCAATGTATGCTATTTGTACCCCTGTGCATTTACAGTACCTTGGCATATATTTACACACAGTTATCCATACTACTCATGTATTACACCTTTTTGGAATATTATTGCCCTGACATTCTTACCCTAACCAACCATAACCAATCCCACTCCTCTTGCCTAAACCTAACCAACCCAACCAGAGCAGGCATATTCATGAGTCTTCCCCTACCACCCTGCCAAAAACATTTCGCCTTCGCGGGCCCTGACTTGCGCAATTGCATGCAATTATCCAATCCAAAATGAAAAAAATAAAACTCCTGACTCACAGACCAAAGCGCAACATTCTAACCACTCACCTAGCAGTTATTTCAGAATGTTTTACAACGGTTTACCATTTGGTGTCTAAAAAAAATAGGTACTAACTAACAAACTAACGGTTGTATGCTTTCACTGAAGACAGAAAGCGCAACTGTAGTGAGAGACAGCTAGCTCAAATAGTGGCATCGGCAGCTCGCAGTGGCATTTCCGGTGGTAGGTTGAGATGCCACGGCATCTGCCTCTGTTAGCAGTGGCATTTAAGGTGGTAGGTTGAGATGCCACGGCATCTGCCTCGGTTAGCAGTGGCATTTCCGGTGGTAGGTTGAGATGCCACGGCATCTGCCTCTGTTAGCAGTGGCATTTAAGGTGGTAGGTTGAGATGCCACGGCATCTGCCTCGGTTAGCAGTGGCATTTCCGGTGGTAGGTTGAGATGCCACGGCATCTGCCTCGGTTAGCAGTGGCATTTCCGGTGGTAGGTTGAGATGCCACGGCATCTGCCTCTGTTAGCAGTGGCATTTAAGGTGGTAGGTTGAGATGCCACGGCATCTGCCTCGGTTAGCAGTGGCATTTCCGGTGGTAGGTTGAGATGCCACGGCATCTGCCTCGGTTAGCAGTGGCATTTAAGGTGGTAGGTTGAGATGCCACGGCATCTGCCTCGGTTAGCAGTGGCATTTAAGGTGGTAGGTTGAGATGCCACGGCATCTGCCTCGGTTAGCAGTGGCATTTAAGGTGGTAGGTTGAGATGCCAACGATTTTTCCTGAGATGCCACGGCATCTTTAGCCGTTTATATCGTATTTCCGGTGGCAGCCTGAGATGCCACACATTTACTCTGGCTCCTGCCGATGTTTGTGTGTTATTTCTCGTGGCATTGTAAGATGTCACGGCATCTGCCGATGTTTGTGTGTTATTTCTCGAATGTTGTGGTCGGGCTAAGTTCGGCTGGCATCCAGGCTATGATGCCTCGGCAGCTGCCGCTGTTTTTGTGGGTTGCCACCGTTTCACCGTAAGATGCCATGGCACATTTGACCAATTATGGGGTATAACGGTCGCAAACAAGGGCTGTGTCCGAAATCACCCACTAGGCTACGCATATAGGCTATATCATAGTTTATAAATATTAACAATTGCCAATATAAGACTTGATAGCATTTCCATGACCCTATTTGTGCAAAGGTTTCTTTGATTATTACGATATTTTATTTGTATTACAGTCTGTTATGTTGCAGTGCTGAGGATAGAAATTGGAGGTAGCCTATGTTTCTTTTAATTTAAAATGCAATGTAAAATTACAAAATACTTTACTCACTCAATTAAAAGGCTGCAGTTTAAAGCATGATTACATTAGGGGAACAATATTTAGGCTATTGGCCTACACTTGACAAAGCACCTGCCACTGTTGTGGCAGCTGTCCCTTTCGGTTTGTAAATGAAGCAAGATGTAACAGATGACCTGTCAAAATGATTGACTTCTAACCCTCAATATTTATAGCTTAGCCTATACTATGTGATATTTATATGTATATGTGCATCACTGGATTCTAATTTAAAACTATGTAAAAAGGTCTTGGTATGAATGACTAGACTGTATTTAGGAACAAAACTCTTTAATATAATACAACATCACTGTTCCTCAAATCTTGCAAAAAGTTTGTAAATTTTTTTTATCAACAAGTTCTGCACAGTAGTCCTATTTTTTTTTTTTAAAGAGAAATGTGAACAGTTCTGCTGGAGAACCCTCATCCAGTTCCCCATTCCAGCTGTCCATCTCCTGGAGGGCTTTTTTCTTTTCTTCTCTGTCCATTGAAAGGACAGCAGGGAGTTTCAGTCCTCCATCGAATGTTGCCTTACGGCACCAGTCAGCTGCAGCTAGGCTATCTCTGATAAGTGTTTTCCTGCAGTAAAAAAAGTATGTTCTAATTTGTTGTTCCCAAGTAAATATTTCAGACTTACATAATTTACAGTACATTTGAAAGAAACAAAAATTAGTACCAACAAATCCTGTCTTTGTCAACACTGTGGGTTCCATCTAAAACCCTCCAAACTAAATTTCAGTATATATTCATAATTGTACAAATTAAGACATTGTAATGCAACAAATCTGTATCCAGAGCATCTTCAATACCCATCATTAAGTACCACTGTCATTGTGTCCTGGGAGTGCAAAAAAAGCTTCCCGTCACAGTAAGTGATGCTGTATTATACACCTTCATATGACTTTGTGTGAAAGGCTAAATGGCATTCATATGGGTGTTTATGTTTACTATAGTGTTCATCAGGGCCCCTACAATGTATTCATTTTCCTTTTCTATTTTTGTATTTAGCAAATTACTTTATTGCTTAACTATGTTCATTCAGCTCCATTGTTAGTTTTACATGTAAGCATTGCATATTTAATAATCAATGACAACAAATAGAAGTTTATCAAAGCTTCGAGGGTCAAAATTTCCAATATATGAACTTCTGAGTTGTGATGCTTGTGAATGTGCTGTACGGCTTATTTATTACAGTAGGACAATTTTATTATACCAGTCATACAACAAACATTGATTGTGGTAACAAACTACAATCTATAAAATCTTCAGATACCTTGTCAGTGACAACATACCAGTATTTGGGCAGCAGAGCAAAGAATCTCTTTTTGCCTCTTTCTCAGAAATAATTTACAAAACATGCATATGTTTCCAATACATCAGCATGCGTTATACTGTTCCTAGGCTACATATCATGCACTAAAGATTACTTTAAGTTCATAGACTATATTTTCAAATTTGACAATCACCTCATGACACTTGTGATATTATATTGTCATAACTGTTGCCTCAGCAAAAGTGTGCTGAGGCAACACCTCAGCACACTTTAAATGGGTAACGTTTTAATGGATACATTAAGACAAAACAAGTCTGCCTACAAACAACATAAAACATTGCAAGTAATTAACCATCAGGACTGAGTTTTCAATTCTTACAGGACAAACACAAATCTGGCAACCATTTTCCACAAAACACACAAAATTGTCTTGTGTACTGTAATGTCATTGTAATAACATATTTTTTCAATTTCATTTAATTTAACAAACTGTATTCAGATGATTAATATTAAAAGGCAAAGTGAAGTTTAGGCTATGTGGAACCTTTCATAGAAATGTTGTGTACTAGGCTATAATAAAAACTAACTATTTCATAAAATATTATGCATTTCATTTTGGTGCGCATGTGCTGTGTTTATGTGATTTAGTGCTTATGTGTTCTATGTCTATCTGCTTTCATCTATGCTCCTGTGTTTTCTGTCCGTGCTTATGTGACTGTAACTGTTTCATGTTTTGTCTTCAAAATGCTCGGTACTGCAGGTGAAAACAATGACAGCATAAACAATAGGCTACATTATATAGGCACTTTTTAAATAGGAATGCTAACAGAAAAATGCAGGTTAAAGATTAGGTTATTTTACTTTACATGTATAGCCTATTGGATATAGCATCTTGTAAGAACTCGAAAGACGAAACCAGAGTTTGTTTAGAAACTCATGCTGTTGCTTTTCCCAAGTGCTATTAAACAAGTCACTGGCTGCTAATTGATGAATCTCCTCACTGGTGTTGTAGCCTACTCTCTGTGACGATATTTATGTAGGAGTTTTAAACACTTCACAAACTCAGTAGTATTATCCACTAGTAGGCCTACAGCAGATGCATACTGACATCAGCAAACATCACCAAATGTTTACACGTTGAAATGCCAAAGCAGTAGCCTTCCCACTGGAAAGTTAGTAATTTAATGTAAAATAAAGTTGATAAAACTAAAAGTTTGGGATTATTAAAAATGTGACTATCTTTTGTAAAATGTGTACAAAGTTCTCTTTCTACAGAATAATCAGAATCAGTTTTAATGCAAAGTAGGTTTGCACAAAGGCTACAAGAGATTTGCTTTAACATTTTTGTGCATAACAATAAACATAGAATAGAACATAACCTTTAAGAAAAAAAAACTGATTTATCTTTTTATAAATCATGCCCAACTTCAAAGAATAGATACAATGTTTACAGCCAAAAAAAGTTTGTATCTTTATAATTGATCCCTATAGTTTATAGAGATTTTGTCATTTTACTTTGCATTTTAAATTAAAATAAACACAGGCTACCACCAATTTCTTTCCTCAGCACTGCAACATAACAGACTGTAATACAAATAAAATATTGTAATAATCAAAGAAACCTTTGCACAAATAGGGTCATGGAAATGCTATCAAGTCTTATATTGGCAATTGTTAATATTTATAAACTATGATATAGCCTATATGCGTAGCCTAGTGGGTGATTTCGGACACAGCCCTTGTTTGCGCGACTAATTTTTCGTTATTACCTTCCATAATTGGTCAAATGTTGCCATGGCGTCTTACGGGGGCCGGGGCCCCCCCAAAAAACCCCCCCCCCCCCCCCCCCCCCCCCCCCCCCCGCCAGCCGAACTTAGCCCGACCACAACATTCGAGAAATAACACACAAACATCGGCAGATGCCGTGACATCTTACAATGCCACGAGAAATAACACACAAACATCGGCAGATGCCGTGACATCTTACAATGCCACGAGAAATAACACACAAACATCGGCAGATGCCGTGACATCTTACAATGCCACGAGAAATAACACACAAACATCGGCAGATGCCGTGACATCTTACAATGCCACGAGAAATAACACACAAACATCGGCAGATGCCGTGACATCTTACAATGCCACGATGAATAACACACAAACATCGGCAGGAGCCAGAGTAAATTTGTGGCATCTCAGGCTGGCACCGGAAATACCATATAAACGGCGAAAGATGCCGTGGCATCTCAGGAAAAATCGTTGGCATCTCAACCTACCACCTTAAATGCCACTGCTAACCGAGGCAGATGCCGTGGCATCTCAACCTACCACCTTAAATGCCACTGCTAACAGAGGCAGATGCCGTGGCATCTCAACCTGCCACCGGAAATGCCACTGCGAGCTGCCGATGCCACTATTTGAGCTAGCCCCTGTTGACTGTATCCATTTTCCGCTAGAAATTCAATTGTTATAAACTTTAGAGACAAAACTTTCCTAATACGCCAGTTTCTGCGGTCATGGAAGATGAACGTCTGTGATTTCGGTGCACGCGAACAACGTGTTTTTGTTGTTATGTCACAGGGTGTGAATAGCTCAGCTGTGTGGCCGAGGCTATTCTACCGGGGGTGGAGACACTCCGAAATAGATATGAGGTAGATGAGAAGAGCAGTGTTGATTGACTTTGTTATGTAATATAGCTCCTCCTTTTACTTTCAGTTCTCATGTAATTCCACTGAACGGGACCAAGGAGTTTATAGAATACCCTGGACTCTCTGGAACCTGATGTGCTTTGTTCTCATCATGACTGTGAAAATACTTCCGATTCTCCTGACGTTATGGACAGGTATGATAATGACTACTTTTTCTACTACTGTATGTCATTAGACAGGTTGAATAATGTGTAAATCTGTTGTGACAGGCATATGGGCATAAGTTTTCGATATCTATTAATTGTTTACATTTCCACAAAAGAGCCATTTCTTATCTTATATTATTAAATCATTAACCAGACAGCTAAAATGATCCTATATTTTATAAAAAGTCAAAAAAATTATATAGATTTATTTAATATAAACCCTCATTATCATTCCATTACGTCTGAGATTTATCCAGTGACCCTTTGGGGGCCCGAACCGTACTGTAATGTAGTTTGGAAGTATTTAAAACTAGGTTGACCTCGACAAAATACAATGTTAAAATGGGCTCAGGTCATGCTAATTGATTATTATATTACTTGGAAATATTGTTTTATAGAGCCGGGGCTGACAAAAAATACATCTTGAATCTTAATAAATTCATCTGTTTAATAGGTAATTCTAGGCCTTGTTGCCCCTACTGGTTTGATTACGAAACAGGAATTACATTCCATTATATCTGCATCAGATTGTAAATATATCGCAGTGATAAAATCTGCAAACAGACAGACATATAAACACCTGGCGATGTACTGTACTCAAAACCGCCTCTGTGGTAGTGGTAGTCAGTAGGTGTTTTCCAGATCACATGTTGCATGATTACACACACACACACACACACACACACACACAAGGGGAGCAATACCAGCATTGCTTTAGCAGCTGGTAAATATCAACAATCCTCATGAAATAACCATGGTTATAAGACGTGCCAAATAAAACAAACAAAGCATCATCAGTGCTGAATAATTCCGCAGAAGCTGACCAATTCCTTAATTTAGCAACCACTAAATTGGTATATGGTCAGAATGTGTCATAATATTGTAGTCTCATCACCCAAACTCATGATGTGTCACAAAGGCAAAATAGCCTATATCAAGCTAAATATGAGCTAAATGCAAGAGCTTTAAGACTTGATTTAGAGCACTTGTAGAATACATTGTGAGAACTTGTAGAACAAAAATCTGAACTTGTATGTTAACATTTTCACTATTATAAAATATTCAAACATTATCTGAATGTGTATTCATTCACAAATGTGTAAAATGATATTTACATTTACTTTTACATTTACTTATATAAAAAATGTGTTAAGTACAACCACAACTTTTGTTTTATTACAACCTCTCATATCAGTCACCGCATCTTCACATCTTTGCATCACAAACTGGTGAGTCTGCGCGCCTTGCATTTTTCTAATACTTCTTGTGATAAATGTGGTCCAAAACAAACTTGTAGCTGTGGACGTGAGTGGGACATGTTTATCTAAGTTAAGCATAAATCTTTGTCTTACAAAACTTATCTATACAAAAACTGAAGTAAAAATAACAATTTTGTGGTTTTACAAGGAGTTTTGTGTGGGATTAGGTGCAGTAACTTCTTCGACTTTCTGATAGTTGCCTGGAAACTTCATGGTGACAACAAGATTTTATCTTTATTGCACTCGGTCAAAAATTATTCTCTTATTCTAACCAGTCACATTTCAGTCACCATTTGAGCATACAATGATAACTTTGAAATTTCCTTGTTAATTTCCACAAACAAGTTCAAGTTCTCTGTTAACCGCATGAAATAGCTTACTATGGGAAGCTCCCTCAGGCGTGACCAATCATGGAAGCATGGGCCAGCCTAACCTCCTTTTAAGCGCTGCCGCCCGTGCCATTCAAATTTTCTTTCTTGTATAGATGATACGAGCTCCTCAGCTGTCCTCACGTCCGGATTTTTGTGGACAAATCTTGTGGATTTGTGGATTTTTTATAAGAAATATTTGCTCAGGCTCAGGTTGTTGTTTTCTATTGTGGCTGTGTTGGCTCATATCAAAGCCGGTCTACGGAAAGCCCTTCCACTCCCTATTCAGCCCCATTGTACCGAATTTGGTTGCAGTTCCACCAGATTTCCACTGGGGGTGATTGTGGTCCAGTGCAAAATGAATGGGACTCTGTGGAGCTAGACGGCTAAATTTGTCTCTTTCGTCTGACTGTCGTTGAGAAATCTCAGATTTGATTGTAGTTTTTGCAAGTTCAACATGGATTATAGGTCGAAAGTGGAATGAACGAGTACTTATGTCCATTCGATTTCTTACAGGTTGAGTCGTTGTTGCCCATAACACGCTAGCATTCTGCTAATGAATGCTGATTGGTCAGTGAAGGACTGATTACGATCGGAGATCCCGCTTGACGGCATCCGAAGCAGAACCAGAATGTCAGAGTGAATATTTCGGCGTGGTCTTTAAAACATTAGCAAACCTCTTTCTAGCACGTGTGTTGACAGGGAGAGCCTTACCTGTTAGCTGTGTTGTCGATGCCTCGAAATAACAAAGGAAGTGACTCAGAGCTTGCCGTAAAGTAGTATCTCTGGCTGTACAGTATATGTGTATGACATCACTGACATTTTAAAAGGCTTTTTAGAACAAAAAAGCCACGTTAAAAAAATCCAACACCCAGCAGTGTGTATTTTCTTAGCCTCCCCTTTCGAATGCAACATTCAAATTACTAGACAAAAAATTATATCCTGAGAAAAGTGGATTTTGAGGGGTATAGCTCCATAGATTCCCATTCATTCTGCACTGGCCTGTGAGCGCCCCCTATATGGAACTCTGGTGGAACTGCAAGTAACGAGATAGTGAAACTTCTTCCCTTATTAGAAATTCTTTGCTCACGTCTACCTATTTCTACCACTATGTAACATTAGCAACAGTGTTGGGTAAGTTACTTCCAAAATGTAATACATTATAGATTACCAGTTACTGTCATTTGAGAGTAATTAGTTATATTACAATATTACTGTCTCTGAATTGTAATGCTTTACACTAGGGATGGGAATCACCAGAGGCCTTACAATACAATATCATCACGATACTTATGTCACGATACGATATTATTGCGATTTTAAACATATTGCAATATTCTGCGATATATTGCAATTCATTAACTTTTTTCCCACTAAACATTTTTCCCAATTTCAAATTATGTCCCCAAAAGGAAACTTTGTCAACATCTCTTTTATCTAAAAAGATAAATTTCTCTTTGTTCATCTCACTTCAATTGTATTGCTGCAAAATCAGATTGTCAAGCAGACAAACTGACAACACATATATAATGAAAGATCGATACTTGCCGTCTGTGTGTCGATACAGTATTGCCACAGAAAATATTGCGATACTATGTTGTATCGATTTTTCCCCCCACCCCTACTTTACACTATTTTTGCATTACTTTTGAGTTACTTTCACCAAAATAACAGCAGAAGTTTTACTTGGCAGGTAGCTTGTGAATTTCACCACTGGATCAATAAAGTCTCATCTTTATCCACTTTAATACATCATAGATTATTCATACTATTTTGTATAATTGATATGAATATGCAAAGTAACTAAAGCTATAAAAATAGAATAGAATAGAAGTAAAACGTACAATAGGCAAGTAGGAGAAAATGAAAATACTCCATTAAAAGTACCTTACAGTTGTATTAAAGACAATGGCATAGTTACTTTCCACGGCTGATAAAATGCAATGGTATTTACGTGTAGCAATCCTAAACATTAATTCCCGACATGTTTCTATCTGTCAGCAGCTCGGACACACTGCTGTCCGCGCTGACGTACCGTGAAGTCACCTGTTGGGACACAGATGTTGTCCGTACCATCTCTGGTTCTGGCCCAGACCACATGGAAGAGTGATGGGACAGCTCCCTTCAACGCAGCGTAATAACTCCTGGAAATAATGTCCATCACGCGATGTATCTGTCTCTGCATTCATCTCAACCATCGAATACAGCAACAGGAAATAATACTCATGGCTTTTTTTTTCCTGTGAAGAAATGTTTTTCGCGTTGTTGGTGAATTCTTAAAAAAACAAAACACCACTAAATGTTGCATTAAAATGCGTTGTAAATCGCGTTACTGAGATTGTAATGGGTATAATATTACCAAAATGTAATTAGTAATGCGTTATATTACTGCTTTACGGCAAAAAGGAATACATTTCTGTAATTGCGTTGCTTTTGAGTTGGGTGTCCGTTATATTTTCTGCTAACCGTCGAGGTTAATTTTAGCTTGCATCAGCTCACGATGATTGGGCTGTCTTCGACAGACGTGGTGTTATTGGAGCTTCCATGATTGGTCACGCCTGAGGGCACTTCCCATAGCGAGATACCTCACTGGGTTAACAGATAATTATAGTTACCCTGGTAACCTAAAGTTCTAGTTTTACAAAGTACAATTAAAATGTGTGACACTTTGCAGGTGTGTGTCCCCAGAGACCCAGAGAGATATATGTCAAGGAAGGTGAGATGGTCGCGCTGTACTGCCCCCGTCCCAGAGGGTATGATCATGGTGATGCCAAACTGATCTGGACCAGTTACACCACCCAGGACATGGATCTGACCAACAACGTGTCATCAGCTGAGCAGAGGCAGATGGGCATACTGGTTCATGGGAGGAGCCTTGTGATTCTTAATGCCTCTGTAAACTATCGGGGGAATTACTCATGCACTCAGGGGTAAAGTACAAACAAATTGATAAACCTAAACATTCCTCTATCACAAGGAAGAAACATTTCCACAGAAACCACAGTTAATAACATGCATGTTTCCTTCCTGAGACTGGCATAGAACAAAACTGTAAAGTTAAGGCATGCAAACACATTTTACTCCTAAGGGATTATTTTGGCTAGAGGCTACTAAGATCACTGACGGATGAGGTTTTACATTAGTCATTTTATTAGAAGTTAGATCTTAAAGTTGGGGTAGGCAGTTTATCTTTGGCGTCATTGGGCTCTATCTTCAGGCTTAAGGAAATCTAGTCATCAAAGGAGACTTTGGCCAATCACAGGTCACTTCAGAGAGAGAGAGAGAGAGAGAGAGAGAGAAAAAAAATAATGCCGAAGCTATGGCACCGCCTACTGCTGCCTTCCGAACAAGGAGACACCGGGTAAACGTGGTGGACAAGCAAGGTTATCTGAACCCTAGTCTATATTGATGACGTTTCATTTTCGGGATTGTTTAGGTGCCGCCGGAAATTCCGCCGCAAGTCCCTCATTCCGTCACCTTCCGCTTTCATTCTAAACTGGTCGATTTATGAGGACTATGGTTAGCTCCTCAGATCTCTGCAGGGTAAATCGAGACCAAATTTGTATTTTCTCTTGCATTACTAAAACATACGCAGGCCTACAAGTTCCTTCCCGAGCCTATTTTGCAGAGCCACCGTCATTGAGTCCGGCACTTAGCGCCACCCAAGACGATTGTGATTGGTTTAAAGAAATGCCAATAAACCAGAGCATGTTTTTCTCCCATGATGTGTGGACTAGCCAGACCTTCTTCCGCAGTGCTGTGAAGGTAGGTCTGGCAATGCAAGACTATCTCAACCCTACAGAAGTGCCAAGGCCTTTTGATTGGAGGAGATAAGGATGGACGACCTATAGGCCTATATAAGAATCTGACCCTGTATTAACTTTCGTTACTCTGCAGACCTAATTTTGATCTCTTGAATACAGGATCATATTGCATTATCTAGGTCTCCTTCAAAATGTATTGATTCAATGCCAAATAAAATCTTTAAAGGTCCCATGACGTGGTGCTCTTTGGATGCTTTTATATAGACCTTAGTGGTCCCTCATAAAGTGAAATTTTCATGCCATGGGACCTTTAACAGTAGTTTAGCCTTCTGCTAACCCTAGTTTACGGCTGGGGCTGATTCAAGTTAATGTTTCTTTAGCTAACTAGAGCCTCAAATCACAGTATGTCATCTCAAAGGGCTTTACTAAAAAAACAGAACGGTCAATCTCATAGGATTGCTGCTATATACCGGCATGGCATTGGTATGAAATTAATGATTAGTGGTACCCATGCCCATGCTCGCTTGATAGGAGGAGTTAGACAAAGAGGGAAGAGGGAGAACTGCAGGTCTCACTCTGCTTCAAATTAATAAAATTCATGAAACCTTGTCAGCCACAAGCCAAATGCCATTAAAGGGCTGTTATAATGTGGTGATGTATATACAGACATACAGATCTTGCCAAATAATACCAAAACAAACTGGATGTGGAAATGGCACACTGGCTAAGAGGAAAATTTGTCATTTGGAAACAGATCCTTAAAGCCGTCTCTACTTTCACATTCATTGTAAGTGGTTGTGATTCAAATGTAAAGTGAAACCTTCATATTCATCTTTTCTTTGATGACATGGCAGGAATGCCAGCACCTGGTTCAGGCTGACAGTTCTCACACCACAGTCCAGAGAGTATGAAAAGATGACCCAGTACCCTATAACATGTTACACACAAGAGACCTGCACATTGCATTGCCCTGATGTAAACAGACCTGCTCCAAACATCCCGAATATAACCAGCAACGGCATTATATGGCACAAGGTATGTAAACACAGCAGATATATCATATGATATTTTAGCTCCAGAAATGTGGTCAGGACTTCTGACTACATGTTGTAACCCATCAGATTTAAACATTTAAAAAATATTTTTTAAGCATACCACAGTTTGGGAGGAGTGTGGAGTTTTGTTTTATTTGAGGCTGATTTTCATGAATTTAATACATTTTCCATCTTGTAGGAGGGCGAGTCATTGCCAAAAAACAGTTACTTCTCAAGTGTGGAAGAGAGTGATCATGGGGTCTACACCTGTACCAGATCTTACCTGTGTTATGGTCAAATATATAACATGACCTTTACAATGGTGCTTGATGTCCAACCAAAGGGTAGCAAATCAGCACTGTTTTCAATATGTTTATCTTTATATGCTAGAATAGAGATGAAAGTTTTTTCTCCTTTTTTTTGCACAGAAAAACCTGGGAAAGATGCTGCAATCACAGAACCACAGAATAATCATGTATTTCATGTAGATTTGGGTGAGCTTCAATCTTGTAGCGTGAATACACACACTTGGATATACAAGTATAAGCATTTATTATCTTTCTAATCTACTACTTTTAAATTTTGTGTAAACTCTGCTTTTTCTAGGCTCACCAAAGGTGATTGATTGTAAAGCTGTTATGTATTCAGACTTTGATGAGGTATTCTGGTTAAGTGGGAAATCATTGGTGGAAACGGACATCAGCTTACCAGTTTTCTACAATTTCACAAGGTAAACATTTCACACAGATGTACCAGCTTTCACAAATAGGTTTGGGAGTGCAAATATTATACGTAGCCACATATGCACACACACACACACACACACACACACACACACACACACACACACACACACACACACACACACACACACACACACACACACACACACACACACACACATATCAGAGTTAACCTTTGTCCTTTCCTTTTCTTTTCAGGGAAAATAATGACGGAGAATTAAAGATGACAGCATCTCTCGTCTTTAAAAAAGTGTCAGAGGAGGATCTATCAAAAAATTACACCTGTAAACTGCAATCTGTATCCGAACACTCAAGCTTTGTCACAATCAACTTGGCCCAAAAATGTATGTGAGATGGATGGATAGATACATCTTTGGCTTTCCTATTCTTGCTATTGTATATTGTTTTTTCCAGCAGTGTTGGGTTCAGTTTACTAACCTAAAGCTCAAACTAGTTCAGCTAATGACCCTGGGATACACTAAATTGTACTTAATAAACACATCTCTAATCGACACATTCAGATTACAGGGATGTTTCATCTGGCGTTTGCTACTTTAAATGAATATTTGTAGGAGTTATTTGTCCTTTTTGTCCCTACAGCATCATTTTCGTCACTCTCCCTCGCTCTTGGCATTGTGTTGGTCGTGGTGGTGATTGTTGTAGCAGTTGTTCTGTATATGAAGCTGAAAATGGACATTGCTGTTTTTCTACGACGCACTCTTTGTTGCTATCCCAGCACCTCAGGTGGAAAAAATGTTTCATGTTTTGAATAACGTTTTGCATAACAGGTGCATATTGTTCTCCACCTAAGCTTGTTTTGTTTGTTTTTGTTATCTTAGATGGAAAGAGCTATGATGCCTTTTTGGTCTGTTACAAGAGCAACACAGACGTAGGACTACATGAAGATGACAGAAAAGAGAAGAGAGAATGTTTTGGAAGAGAGGTTTGGTTATAGTCTCTGTCTTGATCGTGACGTCTTACCGGGGAAAGGTACATATTAAAGGTTATACTCTAAAGAGAATCTACCCGAAAATCTTAAAGGGGTGGTTCAGAATTTTGGACATAGGACCTCATTTCCAAGTTACCTAGTGTGTTATTTATCAGTGGAGACTGTTTTCAACACTTTTCATCCAGTCCTTCTAGTTGCAGAGTTCGCTGGTGCTAGGCTAGCGCAAGTCAACAGTAACTGCTAATAAAACTACCCTTACATCGCATTGCAAAAGTTATACTTTGTTCCCTGTAGTTGTATAGCATAGGCCAGGGATCTTCAACAGGGGGTCCTCAGAGTCACTGCAGGGGGGCCTCCAAATTATTGTCAATTTTTGAAAGTCTTTTTAAAAATTAAAAAAGTCTTAACATGAATCCAACATATTATTAGCAAATATAAATCCCCACTGATGATAGGCTTACTGGCCCATAGGTAAGGTAGTCACTAAGGTATTAGTTGTTTTTTTTATTTAAAATGTAATTTATAATATGCCAACAATTATAAGGCTTTTTTAAAAGCTTAGTATTCTATGCAAAAAAAGGTATGTAAAAAAGCTTTAGGCAGCCCTACACGTAACTGTAGGCCCAGTTTATTATGCAACTTCATTTTATACAATATATGTAGTAGGGGGTCCCTGCTCCGTCTCGCTTTAAGTTAAGGGGTCCTTGGTTTAAAAAACGTTGAAGACCCCAGGCATAGGCTACAGCAGCAGCAGCGGAGTAATATTACCTAGGCTACCAAGAAAGCCGGTTTACATGACAATCATGCAAGTTTATTTACGTGCCGCTGTCACTTATTGCTACAGAAGCAGAGTACATTGCACGAAGAAATCAACACAATGCATTGAACTGTAACGTTATCTCCACTAACGTTGTCAGTCTCTATAATCTATCAGTAGCTGCTAGGCTAATGTTACGAAAGGGGCTAGCTTTATTAGCTATAGTGGCCTACCAAAAGTTATTACCTGTTCATCAGTAGCTGTTGGTGCATCTGGAAAGACGGATGGAACCGCATTCGTTGTCAGTGACTTGTGGTCCTTCAGATTGCGGGGTTTTTGAAAGTTTGTCTAAACTACACTACACATTCACCACTTGAGCAGTGTCTCCGCCAGTGCGCTTCTCTGTTTAATACTTTATAGTACTACTAACCGGAGCAAAGTAAAATTCCGCCACTGCTGAGAAGCAGATACTGTTGACTTGCGCTAGCCTAGCACCAGCGAACTCTGCAACTAGAAGGACTGGATTAAACATGTTAAAAACGGTCTCCACTGATAAATAATACACTGGCTAACTTGGAAATGATTTCCTATGTCCAAAATTCTGAACCCCCCCTTTAATGAATATATATTAATAATATAATAATATATATAATCTGAATTCTGATTGGTTGCAGCTGAGAGTCGCACGGTGGTTTCCCAGATAGCAAACAGTCATTGAAACTATGTTAAATCAACATTGCGTTGTCAACATTAAGTCATTGAAACAACATCAAATTCTGATGTTGATTCAACATCATTTTGCACCCTGTTTTAATATTGAAACAATGTTGAAATCCTGTCCATAGATCAACGGAATTTCAATGGTATTTCAATTATCAGGAATATTGAAACAATGTTGAAATTTCAACTGAACTAAGGATCAACGTGATTTCAATGGAATTTCAATCATTATTAAGCCATAGAAAAGTATTGCTAGGCATACGAAAATGTAATGCCCTAAATTAAATAACCTATAATGAATATCCTGCTTTATCTACAGCCAGGAAGGTAAAAAGTGATTGAACATTTGAAAGCTTGTATGCCTATAGCCTAGCCTAAAAACACTGACCACACCACACTGTTTAAGGTAAAAACAAATTCATTTTATTAGCCTCTTATTTCATTATTTGTCCTCTTTAGCATAGTTACAGTTCATGGTCCTCTGACGTCTGACTGGTTTGTCGTCCAGTCCATCCTGCCCGGTCTGACGCATAGTGCAGCAACTGTTGCACAGCCTGGGTGGGAAAGTAAATTGGGTGACGCTGGCTGTCCCCATCTGCTGTGTATGAGCATCTAAAACAGAAAATACAAGCACAATGCAAACAAATTAGCCTTTAAGTTAAACAGAACACCCACATATATACACACTTGGAAACAAATTCACTAGTCCTAGTATTTTTCAATGATCGGATATAAGGCAATTTGTCCAGTGTTGTAGTCTAGCCTATCATGTTTTCCCTACATTCAAATCACTTTTCAAAATTGAAGGTTACCTTTTTACTTGCTTCAGTCCCTCTGGCAGGTGATCTCTTTTCCTTCTCTCTCCGCCCGGCATTTTCCTCTCTACAAACACATTACAACACAATTAGAGCAACAAATACTGTCACATCCTTGCCAAACATCAGTTCAAAATGGATATTTAGGCTAAGGCTAGCGCTAGCTAACGTTAGCTAGCATTAGCTAACATGACCGAATTCTAAAAGTTGTCCTCAGCAAAACCCAAAAGCTATAATGCAACTACAAATGGAAATTCAGTCATATCCAATAATTTCCTTGCCAAAACATTTCCAACTTCATCTGTACCATGTTCTAAGACTGTTACTGCTAGCTAACGCTAACGAATGTTAGCTAACGCTAGCTAACGTTAGCTAACGCTAGCTAACATTAGCTGTTTTTAAAAGTTGTCTGATGCAGAATCCAAAAGCATAATGGACACTAACCATCATGTTAACGAGTAACAGTATTTGATTTAGCTAGTACAATTCATTCATATCGAACATTACATATTAAGCAAGCTTACCTGATCGTATTCGCCCCAAGAGTCCAGAAATGAGATGTGTCCGGTGCAGTACGTTGGTCTACCACCCGATGATCTCCCGGTCAACCAAAAATCAATGACTTTTCAATCATATTTCCCGGTCAACTATATATCAATGCATTTTCAATCATATTTCCCGGTCAACTATATATCAATGCATTTTCAATCATATTTCCCGGTCAACTATATTTCGATGGCTTTTCAACAACAGGTCGTTTCCCGGTCAACTATAAATCAATGACTTTTCAACACATTGGCAATATCGCCCGATAAACCAAATATCAATGCTTAATCAATCATAAAGATAACTACAGATCAATGTTGTTCCAATGTTGTTGCCATCAACATTAATAACGTCAGGTTTCATCGATATTGTAATGGTGATTCAACATTTATTTTGCATTGAAATTTCAATATCAACCATAATGATGATTCCGATGGAAAATCAATATTTATTCAATGTTGGGTTGCTGTCTGGGTTTGGTTCCCACCCATGCAGCTCCTTCTTCTCCGTCTAGGATCTGACCTGCTGAGTGCCATCCATGAAGCCCTTGTGGAGCGACAGGCTCAGGTTCGTTACCAGAGGCCTTACAGCTTCTTAGCGAGGCTGGCGACTGTGTCACCTGGAAGGGCATAAGCTCCATGCCGCCCTCCTCCTCCTTCTGGAAGCAGCTACGTTATTACCTACCTTCCCCGCAGCGTGCATCAAAAGAAAGGCTTTTACCTCAGACAATCCAGTATGATAACTTTTTAGTTACAATGAATATATCAGATCAATTGTTTTTGTATGCTACATCATAATAATAATAATACATTCTATTTATAGAGCACTTTTCATGATAAAGCTTTCTTGTGATTTCCAATTTACTCTCAAATAGTTTTTGAAGATCCTCTTACTCACAGGAAATAACTGTTCTCCATCCCTTTTCCACCCCGATAACTTATTTCCCCTACCACTCGACCCCACTCACCCCTACCACATATATCATAAAATGAAGTGCCTTGGTGTAGTAATGCCCACTCCTGGTGAGCCTCAGCACTGCAGATCTTCCATCTCTCCCTCACTCTGCGCACACCTGTTGAACACATTTCATTGAGCAAATAGGCCTTTTTGGCAGCAGACATTTTGACTTGTCATTGTGGCAGAAATTCTCTTTTGTGTCTGTTTCTGTTGTACCAGTACTTTTAAATCAGCATTGTGTTTGATATTATATTCAATTATTACGTGTATGATGAAAAGGTATAAATGTATATTTGCCTTGAATGTATTTCATATTTAATACTATATATATATATATACATATATATAGTATTAAATATATATATATATATATATGTGTATATATATATAATATATTTTTATTTCTATTTATAATTTGTTATATTTTATTTTATGTCTTTTATATTTACTAAAATCCTACTGTTTTTCTTTAATGGAGCTTCCCAGTAAAGGTATTTCACTGGTTAGCTTTTTAGTATATTGTTTTGATTTTACATTTTGCAGTCAGATGTTCTCATCAACTTGCTGAGGGGCAGACAAGCTGTGATAAGTCTCACATTGCCAGACAGATCTCCACAGCACTGCGGAGAAAGGAAGCTGTGATAAACCCACAAACAAAATTCTTGGCCCTGTTAAAGGGCATTCTCTATGGGCCCCTCCCAGCATCCACAGCCATTCATTTTATCATCTTGTTGGGCCTTATGGGTACTCAGTCCCCTTTGCCCCCCAGTCCGACGCCCCTGCCCACAAATAGCAAACAGTAATCAAGTGACGGTTGACAGCTGCACCAATGCTGGACTTCTATTCATCCGGTGGCTGGAAACACACTGTTGCTCCAATGTTTGTTGAATAGGTAGATCATTGTTTGCATCATGAGGGCATTTTATGTCAGCTAATTTGATGTGTTTCTGCCACCTAGTGGAAGGTTTTCAGAACAACAAATACATTGCATTTCTCTGACTTCAGAATCAGAATAAGGATGTGTAGACATAAAAGGATTTTGATTTGGTTTTAGATTGATCTCAATGTAGCTACTTGCACACAACATTTCCAACATTTTACAGGAAGATAGAAAAAGCTAAAAACAAGGTCAATAAGCTAAAAAACAAAAATATACAACTATTTCATACAAGTGCATGAAAAAAGGTGTATACACACTAAAAACTCCTGGGTTATTTTGTCAACCCAGTTTCTGGGTTATTTGTGTTGGGTTAAAATTATGGGTTATTTTTTCAGAGAGTAACTCATTTTCTGGGTTATAGGGCTAATATTTGACCCATTGCCTGGGTTGTTTGGGTTTCTGGGTTATTTTTCAAAGAGTAGCTAACCCATGTTCTGGGTTATAGGCTTGGCTTTCTCTCTCTCGCGCGCTCTCTCTCTCTACAATGTATTTTTCGGTTAGTTGTCTTGACATCGGACCAGCTTATTTTCTCCTCTAAACGACACTTTGGTTCCTGGGGCAGGGAGGCGAGGTAAGCATTTTCATCTTACTGGTAGTTTGTTGCAGAAAATGTGCTTGTTTAAACCGTGCTTCTAAAATAAACTATCTTACGTTCCATTAGCTAACTTAACTAGCTAGCTACCTAGCTTGCTTGTGAAGAGTAACTGACATTTACGTTTTTTCAAAGGAGTTGTTAATGGAGACATGTCAATGCTGTATCGTTGTTATCTATCTATCTAGCGCTATGTCTGTTTGCACATTAAAATAAACGTTATCTAAGTAGCTAGCTAAGTAAGTTATCGGTTTTCTTTTTTATTAAGATGTATCTGAGTCACTGTATGCTAAATTGGCTGGCTAGCTAGCTAGCTAGCCAGCCAATGTAGCCAGGTTAATGATACCACAAATGTTAGCACGCTAAAACGTAGATAACATTGATTTAGCTCGGTTTAAGAAGATGTTTATGAATAAAACGTTACTAACGATAGCTAATCCACCGACCGTTAGAAATGTACGGACATTATTATTATTGGATATTTTCTTGCTGAAAAGTGAACAGAAAAAGGAGGGAAATTTGTATTCAGCTATGACGTAGCCTATTTTGAATGCTCACGTTTCCACGTTGGATGTATTTTTAATTGTTTGTTAACGTTACTAAAAGTTATGTATTAAGTACTTTATGTAGTTCCTTTTAAATAAAAAATGCAAAAATGTAATGCTGACAAATCGCCGGTTCCCGCCCGGGGCTGTGGTGTACCTCAGATTTATACACAACTCCCTGGAAGTTATCTCTGTACATTTATTTTTAAGGATGAATATACAGAAAAAATGTGTAGAGTAGATTACACTCGTTTTTAAAGGAGGGAAATTTGGGAGGGAAAATCTATTTTTTTTTTTTTTAGGTATAACCTTTTACATAAATCAGGCTTTGAATTATATATGAATTAATCCCTAATGTAAAAACCTTAACAATATAGAGAGGAAGGAAACAAATAGACAGGGTAAAATAAACATGTAATTGTGTATCTGTTTTTTGTAATAGTCTGAAAGAAGAAAAATAGCCCTCAGCCTCAGCAGCATCAGCCTCCTCCTCAACACACACAGGAGCAGCTAGACCCTGTTGGGGAGCAGCCTCCGTTCATGCTGCTGGACCAGAGTCAGGAACAAACCTGAAAAACCTCTTCCGGGGCAGTGGACGTAGCCCTGGAATAAGGAACCTGAAATTCCCTCCTTCAATTGGTAAGAAAGAAAAGTAGTACAAATATATGTGTTCTACCTCAATGTTAAATGTTACTCAGATTATTTAAAATGTGTGTTCACAGAAGACCTCCAGGACTACCAGCGGTACCATGAGGGCAGCTGCCCCCCTTCCAAGCAGCTGGAAAATGCACAGTCCAAAGTGTCGAGGGTCAGGTCTTTTATATTTTACCTGGCAAAGGGACAGACTGAATTGTTCAGTTTGCTATTTTAAGGAACATTGATGGCATCCAAAAGTAAGTGACTTTCCATGTGAATTATTGTGAAGTGGTTATGACACACACCCGATGTGAACAGTGACTAACTCAAAGCCTATGTTTCTGCAGATACACAGCCCACCTCCAGTCCCCAGGCAAGACCATCACAACGGCACATTTCTACCTGAGAACCATACAGCAGTTCCTCAAATACTTTCGGGAAACCCTGCCTGCCCAGTCTCACCTGACTGCGATGGATGTGGTGAGCGTGCTGCGCCCCGTCACAAAGTGCATCACAGACACAACCAGGAACGTTGTCCTGCACCTGCTGGCAGTGAAAAGCCACAAGAAGGCCAGGATAATATCCTGCGAGGACCTGAAGCGGTGTCAGGAGGGGGCCACACTGAGGATCCCAGAGCTGCTGGGTAGTGTGCATCCCTCTTTCCAAAATAGTGAAAATAGTCCATCTCCAACAGAAGCCTGCCGTGCATAGTGATGTGTCCTTGTTTGTGTATGTTTCTTCCCCTTTGTGTGCTGAAATACTTTTTCTTCTCTCCTTTCAGACGCCCTGGAGGAGAACCACACACCGTCGCCGCGGTACCGTTTTTACAGCTACTTTGCGGCTTTCACAGCCTCCATTACGGTCATTGCCCAGGGGGATTGGTAACCTCCGGGTTTGCGAGGTCAAAGAGGCCGCAGAGGCGCACAGGCCTGGCGATGATGGTTTTGTGATCTCTGTAAGTATAAAAATCTGTGTCCTGTTGTCATCACTGCTTGTGAGTCTGTTGTTTTTGTTAATGTTTCCTCTGAAAGAGTCCGTCCATTTTCTGTGTATTGCAGATCAGGGAACACAAGACTAACAAGTCCTTTGGGGTGGCCCAAATGTTCTTAGAGACTGACGAGTTTCGATGGCTGGTTCGGTGGCTGCAGCTACGGGTGGCCAGCAAGCCACCGAACCAGCTGGTTTTCTTCACGGCTGGGAAGGGCCCATGCTAAAACTTCTTGCACCACCTGCAGGTAGCGTGGGCGGAGATCTGCCTTAAAGGGTCCCCCAACTTCACTGACCTGAGGACCGCTGTGTCTGCTCATGTAAGTTCTCCTCAGTCACTTATCTGTTCATGCTGGATTTCATTAAAACTCTTCTGGCTTAACTAACCGTAGCAATCTTTTCTCTTCTACTGTTTTAAGGTCAAGAACAACCTTCTGTCGGGCAGCAGAAGATGGTGGCCACCTTTATGTGCCACAACATGGCCACCGCTGACTGCTTCTACGCCCTCAGCCTGAACGTGGCCCAGTCTAAGAGGATGAGGGAGCATTTCCGCTAAGCCCTGACCCACACCGCGCCATCACCGGAGCAACCAGAAGCCTCCCCCTCCTCCCCCACCAGGAAGAGTTACCGCAAGCCTGAGTCCTCCTCCAGTTCCAAGACAAAACCCCTGCCCCCTACCAGGAGTCAGGGACCTCGGGACTGGAGAAGGAGAGGGAGTTTATGGCGAGGCTGCAAAATGTAAGTAAAACTCTAAGATATGTACTTTAAAGACTCAGTCCATTTATGTCTATTACACCAGACCTCACTCTGTGTTTTGTGTTTGTGTTTCCTCAACAGACACCAGAGAAGGCCCGAGAAGTCTCGTGAACACGCCAGTGTGCTTCAACCTAACTTGTGTGGTGGGAAATGTCTTCAGCCACACCGGAAAATAAGTTTTGTTTTTAATACTTTGCTTTTGTATGAGCTGGATTATACAGTACACCAAACGTATTATGAATAAAACAACATGGATATTCCATTACTATGGGTTCTTACTGACATTTCAGGACCATTTATGACGGGTCGGGATATTGCCATCCTTGTGTAACCCAGACTAAAAGGTACACAGGCATAGATTCACAAGGGAGTGGAGGGGGGCATTTTATAGCATTTTGATAAGATGCATAGTGATATTAATCAAATACAGTAATGCACACAAAAGAAATCTATGGTTTCTATGGGAGAAAAACAAACATTATGTACATTAGCCATGCCCTACAGGAATTGGGATTTTGTACGTTGATACATTTTGAAACCACTACATGATGTATGTTCTAATGTCTAAGTTTTACATAAATTAAATAATTTGCACATATATCTATGTGTATGTTGTCAGTCATTGTACATTTAGGTTGAAATTGAGTGATGCTTGACATTGAAATCATATCAAAATATGTCAATACATTTTGACGTAATTTTGACGTCATGTTAAATTGACATCAAATGCTCACTGGGAAGTGTGTGTGTTTCTTTCCTTTTTATATAGATTTTAATTTAATGCAATACAAATGTAAAAGTGCTTAAAGTGTGTAATATAATGTAAAAATGTTTTATTTTCTGAAATAAGGCATACTGGCATAGTAACCCAAGTTAGGTTATTTTTGACCCAACTCCTGGGTTAAAAAGGGACCAACTAATTTCTGGGTTATTTCAACCCAGAAAATTGGGTTGTTCTTTTGACCCAGAAGTTGGGTTATTTTAACGAAACATTTGGGTCAGGTATTTAACCCAGAAGTTGGGTTATATTAACTACACTGTTGGGTTATTTTAACCCAAGATTTGGGTCAAATATTTAACCCAGAAGTTGGGTCAAAAAGAATAACCCAATTTTCTGGGTTGAAATAACCCAGAAATTAGTTGGTCCCTTTTTAACCCAGGAGTTGGGTCAAAAATAACCCATTATGGGTTATTTTTAACCCAGGAGTTTTTAGTGTGTAGCTTATATAAAAAGCAACAATGAACAACAACATACAATGTCTACGTACAAATCAAGTGTTCTGATTTGACAAACAATTATGTAGGCATTGAATACATTGAATGGTTATTGCTGAAAATGCTGACCATAAATTGTATCCAAAACAAGCTTTGAATATGACTTTGGCCACTTGGGGGCAGCAGAAAAATGCAGCATTGATATATTATACCTTTTAAGTTAGCGGACTGCTGCAGTTAAAGAACAGCATTATCATTCATTTTGACTTATGTTTCTGGCCACTTGGTGTAATGTGAGTCCAATATTAACTCTCTTTTAGCTCTGGTTTTGGTCTCTACCCAGTCCTGAGGGAAAAATCTCGCTCTTATAGCTGTTCGACTTCATTCACCAGCTAGACCCTAACATTGCCTGTCTGATGTTTGGTGCTGAGCAGGTAGTGTACAGTGGTTTTTCAGAGATTTTTCTCTGAAAACAGTCCCTGCTGTGGCCAAAAAGCAATCTATGAGAACTTTGAGAGTGAATAAAAACAGTTTAGTTGTGGCTGGTCTGGGAGGGCATGTATGCCCTCAGGAACACACTGTGCATAGACAAGGACAAGCAATGGCTCCACGTTATCTTGTTTAGAGTATTCAGTATAACATTATTCTATGCAAATAGTTTAATAATAACAAGAGGGGAAGTATGTATCATAATTTCCCTAACACACTGTCATTTAATACGTCAATATAAAAAGATTGATAATAGTTGCTTTAAAGGTGCTTCTGATGTGTCTGTCAGCTACAGTGTTTTTGTGGTTATGGCTGAAGCCAGGCTATGTAATGCTGCCATTTCATAAAAGAACATGGCAAGTCACATCTGTCTGCACAACAAATCAAGTACTGTGGGTATTTAACGGAAATCTGTGTGCCACCTTGTTGTTGTTAAAGGGAAAATCCATTGATTTTACACATAGGCCTAGAGATCATGTTATGACTGGTATGTGTTATCTATATGGGGTGTTCCCCTCCGGCTGGGAAAACAGTTGCATTAAGTCTGTGGGCTGTGGAGAAGCTTCGTCAAGTCTCTATAAATAACACAAGATTATGCCATCAGTGAAAATATGCTATATAGGCTACCTACCAAATACCTTTTTCCTTGTTTTATTTGAATATCTTTTATAAGCCCAAATAGGTGAACAATCAATTCACAACAATAAAGTAATGATAGAGAAAAGTATAAAAGATTTTTCTTCTGCATTCTTAACCTGTTAATAATAGACAACTGTAAGTTGTTAAAATGAGCTCCACCTTGACAATTAAATTGCAGCTTATATGTAGGCCTACACATTAATGAATCAGTAGTACAATCCTAATGCACAAATGAGAATCTACGCATATTATTACATGTACATTGTTACATCATTATTTCGGGGCGTTCTTTCCACCTTTAGTATATGTAGCAGGAAAGTGGCAGCATTTGCAAGCGGATGCTGCTGCCATAAAACACAAAAGAAGAAGATAGTCAGGAAGACCGCCTCTGAAGGATTGGCACAATCACGTCAAGATGGCCGGGGCTAACAGACAAGGGGGTAAGCGAGCATCCGCAAAGCGTACCTCCTATGGAGACATTTTAATGCTAACAAGCCATCACCTGCCGTTAGCATTCCATTGACTGCCATTCATTTTGGCGTCACTTTGACAGCGAATAACTTTACATCTGAAGCGTTTAAAGACTCTATTTGTCCATTGTTTATTTCTAAAGAAACACAGCAATGTATAAAAGGCTCCATTACCTTGTATCTCACGTTATGGCTCCATAGCAGATGTTTTTGTAAAAATAGGCTAACGATTGTGTCATAACCACGCAACTTTCTGTCGCATAGTAGACAAATTACCGTATAGTCAGGACAAGCTCGCAGGCAGTTTCGACTTACATTAGCTGTTTAAGTTTAATTACTAACTACTAGCTAACTAGCATGTTAACTAGCATTTTAGTTAGCAATAATTGCTCATGTTATCTCCTTACATATCTACGCTCTCCATCTCTGCAAGATTCGAAGTGATTGAGATTTCTCTTGGCACAGCTACCAGAATACTTACAACTTCCAGACAGGTTGCTCACATCACATCTACGTCGTCAAGCTCAGTTTGAGGCTGCGCAGTAACGCTCAGCCATCACCGGAAAAGTGCTTCTAATATCCTTCACTGGTCTCCGTGGAAGTCTACGGCGTTGCTTTGTCCATTGATTTTACTGTCTATGCTAACAGATACGGGTCTACTAGCCTATGCAGGATACCTTTTCATTCAATAATCGTTCAGTTGTGGATTTATCATTCAGGACTTATTGTGCACAGTCTAGAAAAGACAAAACACTGCCGTTCCAGGCTGGATTAAAAAGCTCATTGAAGGCCTACGATTGCGTGTAAGACCTCGTTTTAACAGAAAATTACTCAGCGTCTAAACAAACAAAAAAAGTCTCTATCATTACATCTATATTGATCTGAAGATATTGAATATGACATACAGGTATATTTTATCGTATTGTCGATATTTGATATTATTGTCATTGCACAGCGTGCATGCAGGTAGCCTGAGACAACGAAATGAAGTTTAACGTTGGCATGCAACTGAAATGCATGCAGAGTGATAGTTAGCCAGTAGCTAGTAGCTAGCAGTAGCTAGCAGTAGCTAAAACAGACGTTAGGTGTGCATACTGCATACCATGGTTATTAAACTAAAACGAAAATGAGCAGTAGCATTTTTTTTAGTAAAGAAATTATACAAAATGGAAATCTTCGAAGAAAAAATAAAACTAAATGGAAACTATATTGCCAGGTTAAATTTTTTTTATAAAAATAAAAATGAATTTAGGCTAAATTATTTCAATTGTAGTTTATAGCCTACTAAAATAAAGGATAGCATGAATTTCCGTCAACTCTTGTGACATTGAACCACAGAAATTGAACGGACTTGACATAAGATGGTGCTGTGAACTTAAACATTAAACATCATGGCTGTTTTTCAACCATGTTTTGAATAGCTACGTACTTGAGACATTATACCTGGCCCTAACGAAAACAAACTAGGCCTACTGTAAAATAAAAATACCTATAAAAACTAATATATAAAAACTAAACCTTTCCTAAAAACTGAAACTAAAATAAAACGATAGACACACTCTAAAATCAATCAAAACTAAGAAATGAAATCCAAAAGTCAAAACTAAAATAAGCCTATATAAAAACTAATTGAAAATTCTAAACTATCATACCCATTAACTGTAAACAGTATGACATGGATTTAAGTAATCCTGCGTGTCCAACTTCTAGTGGGACAATGTGGGTCCTCAGTCCTGACAGGTGGATCCCCTATCACAAAGAATACATGAGTCTATGTTGTTTACTTTAAAAAAAAAACTGGCCAGTGCAACTCACCCCAAAAATATATTATAATAATAATATTATATATATATATATATAACAATTATAATTTCCTTTATAAAGACATTTGCACCATAACTTGATGCAGAAGAGGCACAAATTGTTGCAGAAAAATTCACCAGAATGCAGAAAATGAAGTGGAAACGAAACTACAACGAAGGAAGTTTAAGAGTTCAGGTTTCATTTCTTTTTTCATTTATCATCGAGTGGAAAGATCAATATCATGAAAGTATATCATCATAGTACAGGCATTCACAACTTTGCAACAGAAACTCTTTCAACTGATCTTGTCTCATTACAGGAACACGCCAACTTATTGAGACTTTAGCTCATTCACCGTTTCCCCCAGAGTTAGATAAGTCCATACCCTTCTCATCTCCGTGTCTGTTATTGGGAGCAGTAGGCTATGGAGCCTGTTACCTCCAGGATCTGTGCTAAGCGAGGCTAGCGGTGGGTGCGTCAGACAGAGTTACAACAGACACGGAGATGATAAGGGTATGTATGGACTTATCTAACTCTGGGGGATACGGTGAATGAGCTAAAGTCTCAATAAGTCAGCGTGTTCCTTTAATGAGACAAGATCAGTTGAAAGAGTTTCTGTTGCTATTTGTGAAGGGTCGGGTTGCAAAATGCCTGTACTATGATTATATGCTTTCATGATATTGATCTTTCCACTCGACGATAAATGACAAAAAATGAAACCTAAACTCTTAAACTTCCTTCGTTGTAGTTTCGTTTCATCCGGGGTGACAGGAGCATGAACAACACACTACGCTCTGAAATGGGCAGAGACCTGCATCGTTGCGCGCCCTATGCAGAAACAAGGACATAACTTTGGGTTCAACATGGGGGGCGGTTGAGATCTCCACTTTTGAGCAAAATTTAAATTCTGAGCATCAAACACTTAATTAGGGCCATTTTGAATTGAAAGTTCCAAATTAGTGCGATTTTGGCCATTTCCACATTTAAAGAACTCCTAGAGATTTCATCCGATCAACTTCAAATTTGATCTGTACCATCTTAAGACGAAAAAGATGAAAAGTTATTAAAAGAAAAACTTTTTCGTCGTAGGGCATGGCTGTGGTGGGGCGCAGTGTTGGGAGTAACGGCGTTTAAGTATAACGGCGTTACTAACGGCTTTATTTTTTAAGTAACGGAGTAATGTAATTAGTTACTTTTCCCATCGTTGCAACGCCGTTATCGTTACTGAGAATGTAAAGTGGCGCGTTACTACAATTTGGTTGAATGAAGCGCGAGGTGACATCAGCTGCCTGGAGAGAGCAGGGGTGGGGATGATGACACCGTTGCATATGACTGCACGCTCTGACTACTACTAAACACAAGACAGCGACAAGCCAGGGAAATTCAAAAGGTAGCGTTCTCGAACTGGAAGTATCAGCACTACTTCTCGCTCATTGAAATTAAAGGCAAGAATGTTTATGTAGCATGCACGCTATGCCCAGGAAAAAAGACTTTATCCACGTCTGCCTCAAGCAACTCCAATCTTTATGAAGCACCTCACATCAACACATGCTAACACGACATATATATTGACATTTATATGACAAACATCATCCGATTGAATTTGTGGTCTAAACTTTAACCACGCCGATGTACTCCGGTCACGCCCCCTTTTTATGGCTTTTGAACTGTTTAAGGTAGAGTCTTGTGTGAGGTTTCATTGAACTCAGCAGAGAGTTTCTTTTTGATTGGTGATGGTTTGACCCGCCCCCTATGCATTAGCCACGCCCCTTTTCATAACCAATTACCAGTTTAATGTAGAGTCTTGTGTGAGGTATCATTGAAGTCAGCAGAGAGTTAATTTGTCATTGGTCATGGTTTGGCCTGCCCCCTATGTTTAAACCATGCCCCCTACTGGTGACCCATTTAAGGTAGAGTCTTGTGTGAGGTATCATTGAACTCAACAAAGAGTTCCGTTTTCATTGGTCATGGTTTGGCCTGCCCCCTATGCTTTAGCCACACCCCTTTCACAGCTAATAAACTGTAAGATGAGTCTTGCGTGAGGTATCATTGATCATCCCTTTTCATTGGTGACGATTTGCGGTGTCTGAGTGCGGCGCAAATGCACGGTTGCAAGAAGCTGCGTCCGCCAGTAACCCTGACGCACGCAGAGGTGCGAGGGCCCGTCCAATGCTGCTTGCAGCGTAAATATATTATTATTATAATATTATTATTAATATTTTTTTCAGGGTGGGTTGCACTGGCCATATTTTTTTATTTTTTCCCCCCTGTAAATTACGTCTATGGCAGGTGTATAAAAGCAGTTTCTGCTAGAGTAAACAACATAGACTCATGTATTCTTTGTGATAGGGGATCCACCTGTCAGGACTGAGGACCCACATTGTCCCACTAGAAGTTGGACACGCAGGATTACTTAATCACATGTCATACTGTTTACAGTTAACGGGTATGATAGTTTAGAATTTTCAATACATTTTTATATAGGCTTATTTTAGTTTTTTCTTTTGGATTTCATTTCTTAGTTTTGATTGTTTTCAGAGGGTGTCTATAGTTTTATTTTAAGTTGGCGTGTTCCTTTAAATTCTCCTCTATCACATCCTCAAAAATCCAAGTTGTGGAAAGTATTGAAAAATACTGAAATCGGTGATGCCAATTTCCCATTGCAGCCCATGTTAAAGGGTTTGTACCGTTTTTTTTCAACCTGGACCCTATTTTCCTATGTTTTTGTGTCTAAGGGCGTTTTCACACATACCTCGTTTGGTCCGGATCTTTCGGACTTTTTAGTTTGATCCGAACCAAAATTACAGGTGTGAAACCTCCCCCGGACCATGCACGGTCCGGATCAAAAGACCAAATTTTGGTCCGATAAAAAGAGGTGGTCTCGGTCCGGACCAAACTGAACCATGGTCCGGTTCATTTATAATGTGAAAGCATTTTTTGGATGGTTCGGACTTTCGGACCAAATACAAGAAGCTCTGGCAGGCTCTCCTCGTGTTACAAGACCGGGGAAGCTCCTTTAAGGAATAGCTCGGTGCTTAGTGAGAGAGAGACGGTGTCAGCGCTCAGAGCAGAGAATACATCAGCAATTTATTTGTTAAGTGGTAGTAAATGTAGGTTACAGTGTAGGTTTCAGTTTGTCTCTGAATAAATGCTCCAGAAAGAAAGTTCCCGTGTCTTGCTTCTCAACATCACAACAAAACAAAAAGAGCCGCGGCAGTAGGGGAGAGCAGCGGTCAGTTGGAAAAACTCAGACACAGAGAGAGGATACGAGAGGACGGGGATAAGCCCGTCAACAAACCAATCAATTATAAGTATCTGGAGACGCAGCTCACGTATGTGATGACGGCAGGACGTAGGTTTGCCACGTAGGCTATAGATCTTTAGTGCGCTTGCATAACTGCAGTGTGAAACCAAAACATACCAGACTTTCATGTGTGAAAACGCCCTTGTGACTGATGAGAACAACAATCTTTGAAATTGGCCCAGTATTGTCTATACAATACTGTCTATTGTATAGACAGTCTGGCAAGTTTGGGGATGCTGATTTTGGGTCTGTTTTACGTTAAACAAAAAGGATCTTACTCTTTAACAAAAAGGTCTATCTCGGTAGGGATCCTTTCCATAATGTTATCAGACACTTAGAATAACAATCTGAGCCTGTCAGTGGCAAAATAAACAACACTTTTAGTGGACACAAACTGACAGTGTGCATTTTACATTGCAGCCTGGTTCGTGGCTGCTGATTACAGCGTTCTTAACATATACGGTATTTATATAGAGAACGCTCAGAAAGCCTTTTTTGTATACAAACACCAAATACAGTAAGAATGAAACAATTAGGCCTATACACTGTACCGTTTGAGAGAAACAGGTAAAAGAGCAGAGATACCAACATGTCCAGGTAAGATATCTGAGGTTACATACACAGCTATAAAAAAAAAGTGAAAAACACTATCTTTACTATACTGCCCTGCAAAGGCAAAAGACCTTAACTCGCTAGAGTGTGAAACTGAGAAAAATGACTTTAAAGTTTTTGTTTTGTCCAGACAAAAGTATTATAGGTAGAACTCCCAAAATGTGACAACTAGTTGTTATAATGAAGAAATGTTTGTATGCAAAAAAATCTTGAGTTCAAAATTGACCTTTGACCCTTGTTTGGCAGTTACTGTACTCTGCCTTTGTATCATGTGCCAAAAACAAGGAGTCATGCAAAGGCAAAAGGCAGTAACTGACATATAATCAATATTTGCTTGCTGTTCACCATACTTACATCCATTATAAGAACAACTAACCAAGGTCTAGTCATCATGGTATTTGTTTTAAATTATATAGAAGACATTTGGTTGTTCCTATTTACTGCTATAATGATCAGGATAGTGTGGCAACACTAACACAGTTGAACAGCAGTGTTTCCTCTAGGATTTTTTTTAGCAGTGGGGGCAGATCTGTCGCGCACTCGCCCTAGCAAATGTTTTACGTATTAAACAGAACTGACACTTCGCTGCAACACAAACAAATATATTTATTCACCTCTATTTACACACAATGAGGCATATTTTGATTTCGTTTTGATTGAACTGTATTTTTGAGGAACTGTAGGTCTACAAAATTAATTTTACAAGAACTTCTTCATAGGGAAACCAAAACCCAAAGTAGGCTATATATAATATGAAACCATTCATAATGAAACTAATTGCATATTTGCCTCAGTGGCAAAGTTGGCAGCCTTGCTGGATGCATTTGATTTTTCTTGGCTTTTGGAAAAATAACTCCAAGGCTGGGTTACACTAGAACGGCCAGGACGGTCATTTTGAACCGTTTTGAAATTTATGTGTAATAACTTTGCTTAATAAAAAAATACAATCCTGCTGGTACCTGACTTTTCCTAAAAGAGTCTGTATTTTCATTTCAAATAGTTTTTATATACTGTACATTACACAAAAGGCAAAGAAAATACAATCACTTTGACCTATTTTGGCCATACACTGTCATATTGACCGCTCGGATTTTCATGGTTTTGTTTTTAATCTTTTGCGTGGTTGAAGATGCATCTTGGTTGCTTAGTAATAATCATAGCCTCTGTCAGAGAAACGTAACTAGCGGTCTCGAGTAACAAGTGTGGGCAATGCATCACCGATGGGCCGAAGGCAAAGCTAGAGTCGGTAACGTAGGCTACGGCGTGGATGGTTCTGAATCAGAAGAAAAGCACCGGGCGATCGCTCTGTGAAAGGCGCAGTAGGCCTACACGTAGACGGTAGCTGTCTACGTGTTCATATAACTTTATACATGCTACAACTGGCTGTAATCATTGCACACAGCTGAGAGCGGAGTTTATGGAGGAAAAAAAGGGCAGCGGCGCACGGTCCGAGCTGCGCTGCGCACCGCAGCAGACACCAAATCGGAGGCAGTGCCTGCCAGGTTAGGTTAGGTTATAAATGTTCAAATAGCATACTTTTAATTGTTATTTGGCTGTGAATTATGTTGAATGAATTTCCCCCAATATGTTTCATTAATGTATGAAATAATCACGGTTTAGGCCTATGCCATGATATGATATCAAGGGCGTTGTATTGAATCAACAGCCACATGCAATTTAGCTAGCAGGTGAAGGTGAAACTAAAATGTGCGAGAACTATAGACTAATACAGGCTTACATGAACTGACAATATAAGTTATACGACTTACAGTTCTCAAGAATGTACACATGCCATCTCATCCGGGTCCTCCGGACAGCCTGTCTCTTTTTTCTTTCTCCCTTTTCTCCGAGTGGCGCGCGTGCCCACTCGCGTTGTGAAGCGCGTGTCTGCGCTATTCTCCGTCGATGCGTTCTTTATAATCACTGCTGATAGACGCCTTTTTGTATATATATTTCTGATACCGTGGCGGGAGAAATTTAACCGTGGCGGTCCGCCACTTGCCAATCAACATAGAGGAAACACTGAACAGTATGACAGATAAGTTACTTTGCAGTACAGTATACAGTATGAATACAAGAAATATTTTCTCAATAAAGATAATTTAATTATAATTGAATACAAAGGTATATTTATTGTTTAACAATAAATATATAATGTTTAACACTTTTGCAAGGCACTGTATCTGTGTCATATTCTCATTAGGGGCTGAGTCCCCTAAAGGTCTGATCCTAGAACCGCCCCTGGTTAAGGGTTAAGGGCCACCAAACTGCTCAAGATGCACAGTCAACAAACTCGGATTACTACTTTTTAATTCTGAGATAACATTTAGGTTAGCATACTTTGTACGGACGTTAGCAATAACTATCTTAGTGCTTTTATGGATTTGTGTAAGATTTGACATGAACACCTGCAAGAAGGAAATATGTCTCAAACACGTATGGATTGTTGTGGATACAGCAGATGACGTGCTTTGCTATGGATTATACAGTATCTTCCATGGATTATATCGGATTGCATGGAAAGGTAGGATGCCTGTTCTGTCAAGAGGAGTGGGCCAAAATTCCAGCAAACTATTGTAGAAAGCTTGTGGAAGGATACCCAAAACGTTTGGCCCAAGTGAAACAGTTTCGGGGCAATTCTACCAAATACTAAGGAAGTGTATGTATACTTCTGACTTTGATGAAAGTGATAAAAAAAATACATAAAAATTCTCCCTCGCTCGATTCTGACATTTAACAAATGCAAAAAATATGTTAATATGTATTGATCTAAAACAGAAATAGTTTACTCTGATTTAATGTATGACAGTAAAGAAATAAATGTTTTTGTGTTTTTTTATGAAGTGTATGTAAATATCTGGTTTCAACTGTAAACTATTGAGTAGTGTGAAGTAACTTCAATTGTTCAAACTGTAAATATTAAAAGTGTTTTACTGTTTTTTTTTCAATTGCTAAACGATTGCTAAACGAGTGGGCACAACTGGAGTCACATGTGCAAAACTCAAACTACAGTCTGCATTACCAACAGTCACCTGAACTAAACAGTTCACATCTCCTGCAAAACTCATTCAAAGCAACACAACTCTTCACACACGTCTCAAAACAGGCTCAGTGCAGCCAAACGCTATGCACAAGCCTCACTGAGATAACACACACTGTCACTCAGAACACACTGAGGGTAAAAACACTGGAATCAAACACTAATACAGAAATCACAAACTTTCTCATCTTTACAGTTTGAACAATTTGAGTGACTTGACACTACTCAATAGTTTATTTAAGGAAAATATATAGCTTTTATAATATACCAATTTTTACGTAACATAAACAAGAAGGAATGAAAATCAGCAGTTTTCTTCAATATAGTATTTTGTCTCTGGTAATTTATGGAATTACTGGGGAAAAAAGATATCAGATATCTTACCTGGACATGTTGGTATCTTTGCTCTTTTACCTGTTTCTCTCAAACAGTACAGTGTATAATTGTTTCATTCTTATTTGATGTCTGTATACAAAAAAAAAAGCTTTCTGAGCTTTCTCTGTATAAATACCGTGTATGTTCACTAACTAGTCTAAAACAAGACACCTGCTTAGGCTTTCAGCTAAAATTGCAATCAGCAGTGTTTGATAGACACCAGACTGAAATCTATTCTGTTTTGAATGTGTGGTTAACAGTTATGACAGCAGTGTGTTAGCATTTGAAAAAAGTGCTGTAATTCTACAGTGCTGTGCACGTTGTGGTTAATGTGATGGGCTAAGTGTGTAGAGTTTTGAAAACTGTGTTCAAGCAATGAAAAACGAACTAGAGTTTGGTCCACATGAACTGCTGCTGTGCAGACTGTAGTTAGAGCTTTGCACATGTGACTCCAGTTGTGCCCACTTTCATTTAGTAATCACAAAAAAAAAAACTGTAACTTCTGTATTGGTGTTTGGCGCTAGTGTTTTTACTCTCAGTGTGTTCTGAGTGACGGTGTGTGTTATCTCAGTGAGGACTGTTCATAGTGTTTGGCTGCACTGAGCCTGTTTTGAGACGTGTGAAGAGTTGTGTTGCTTTGAATGAGTTTTGTAGGAAATTTGAACTGTTTAGTTCAGGTGACTGTTGGTAATGCAGACTGTAGTTTGAGTTTTGCACATGTGGCTTCAGTTGTGCCCAGTGTCGTTTAGCAATCGAACAAAAAAACAATCTGTAATGTAAGTAATCAACTGGGGAAGTTTCATGGTGATATCTGTTAGTTAAAATATATTTCCCTATTCAGCTGTAGTGTCTCCCCTTAACATTGGCTGCAATGGGAAATTCGCGTCACCGATTTCAGTATTTTTCAATACTTTCCACCACTTGGATTTCTTAGGACTCCTGTCACCCCCGCCCCTGTCACCCCCCCCCCCCGCCCCTCTCCCCTCCTCAATAGCTACAGACACAGAAATGGCACATACTAAGGAACGCTGGTTGTGAGACTGGCTCTAGTGGCTGTAATTCTGCACCAAGGCTGAATTTCGGGAAAGAGACTTCAGATACAGTATTAGGGGACCACTAAGGTCTATATAAAAGCATCCAAAGAGCACCATGTCATGGGACCTTTAACATTGCGGTAGCACTGCGTGACACTCTTTAGTTTCACTTTTTATGACTGAGGAAATCTTCAACTCTGCAGAACTGCATGTGGAGACTGTTTGGCCAGAGGTTATCATGAAGGTGAAAGTACTTCTGCTCCCTCTGTTTTGCCTTCTGACATTATTAACAGGTAAGAAAATGCTCTTAGTGGTTTTAATAGATAGATAGATAGATAGATAGATAGATAGATAGATAGATAGATTATTGATGCATTATGTGTACATCATTTTATTGTTATAGCTGGTAAAGGTGAGGCTAATTTATTTACTTTAAATACTGTTAAATTTCCTCCCGTGATTAATGAAGTCTATATAATAATGGATCATATAAGCAAGTACATACATAAGTAAGTACATACTTCAGTAAGTAGAGTGAGTAGGCTACTTGAGTAAATGTAGCCTACTTGACACAACTTGAGCAAAACCCCTGAAAGTTAATATGGGTAATTTTCATAGTGGTCCCGACACAATAAATTATAATAACGGCACAGACTGTTTCTGTGCTACATTGTGACATGCATATGTGATTATCCTGTATATTAAACATGCCAATACTACAAACACTTTTGTATTTTAAATACATTGGCACATCACTTGGTATTTTGAACTGCTGACTTCCACTAACGTGACTCATTTTCCATATCACTAAAATCACAAGACTTTAGAAAATTAGGATGTGGTTACCCCCACTTTGCTTTCACAACGGTCACATCCACCAAGCTCATGCAGTTTCACAGATGACCCAGTATGAGGTACGCTATTACCAGAGGAAGTCTTATCGAAATGTCACTTAAGTGTCAACTTTCTTTGAATAACAAATCTACATCCCCTATTGAAGAAATTTGCTTATTTGTCGACAGCAGTACATTGTTCATTAACAGACATTTGGATTGTGAGATTAGAACCATTTAATCCCAGGAAAAAAAAATGTTTGTCCTACTTCCAGTCACAGGCATCTTAAAAATTCTCTCATTAGATTCAAATATATGGCACATGGTTTTTGTTTTAAACAGGAGAAGAGAAATCCAGCTAGTCAGTGTACTCGGTGGGAGTTGTAGTGAAATTGATAGTAACTATGGGGCTATAACAACAGCCTCATAACCAATGAATGACTCCTGTAAAAATTGACAAAGTGCAAACACAGAGATTCACTCAAAGCAACTTTGATCATATCATTAACCTTTCTAACTTCATATGGGTCAGGGGTCAACACCCAGAATGTCAACTAAAGCATTATAACTAATTAATAACACAGACAACTATTTAGTGAACTCTTTACACATTTATATAAAGAGAGGTTACAACCAAGAGTCTAACTCACTGGTTATAAGGACCAGTGCAATAGACAAATCAGTTTGTATACAAGCCTCACTTTAACAGTGGGCAGGACGCCAGAGTTCCACTGGTAGTGGTTTTAATCAGCCACTTGTCAGTTTATGTTCTAGTTTTACAAACTAAAATCAACTGACATTTGTGACACTCATTTGCAGGTGCAGAATGTGCAGCACCCAAAGAGATATATGTCAAGGAAGGTGAGATGGTGGCGCTGTACTGCCCCAGTTGCAGAGGGTATGATCATGGTGATGCCAAACTGATCTGGACCAGTTACACCACCCAGGACATGGATCTGACCAACAACGTGTCATCAGCTGAGCAGAGGCAGTTGGGCATAGTGGTTCATGGGAGGAGCCTTGTGATTCTTAGTGCTTCTGTAAACTATCAGGGGAATTACTCATGCTCTCAGGGGTAAAGTCCAGTCAGTCCTACAATGATCCTGACCTGTTTTATATCCTAATATCCTAAAATTATGTTTCCCTAGCATATTATACAAAACGCATTGACACTGTGTAGGCTTTCATATTTCAGTATGACGGTACAGGAGTATATTTCTTTTTGGAATTAGTATCTTTGTAAATTTTTATTCAGTGAGTCATAGATAGATAGATCAGATAGGCTCCTAAAATCCTATGGTATTGCTATTTGATGCTTTGGAGATACATTTGTAAATGTACAGTTAATACATAAGTTATTGTTTTGTCTCCACCTAGCTGCAATGCTTTATGAGTTTACAGTACCGGGCGGATCCTTAAAGCCGTCTCTACTTTCACATTCATTGTAATGATTCAAATGTAAAGTGAAACCTTCATATTAATCTTTTCTTTGATGACATGGCAGGAGTGCCAGCACCTGGTTCAGGCTGACAGTTCTCACACCACAGTCCAGAGAGTATGAAAAGATGACCCAGTACCCTACAACATGTTACACACAAGAGACCTGCACATTGCATTGCCCTGATGTAAACAGACCTGCTCCAAACATCCCGAATATAACCAGCAACGGCATTATATGGCACAAGGTATGTAAACACAGCAGATATATCATATGATATTTTATCTCCAGAAATGTGGTCAGGACTTCTGACTGCATGTTGTAACCCATCAGATTTAAACATTTAAAGCATACCACAGTTTGGGGGGAGTTTGGAGTTTTGTTCTATTTGAGGCTGATTTTCATTAATGTAATTCATTTTCTATCTTGTAGGAGGGCGAGTCATTGCCAAAAGACAGTTACTTCTCAAGTGTGGAAGAGAGTGATCATGGGGTCTACACCTGTACCAGATCTTACCTGTGTTATGGTCAAATATATAACATGACCTTTACAGTGGTGCTTGATGTCCAACCAAAGGGTAGGAAATCAGCACTGTTTACAATATGTTTATCTTTATATGCTAGAATAGAGATAAAAGTGTTTTCTCCTTTTTTTGCACAGAAAAACCTGTGAAAGATGCCGCAATCACAGAACCACAGAATAATCATGTATTTCATGTAGATTTGGGTGAGCTTCAATCTTGTAGCGTGAATGCACACATTTGGATATACAAGTATAAGCATTTATTATCTTTCTAATCTACTACTTTTAAATGTTGTGTAAACTCTGCTTTTTCTAGGCTCACCAAAGGTGATTGATTGTAAAGCTGTTATGTATTTAAAGTTTGATAAGGTATTCTGGTTAATTGGGAAATCATTCGTTGAAACGGACAACAGCTTACCAGTTTTCTACAATTTCACAAGGTAAACATTTCACACAGATGTACCAGCTTTCACAAATAGGTTTGGGAGTGCAAATGTTATCGCGTAGTCACATATCTGCACACACACACACACACACACACACACACACACACACACACACACACACACACACACACACACACACACACACATCAGAGTTAACCTTTTTTCCTTTTCTTTTCTTTTCAGGGAAAATAATGACGGAGAATTAAAGATGACAGCATCTCTCGTCTTTAAAAAAGTGTCAGAGGAGGATCTATCAAAAAATTACACCTGTAAACTGCAATCTGCATCTGAACTCTCAGGCTTTGTCACCATCAACTTGGCCCAAAAACGTTAGTAAGATGGATGGATAGCTCTAACATGTGTTCAAAACCTTGCCTTTAAACTTAAACCTGTTCAATCAAGTTGTTCTTTTTGATTGGGGCTGCAACTAGCAATTATTATTTTTGGAATAATAAATGATTTGTTTAGTTAAAAAAAAAAAATAATTCAGAAAGCTTGTGAGAGTCAGCTTTAATCATATTCAAGTGACTGTCGCCTTTTAGTCTACTACCAATCAATGAGTGTTTAAATTACTATATGAATTAATTTATTCTCTCTGTTATTTCCCTACAGCTCGCCCTTCTTACCTTTCCCTGGCTCTTGGCGTTGTCGGTATTGTGCTGGTGATGGTTTTGACAGTAGTTATCTATGTGAGGTTCAAAATTAACATCACTCTTTTCCTAAGAGACACTATTGGCTGCCATAGCAGCACCTCAGGTAGTCATGTTTTTGTTTAATTTAAACCACCAACTTTCATATATGTTTGAGAGGCACATACGGTATAGCCTATGTGCTTTCTTTGGACTTCACACAATGTGACAGCAGTGACAAAACTGTGTTTGTTGTTGTTGTTTGCTTAGATGGAAAGAGCTATGATGCCTTTTTGGTCTGTTACAAGAGCAACACAGACGCAGGACTACATGAAGATGACAGAAAAGAGCTGGAGAATGTTTTGGAAGAGAGGTTTGGTTACAGTCTCTGTCTTTATGATCGTGACGTCTTACCGGGGAAAGGTACGTATTAAAGGTTAGACTCTGAAGAAAATCTACCTACGAATCTTAATGAAGCTAATGTCTGAACTCTGATTGGTTGCAGCGGTAGCAGAGGCAGTGTTGGACTGTATAGAGCAGAGTCGCACGGTGGTTTTGGTTCCCACCTCTCCGGATCCTGGTCCAGGATCTGGCCTGCTGAGTGCCATCCATGAAGCCCTTGTGGAGCGACAGACTCGCTTGGTTTTCATCAAAACTGAGACAACAGATGTGTTGAGATCAGGTTCGTTACCAGAGGCCTTACAGCTTCTTGGCGAGGCTGGCAACTGTGTCACCTGGAAGGGCATTAGCTCCATGCCGCCCTCCTCCTCCTTCTGGAAGCAGCTACGTTATTACCTACCTTCCCCGCAGCGTGCTCCAAAAGTAAGGCTTTTACCTCAGACAATCCAGGATGTTATGTCATTGTAAAATGTTTAGCCAAGTCAGTATTTGTTTTCAATTTACACAGAACACCAGATTTTTTTTCAGTGCACATAGAAAATAGAGAGCTAGGTGACCGTGAGGAGATATTCGCTGTATTGGATTAACATCACTTACTATACCTTTTAATATTGATTGATTAATTGATGGATTGATATTTTGGTAACACTTTACAATAAGGTACACAAAAAATAGGTAGTCAATGATTAGTTACTGTTTTTCAGAATGGTAATTACTGTTTTTTGAATGAGTAACAAATGGTTAGTTACAGTAACTACCATTCTGAAAAACAGTAACTAATCATTCGTTACTCATTCAAAAAACAGTAACTACCATTCTGAAAAACAGTAACTAATCATTTGTAACTACCATTCTGAAAAACAGTAACTAATCATTAATTACCTATTTTTTTTGTGTACCTTATTGTAAAGTGTTACCGATAATTTTATTTACGTGTCCACACGGAATTACATGACACAATTACAACAGTAATTCATTCCACAGCTTCCTTTTAATAAATGTATACTACAAATGCAGTATATGAAAAATACATTTCAGGAAAACAAATGTATTTACTGACATGCTAAAGACGGTCATAATTCATTTTTAAAATTTTAACCCATTCAGAACCCAATTATGTTTCAAACACAAAAAACAATCTTTTGTTGGATTTCTACTCTAAATGTACTCATAAATCATAAGAAATAAAAAAAAAAGTCTGTCAATTTCAATAGCCGCAGAATATGACCGAGAGAAACCACCGAAAAGCAAAAATGACAATAAATAGTCTTAGGAGACCTTTTTACAACAAAAAACATGATTTTTTTTTTATTTCATTTTTTTTGTATGAATGGTTTACTACTATCAATGAATAATGGGGTTAGGCCCTTTGGGCAAATGGTGCACGCTTAAAACACATTTTGTATTATTTTATCAAAATGATTGATAAAAAATCAAAGGGGTAAGTCCTGAGTTGAGTGATCTGCATACATACAGTAATCAACAGGATGCATTATAAGCTGACTGTAAGAAAATTGACATCCCCGACCATTCCAATGGATGCATTTCTTTAAAAGAATCCAGAGTAAAAGCTATAAATCTTTCATTTAATATTTTGACATAAATAAGTGATATAACATCTCATGTTGACACTACACACAGTTTAAACACAATTTATGTATCCTACTTTAACAATATTATTATTTAAGGACTTGCCATGCTTGCAGTCAGATGACAGTAATCATAGATCTAGACATCCTAGAAAGGTTATGTCCATTGGAATGGTCGGGGGATCTGATGGGTTAATATTTTTATTTATTATACAACTTGGTTGAATACTTGATTCTGATTGGTCAGTCACGGCATTCTGCTGCCTGCTGTTTCTTTCTATTTCACATTTTAAATCAATAAAATTGTTTTAAAATTAATATGTGTACTCATACCAAGCTCATACCGCTGATCAGCGGATCACAAAGGGAGAGAGAGGGTGGATGAAACAGAATCAGCAACATTATTGTGAATTGAACCCCTTCAGACTGATTCAAGACGTCCTGCATAACCCTGTCGGGATTCTTATTTGCAATAATGATCGACTTGTTCTACACTACCCCTTATCTATATTGTATTCTTGAATTGCCCTCAATAAGTTTTCTTTTTAGTATGAAAGCTGACACAAGGAACTTATCCTGTCAGCTGCAAAGACATACTGTAATTATAAATGAAATGGAAAAATGCTTCTTGTTATTACGTTAGTAGCCTATACATGATCACATTAGCTATAGCACATTAGCTATAGCTATGTTGAGGTGTTGCTTTTTATAGTGGCTGATTAATTAAAATCCCTGTTTTAGATTTTAATGGTGTAACTGGATTTCCCTACTTTATTATTACACATTTTCCTGCCATGCACTGTGTGATTTTATGTAAGTGTTCTTTGGGAAACATTTACATACATTTGTTTTACTGTAGTACATACAGTAAAAGAGGACCTATTTGGGCTGATTTTGTGTGTAAAAGGAACAATAAAGATGAACACAAAGAAAGTAAGAAAACTTCCTGCACGAGGGAGAGGAGGACGAGTACCAGGACAATTCTTTCTCTGTCCACTTTTTTTCATAAACCGTACATTCTATAAAGCTACTCTGAGATGGGTCATTCATCTTTTCTTCAGCATTTCTGCAGCAAAAGAAACAAAATGCATACATTTACTAAACCCAACAAAACAAAAATGTAGAGAGGCTTCAAGAGAAACTGCAGTGTAAAACACAATCTATGATCAATATGATCATTATTGTCTTATGTATAAGGGCATACCTGACACATATAAAATAATGCAGTTTCTGTAATTCCATCTGATGTTAGTGTTTTGTATGACATTGTGTTATGATTGACTAAATGTTCCTGATGGAAGATAACATGTATATTTGATTTTGAGACATGTTTGCATTGTTTTGGTAGACATAGTGTATTGTTTTAGTGAATTGTTGTATTTTGAAAATTAGTGTTGGAGTTTAGTTTTCAATGTGTGATTTTGGGCATGAAATTAACTGTTTTGCCAATTGTGTGTTGTAGATGTGTTGATGTCTTAAGAATTTAGGAAAGTTGTTCAAAAATTGTCACAGCGATCGTAAAAAACTGTAATATTGTACTGTCACTGTCATGCTGCTCTTCATCCTTATCCATTTCCTCTATCACTGCATGTACTGTACCATAAAATGACTTACTGTGATGCCCTGGGGCAAAAATATGTATGAAGTGTACTTAAATAAATAATATTTTTGCCTATGTTAGTCAACATTTGTTTTATATTAAAACCCGATCTGCAGATGAGGATTTGTTGTGTGTGTGTGTGTGTGCGCTGTGCTGTGTATGTGTGTATGTACGTGTATGTTGTATTTCCTGGAATGATTTGTATATGCGACCAGAAGACGTTTTGCTAAATAAATTTGTGGTGTCCCCACAAATGTGGGATGGGCCAAATGTTTGGCATGACAGAAATAAAATTAAACTAAACTATATATATATATATATATATAGATATAGATATATAAGTGTGAAGTTGAAGTGACCGTAAAAACATAAATAAGACAAAATCAATTTAATAATGAACAATTAAATACAAATACACACAAGACCATAAAAATTATGAAAAATTAAGACAATAGATTTAAAAGCCATAAATAAACAGATAAAAAGACAACAAGACAAAGCAAGAATAAAAACATGACAATGAAATAGATTTAAAAGTTAAAAAGAGATAAAAGCTAAACTAAAAATCTGATAAAATGTTCTTGGTCTTGGTTTCAGACTATAAAAAACAACAACAGGTTCTAGCCAGCGACCATATATGTACTGGCTGGAAGATTGTATCACCTGTAGCTAGCTAGCTACACTAATGTTAGTTCCATAGAAATAAGAGTAGAAAAAAATGTTTTTGTGCAATTGAGAACGTTTTTTTCTAAACTGCACGTGGAAATATGTGAATGGAAACCTGGATACTGTAGCAATCATCAGTTTCTATCTAGGAGCAAGGCAACGGACATACTGGTTAAAAAAGCTTCTCCGTGCTTTACTCAACCGCTCATTTGTCTCAAAACCTCCCCACAATAGCCATAGGAACATCTTTGGTAGACATGCACAAAAACAATATTGCTGGGAAAGTAACAAATGCAACAGAAGAATATCCTAACTATACTGTACAATAATGAAACAGACAATCTCACAGGCAGAGTACAAGAATCACAGACAGGCAGAGCAAAGGGACAAGATGGCAGCAAGATTTAGTGCCTAAATGAATGTTGACAGTGCTGACTACTTGTTAGCACTTATTTAAGTTAAGTTTAAAAGAGGCATAAGTGTTAATATTTCTTATTTGACTTGTGAAATAGTTCCACCCACGAGCAGCCCTAACTGAAAAAGCTGTTTGACTGAATGCACTTTTCCTAAATGGGACAATAATGACTAGATAAAGTAAATAATAATAATAATAACAATAAAAATGATTATATACAAATGGAAATTACAGCATAAGAGCATTTGGAGACACTATTTATAAGGTAGAGTGACAGTGGTGTTAATAGCAGCAGAGTCAGCAAGTCTCTGTCAGTGCACACCAGACTAATATATGATATGATTAAGCAATTGTACTTAGTATTTGACTTTATTATTATAGAGATAATATAAATACAATATAGAAAATTATGCAAAAATCTAATATTGTGTAATATGGTAAATTATGATATAGTATGAGATATGAGATTAGTCAAGATAAAAGGTATTAATCTAGTATAACATAATATATAGGCTATAGTATAGTACAGCAGCATGTAGTAGAACATAATATATACTGTAGTACAGTATAGTACAGCAAGTCCAAACAGTCCAAACTAACTAAGTAGAGCTTAGTAAAATCTTACTTCAGTGGCAAATGGTGACAGCAGATACAGCAGAAATAGAGACAGTGGAAATGAGATATAGGCCAGATGTATGCTGGGATTAGAAACCAGGCCAGTGAAAATTCAGGTTGGTCCCAGAAAATATAGGTTTTAACCACTTACCACAGCTTAAAGCAGGGAGCAGATGCACTGTGCTTTCAGCTGCTAAATGTACTCTTTGAAAACTGTGTTTGTGTCATATTTAGTATTTTCACCTGAAGCTTATTATATCAAAAAGCGTGCCTTGTGTTCTTTAAGGAACTAGCCTACCTTTTTGTGTCTCCTATTTTCAGTGCAATCTATTAGTTTAGCAATAACGTGCTAGCCATGTTTTATTTTTAAATGCGTAAAATCATGGTTAGTGTTTCCTTTCACAATACAGTAAAATATGAGATAATACTAAGAGCTAACACTTCTGTAGTTCACATAGGAAGTGGCTAACAACTATCTCAATTTGCAGTCAAATCATGTTCAGCCCAAACAAACAGGAAACCATACGATACCACCTACTACATCTATTTTCCTGTGAAAATGTTGCCGCCCAAGAGGAAAAAACACCAATGACGATGATAAAATACCAAGAATTGTAGAGATGGTTACAGGAGAACGCATTAGAAAAAAATGAGAAGAAGACTGATTTCATCAGCATCATGACTGAAGTGAACAAGCAATGTTTGTCTCTTTACATTCTGTGTTCTTTTATTTTTCCTATTTTCATGGAGGGATGCTGTGGAAAACAAAATAAACAAACAGGTATTTAATTTAAAAAATACATACATACACACAAAAAAAAGCTTTGTAATGTGTGTTTAAAAGGATTCTATGTAATGTAATTATTAATGGCGCCCCAGACCTTTTCATGTCTGAATGTATAAATAAAATGAAACCAAAATATGACTCTCTCTAGTTGGGAACCAGCGGGGAACTTTTCCCCAGCACTACAGAGCTGTAGAGGGGGAAGACTTTATGATACCGTGTGAAACTGTGAACCAGCACATGGTGTCATGTTCCATGACAGGAGAAGGAAATGAAGGCCTATCCTTTGTCTGTGGGAGAGTCTTCCGAGCTGAAGCAAAACATTCTGGAAAGTACACATGCAGGTGATAATCATGTTTGTATTTACAAATGCATCTGCTTAAACTTTTTAAAATGAATGCACCTGAGATTAATGTCTTAAAAACAAGTTGTGTAATAACACAGTATAATTATGTTTTTCTTTGTGATATTGCATTGGAGAAAACAATGTAGAATTTGATGACGTGGAATGGTACCACTTTACAATAAATGTATTCATTAAGGGATTTTGAATGATAGATTCACATTTTTTTCAAGTCTGTCTTAAAACAACAGTCGCATGTGCATATTTGCATTGAAACAATAATGGCAATAATTGTTTCTCATGTCTTAGCTATGAAGTTCCAACACAAAAAACTCCTAATCTTTATGTTTCTACTTATTAAAGCGTAACTCTCGCCAAAATGCAACATAGGGTCTTTTTGTGAATGTACCAGAGTCAAACTTTCGTTTAAAAGCTTAATTAGGACGGAAGCCCCACTTTTAAGATTTACCGTATTTTCGTTTTCGGTCAAATGGCCTTTTGAATGGGAGTGCTAGGGGCACTACAATGGTAGCATCAAAATCGCTATTTTGAGAACACTAAGAAGGCTCAACACAACATGAAACTTTGCTCGAAGTATCACCAGGGGCTCTACACATGAACTCCAGCACTGAGAACATTGTTTGTGTACACAAAGATTACTAAAACTTACTTTAGCTGTTTCCGGTTGCTACCATCTCGCCAGTCAAAAAGTGTCGATCTCCGAATGTGAATGAACGGACTCCATAGGAGGAAATGTCATTCTTATATGAGGCTCCTTTTTCAACTACAAGGTCAATATTGTTTTTCACTAACAACTAAACAATGAATTATCCGTGCATTTATATGGAACTAAGCTTTAGGAGCTTTCATCTTTACTCTCCTCCATGTTACGTTACATTCGGAGATCGACACTTTTTGACTGGCAAGATGGCGGCGAGCGGAAAAACCAACAGCTACAGTGAGTTGTTCAAAACCTTTCTTTTTAGTAAACTCTGTGTACACAAACAATGTTCTCAGTGCTGGAGTTCATGTGTAGAGCCCCTGGTGATACTTCGAGCAAAGTTTCATGTTGTGTCGAGCCTTCTTAGTGTTTTAAAAATAGCGATTTTGATGCTACCATTGTAGTGCCCCTAGCACTCCCATTCATAAGGCTATTTGACCGAAAACGAAAATACGGTAAATCTTAAAAGGAGGAGAAAGTGTTTGGCCGGTTTTTGAATCTACATGGACATGGGCAGCAGCAGTTGGCAATACACAAATCACAGATTGAGGTTTACAATAAGACTTATTTAACAAGCTAATAATAATAAATAAATACATGTAAATTGTTATTTGTAAAGCCTTAACAAATTATTAACATACATTACTTAAAGATATACTTAATATCAAATAACGATTTGTTTTATTTTAACAACTTTAAAAACTTTTTGTGCTATACTAAATATAATATTTATTTTCTTTTAAGTTTAGATCGCATGTGATTGGACTTCTATTAAGTGTTTAGGTCTTTGCTGTCCAGTGGCAGCAATATGTTTTTCCATCTGCAGGTGGTGAATAGAAGTCTGGGATGCTTACAGTCTAACAAGAGCCATAAGTCAGTATTGCTGACCGTGGCTCAAGGTGGGGAGATCTCCTGCCCAGGTAGCAACTGTAGTAACAACCCAGAGATCATTTGGTACAAGGTGAAGTACACACATGAAAAGGATTATCAATCTCACAATGTAAATCACAACAAAAACCCACAAGTGTGCTTTCTTACAGAATAACAAAAATGTGTCCCTACGCTCCTGTCAGACGCCTGGGCGATTACATTTCTGTGAAGTCAGAAAAGAGGATACTGATGTATATTTCTGTGATAGACAAATAATTGAGCAAGGAGTCAATTGGACCTTCAGGAGGGCTGTTCACGTCACAGTCATCGGTAAGTGCTCTGTTGTGTGTGTGTGTGTGTGTGTGTGTGTGTGTGTGTGTGTGTGTGTGTGTGTGTGTGTGTGTGTGTGTGTGTGTGTGTCTGTGTGTGTGTCTGTGTGTCTGTGTGTCAGGTTAAAGAGATATTAGAGGTTAAAGAGATATTTTGCTGATTCAAATCCAGCTTTGTGTCATCTTTGCGAGGGCAGTGTGTGCAGATTAACAGTTTGGCTTTCCTCTGTGGTAACACAGATAAGCTCACGATAAGCTTAAACCAGTTTTTGTAATGCTATATATGGCTTTTAGCTGTGTAAGTATCTAATGTTATGTTAGCAAAAGAAACTTTAATAAATTGTGCAAATATAACTTTTTATTTATCTACAATGAAGTTCACTACACTTCCAAACGAGACCACGCCCATATAGGAGACCAGAAATGTGTGCCATTTCATACCATTGGTGCATCTTGTAATCTAGAGAATCTTTGCTAAGATTTTGAACATAGTAAACATTATACCCACTGAGTATCAGTGAGCTAGCATTGCCAATGTGATTATGTTATCATGACATTAGCATTTAGCTCGAATCTTTTCTGTTGTAACAGAGCTGCTAGCATGGCTGTTTAGGGTGAAAGGCAATACACCTCTTCACTCCTTCTATTATATGTTTATCATGTATTTATTACACAGAAAATGCACAGGAAAAAGGAAATACAACAATGTGTTTTGTATTTTAGGGGAGAACCGGGACGAATGAAACAGTTTTTAATTAAACGTCATTTACAAAGATATCGTAAAACACTGAAAGCTAATATTTTGTCACCAGCAACCTACATCTGTCCTCTGTCAAATACAGTTGCATTTTCAGCTCTAAATAAAACCGTTGGGGAGTTATTTAAGCAGTAGTCGGACGTGCGTTTTGTTTCATTCGTCCCTCCTGGCCTGGACGAATGAAACAGGCATGTGGGACGAAAGAAACATCCAGTTTAAGCTATGTACACTTCCCACAACTTCAGTATTTAGCAACATATCATGAATGGTACTTCGGATAGGTGTTATTTCAGATAGATTGCTGCAGGGCTACACGTCTTGGTGAATGTCTCTTAACAACTCATTGCCGTCATCGTGAAGCGCATATCTCACGGTTATGGAAATACCAATGCACTATGCCATTTATATAGCTAAAATAATACAGGTTTCCAATTATATAGGTTTAGGTATAATGTTTCTATGGTACAAAATGTTATTTCACTCTGTTCTGATGTGGGTAAGGCCACCGCACATCCAAATAAGTTCCCTTAACAACCCACAGCCCGTCAGTCTCCATAGGATAACATGGCAAAACTCGACCCCCTACCTGATAGCCCCAAATATATTTACACCTTTCTAAAACCACTTTTCCATGTCTCTCCTGCATAAAATATAGTATAAACATAGTTATTTGTGCAATTACTTAGAATACATGGGGTTTACTGCCTGGTCGGGACGAATGAAACAGCTGTTTCATTCGTCCCAACAGCAACAGTTGACATTTAAACCTATTTTGCTCCTAAACTAAAAAACTCTGACATTCCACACTGTAGGACATTTTAAAAAGCTAATTCATCTGTCGTATGACCATGACAACGGTACATGAAACAATAAATACAACCTGTCATTAAAAAAGAAAATTACCGCATCAAACATTTTATTTACCGCACTCAAATTGGGTTCGCGGGTCTAACTTTGTAGCAGCATGACGTCATGACGCCAACTTTCCTGGGTCTGGTAGATCTTGTGTGCTGTACGTGCTGATAAATTTGACATTTGCAACGTGTATGGTTTTCAGGATAACTGCAATGTTTCATTCGTCCTCCGTTTCAATCGTCCCGGTTGTACCCTACTTTATTTCTGTTTGATTTGTTTTCATTTAAGCATTATAAATCTTCCATATGCAACTTGCCAAGCCATTTTGTAGAGCCTCTAATCATGTAGTGTTTTTTCAAACATGTGGGTGCCATGCGTCAAAAAGACAGTATACAGAATGTGTGGCTCCATTCTGACCTGGTTTTTAAAATTAAATGTGTGATCGGAACACGTGTACATATCTACAGGTGAAAACACACTCAGGACGCATTGAGGAAACACTGAGATCCGCTCACTAAAACCACATTCAGAGGTGGTCTAGGCCACACGTGTCCACATTTTAATAGCAGTGAGAACGGGAATATGTCCTTGGCTACATTAAGGGCCACCTACTCAACTGTAACAGAAACCACTGATAGAGAATTGTGTGTTTTGGATGTAAATATATAGTAAATCATACTGTCAGTTATGGGTCTGCTTTTACAATTATTTTAAGTATATATTATTATATTATTTATAATACACAGCGTGGTTTTTATTGATCATTTTATGGGGGGACAAGATCCTGATTCCCCCACGCCTATGCTCAGGACAGATGTTCAAACCAGGTCAGAACAGGCCCTATGTTTCTCAGACACAGTAAACTTGACATATTATAAGAACTGTGTGACTTTATTTCCCATGCCCAAACAGCTAAATTAGATGAACCTCCCAGCATTATTTATCCCTATGGCAACATAAAAGAGGAAGTGGAGCTTGGTAAGTATGTCCAAATTATATAATCCCACAGCTATCAGAGTTAATAACTAATTTAGATGGTTGTCACTCAAAGGTCAACACTGTTATCAAACATCTGAATGGTTGATTATAATGGGCATGTTTTTGTTCTAGGTCGGTCTCACACTCTGATGTGTAAGGCACGTTTTTTTTTTGAGATAGACCGTTTGCCCGAGGTGAGGTGGTACAGGAACTACGGTGGCAAGATGGAGAATATGACTCTACTACCCATGGAATCGTGAGTCCCTGCAGTCCCTTTGTCAATTGTTGCTTTTGCCAGGAAGTAACAGTCTTTTTATGTGCAGCACCAGTGTTTGAGGTTGTAACATTTGAGGATTTAAACATGATTGTTCAGCTCGGCTTGCATGATAAGTGTTCATTAGGATGCAAGGGAGCTGAAATCCTTTCCCTGATTCAGCAAGGACATGGGCCTATTTGTGCTCGAGGTTATACAAAGAGCCGTCATAGAAGAGGTGACTCCACAACTCTTGAACCAGTATCACACGTATACCTGCATCGCCAATAATACTCATGGAAACACCAATGCCACCATCAAGCTCATCGAGAAAATGAAAGGTACTGTTGTTTCACCTTCATGCGTTAGTTGTATTCAAAGTATACTTTGTCACAACATCGTTACGTTGCAGCTCAAATAATTGTCAATGCTCAATTTGAAAATGCTCCATCTGAGACAGTCTGTATTACAATGTAATCAATCCAGTGGTGACACTATAGCCATTTTCAAAACACCCATGTCCACATAGTTATATCCACTAACTGATACTTTGGTGTGTTTCAAACATTGGGTTACTTAATGTAATCTTTGATAACAGAGTGAGGTGTTTCATTATGGGAATTTCCTCGGCGTGACCAACTATGCCGAGGCGATTCCCATAGTGAAACACAACAAAGTTAGAAAAATAACTTACTGTTTGCTAACATATTACTGTAACGTCATATGGTCAAATGTCAATTTTGTGTCTACAGCTTGTTTCTGCTGCCCCCAAGTCCATTATTGATGATTTGCATTTCATAATACGATCTAATGTGTACATTTTTCACTGGGTTTCAGTAAAATGGCCGTCACTGGTTGGGTATCCCGTTGTGTCTTTGCTGCTGGTAGCTGGGCTGGGAATGGTTTTGCATGTGAAATGGCTGGAAATACAGCTTATCTACAGATCCCACTTCCAATGTGGAAAATATGATGGAGGTCAGAATACAGACACACACACACACACACACACACACACACACACACACACACACACACACACACACACACACACACACACACACACAATCCCACACACAATGTAGAGTAGAAACCCAAAGGCAGACTTAAAATGCGTTGGCATCCATGCTCTGACACCTGGCCCGCAGAGAGCTGCTCAGCTGCTCTTCTTCATAGGATGTGGGTTAACCTTTAGATAAAGCTCTAGCTCTACCACAACCTATTCAACCCTACAAAGCATTACATTAATAAAGTAACTGAAATATCATAATACTTTAAAATCTTAATATCTATGACATGGGTCTTCAACGTTTTTTAAGCCAAGGACCCCTTAACTGAAAGAGAGGACGGAGCAGTTGAAGTTGCATAATAAACTGGGCCTATAATACCTTTTTTGCATAGAATACGAAGCAATTAAAATAGCCTAATAATTGTTGGCATGATTTAATAAATCATGTTAAATCATGTTTGAATGACAGGATTAGGATTTAGTGACTACCGTACCTAAAGGCCAGTAAGCAGTGGGGATTTATATTTGCTAATATTATGTTGGATTCATGTTAAGACTTGAAAAAACTTACAATAATTTGGACACCCTGTTGAAGATCCTGATCTATGATATTGCACTTACTGTAGACGAAAACCGACATGCCAATCTTATCACTTGATCAAAGTGTTACTACGGCTGCATATGAAATGGAAATAACTGAAAGAACCTAATGTTTACGTTTCAAAATTGTCTTTCACATCCACCTCCACCAATCAGATAAGAAAGAGTTTGATGTGCTTCTGTCGTATGTGTGGAGCCCTCCAACAGCTGAGGTTGAGGGCGTTTTGACCATTTCCACCCAGAAAGGACCTGACACAGATGAGGAAGGTAGGCCAACACATTTAATGTATGATATCTGGATTTTATTTTCATGCAACTACACTGGTAAAGTAAATTGACAAAATGCTTTCATTGGCAGCATGTTTGTCCAGCATGGACCCGCTGAACACTGAGGAGGGTACCTCAACCCAGAGACCACTAGAAGTGCTGCTACCCCATGTGTTAGAGGACCGGTGGGCATATCGCCTCTGTCTTCTGGAGAGGGACGTGCTTCCTGGAGGAGGTCAGAGGATCAACTGTATGTCTGCGTCTCTGTGTGTTGGCAGCAAATGTTCCTGATGGTTTCCATTTTGTATTGCAGCATATGCAAATGATGTGGTCCTTGCAATGCAGAGAAGCCGAATGCTTATCTGTCTCCTGTCAGCTGACTACCTCTCCAACAGCAATGCTGTGTTTGTACTGGAATCGGGAATCCAGGTAGGCCTACATTTCCCAGAGAGAAGATGTCTAATGCCGCGTTCACAGGGACGTAGCACAAAATTCTGGACCCTGTACACAGGCATTCTCTATAGGCCCCTCCCCGCAACCACGGCTATTCATTCCATAGACTGTGAGAAAAGATGTACAACGCGTCTCCACTTCCTCCCACTACACAAAAGTTAAGCCAAAGTATAGCGGATACTTGTAATGTACCGGATGTAATTTTGGAAATAGAGTCTGCGCAGTAGTGATCCCCCAGTGGAACTGCTGTATCAAAGTCCCATCCATACACCCACCTGACAAAACACGAGTCAATCACAGCTGTCAATCATGACGTTTCACCCAGGTTTTTTTAAACATAAAACCAAACTTATCACAATTAACCATTGAACAAACATCAGCGTGATAAGAACTACCTAAAATTACCAAAGCCATCTTTGGGAAAATGTATTTGAAGTGTACTTTCACTTTTTAGTGTGGCCCATGTCACATCAACCAACATGGAGGGGGTGAGATTTGACCTATACTGCAGCCAACCACCAGAGGGCAATCAAGATGTTTTGGCTTGACTCACAGTCTTTGCATCTACCCGATTCATTCCAGTATCTTTGTGCCCCCCCCCCATGCAATTCTCAAATAGCCACATTGGTTTCATTTTATCGATTTACTGACATCAACTGAAACCCATTGCTGCGTTGATGGTAGGACACGTGTCAAACTCAAGGTCCGCCTGTTACAGATTTAGATCCGGCCCGTATATCAATTTGGGTTCACAATAAATTTTGGCCCGCCTAGTTGTGCACCAAACCAAAAGCACAGGAAAGTGTCTCTGAGACTCAGAAATTCCCCCAGAAGCAGAGTTTTCATATTCAGGCTGTGAAACAGGTTGTTAAAAAAAAAAAAAAAAGCGTACAAAAATGTCAGAAAAAGCAACAAATTTACAAAAAGGTAACAAATGTCTGAGAAAGCCACAAAAAAGTCGCAACAAAAACAACAAAAATGAGGTAAAACGCTACCAAAATGTTTTTAAAAAGTGACATGCAATAACAAAAGCACGTCAATAAACATGTCTGGCCCTTGGTGTAATTTTCTTTTTCCAGTGTGGCCCTTAGTGAAAATGAGTTTGACAATGCTGTAGTAGGAAAATCTGTATAAAATGGGTTAAGTGGTTAACTACGGAAGAGGATTAGGGCCACTGGTGAAAAATGTATTTGAGTTCAGAATTCTAAGAATTAAGTCAAAACTCAAATACATTTTTCACCAGTGGCCCTAATCCTCTTCCGTAGTTAACCCGTGGTGACATTTTTAATCACTGTTTTTACAGTTCAAAACATAAATTAATTACTGATTTGTTGCTCGGTCCATTTTTAGGCTTTGCTGCAAAACTCTTCCCTCAAAGTCCTGCTAATATGGGTCAGCAGAACGTCAGCATCCCTCATCCAGCCGGACCCCCCGCTGCCCACAGTGGTCCAAAGGGCCTTGAAGGTGCTACCCAGTCTGGATTGGACCTCAGGCGAACCCGCCAGAGCCACCAACAACTTCTGGAGGTCTTTGAGGAAGGCCATGCCCGATCAGAGAGTGGCGCTGGTTTCACTCATGCAGGACCAATGATTAGACTGTTCGGTTTGCAAGCAAGGGCAACACATGAACAACAGCGTCAAGGTAATTTTCATATGATGGGGAAAGCGTGTCACCCTTTGTGCCATGCTCAGAGCACAACGGTGTGTACTCTGGTCTTTAATTTCCATCTGTACCAAAGATAAACTGTTTCGGTTAAACAGTGCAAAATAATTTACAGGATATAACAGTTAAAGGATTTGTTTTAGTCCATTGATAAAATATGTCTAAACAATGGATGCTTCGTAACAATTAAACCTAATTACCTTTTATATGCCTGTATGTACTATGTAATGTAATATATATATCAGCTTAAGTAAATCATGTATTGTCACAGCAGACATGTCTGCAATAAACATTTGACACAATATAGTTCATCCAAAAAATGTATTTGACTGAGTTGTTAGATAAAACAGGTCGCAGCAGTGGATGTTTATGTTATTCATTTGGGGAAGCACAACAGTCAGGTAACCTACAGAGGAATTCAGGGTTCATATTTTTGATGAAGGGAGTTTTCCAAGAAAGTGTCAGGCACAGAATAAGTCACTGAGGTTCCACATTATTTCTGATGTGAAAGTGGCGATGAAAAGAGTTTGTAAAAGTGTCTAATCATTGCTGACCAGCATTTTAACCCCCTGGAAATCATTCAAAATAAGTGTTACCAGCACCCCGGTGTTCATGTGACAGCTGTCTTCACACAGTTGTCAACTAAAAACACATTAGCAGTCCTTCCATCAGAACATCATTTTTGTAGGGTTTTTAAATTGCCAGATTCAATACAAAACCAGTAAGTAAACAAAACCAGAAATACTGACACAAAGCTTAAACTAACAAAACAAAAGACTGCCTATAAGGTGGCATAGCTGGTGAAAACAAAGGGTTGTACATTAATGTTGCGAAACTAAATGAAATGAAACAATCCATCTGTAGGTCTGGTTTATGCCACACATGCAAGATTACGTTAACACTCAAACACACACTCCCATTTGTGGATTTAAAAATAAAACATTATCACACTTCTATGTACATTTTTACACAAATATTTGACAAGCAAACACTGAGAGCTTGCTCAGCACCACAACCAACCAGCTTCAGTTGGGAACAAGCATGTCACAAAAGGGGCATGGGGGCTCTAAGATGCTAGATTTTCTAATTAACCAGCAGAAAGCAACTGTAGCAAATTTTAGTATAAACAATATTCTGGCTAATTATTTTTTTGTCCCATATCTCTATCACCCCACCTCTCATCACAAAAGGGTTGACACTGGTACCTCTTTTCTTAGTTAGCATCAGCCAGTAGTGGTTAGAAACGTAAACGTGAGCTCAGTCACATAATATCATAGAGGGCTTAAAGTATTCTTTACCGTATGTCCACAAAGCTGAGAAGTTGTCAAAACCGAGGCTACAGTAAGGAATCATTTGAGCCTTTATAGATATCTCTGACATGGTTTAAACTATACACACACGCTCCTCTTTTAGTGACACAAACTGTGGTAGTTGTAGTGGCAACTTCACAGTAGTCATTTACAATTTGTCTGCTTGGGCCTTCATCTTCCTCTCCCAAAGTTTTTGATGATCAGAGAAACCCTGCTTGCCCTTGTTGAAGGAATTGGGTCCTGCAGATGTCGGTGTCTCTCTGAAAAGAAAGCAGATTAGTCACTCACAAATAACTTATTGTGAAATGTGGCGTGTAATTAAAAAAAAGATTCAAAAGCTGAATGTTTTTAATGAAAGCCGAGGCTGAGGCAACGATTATGAAGTACATGTATGTGTGTACTCACCTGCCAATATTCTTCATCCTCATCTTTGCTTCTGGGGGCATCTCCTCAGGTTCACTCTGCATGGCAAGAGAAAGTTTAAGTAAGCTTTTGCACATTTGTTGTTTATGGATTTGAACAACCATGACATTACTGTGCGTGTGTGTGCACTTACATCATCTTCGTCAAAAACAGACGCCATCCCTGACTTTTTTGGAGGAGCTGATGGTACTGGCTCTTTGGGTTTCTAGAACAGATTGGTGATATAATATTTAGGGAAACTGAAAAGCATCACACTTCTTCACTCACTTCCTAACTGCAAAATAAAAGCGTATTTGCAGTTTTTCCCTTTACTTAATTTATTAATGAATTAATTCCCATTTAATTCAAACTCATTAATAACTACTTATTTTAACAACACTCACAATGGGGGCAACATTCAAGCAGTATGTGTTCAAGCCGTTATAATGCATTACTACACACTCACTGATGCTCCAAGTTTGATAGAAATGGGGTTCGACTTCTTCCCCATCGGACTGCTCATGCTAAAGCCAATCTTGGAGATTTTGCGGGGTGCTGGTGGGTCTGCGGAGGACTCATCCTCATCTTCAGGTGTGAGATGCTGGGATTTGCGTTTGACTGCGGTCCCTTCGCCCACAGTGCTACAAGAGACAGGCTTAGTTTTCACTCTGTCTCCCTCCTCCTGCGGCCCTGCTTGAGGCAAGACAACTCACCAAGGTGAACAACTGTTTCCTGGGAACTGGAGAATAATAAGCTATCACCTTTACCTGTGTGGCTAAGGTTTCAAGCCATTAACTAGCAAAATGTAACGTTAGCCTAACTTAGGTTCTTGCCATTTAACTTACGGTCTTAATAGTCCACATTGGAACTGTGTATGCAGAAACTACCTACAATATCAGGGTTAAGGTACACAGAGTGCTGTACAGGGTCTGAGGGCAAATAATAATAACGTTGTTAACCTGCGTCTATACTTGCACGCTAGCTAGGCTAACGCCAGGTTAGCAAGATAACGAAGAGACTGGCTGAAGGCAAATATTCAACATATTCTCTGACTAACGTAGCTAGCGGTTACTTTAGCCGTGAAGTTACAGCCATCCCAATTCCCATAGCTAAATAGTTTACGTTAATACAACGCAAACTATTTACGTTACTTCGCACTAGCTAACGTTAGCCAGTGATACGCAGCTAACATTAAGTTAGCTTAACGTTTGTGAAGTTTCCTCAGTCTAACATTAGCTGGGCGTAGTTTTCATGGATAGGTTGAACAATCGAGCTAACGCTAAATACTGCTTATTTTGTCGGCCACATTTTAGACGTTAAAACAGCACAAATATCACCTCCGTCGTCGTTGCCACCCCTTCTGTTATTCTCGTAATCCGCCATAACGTTTCCTGTGGAACCAGACAAGTCAAGCCGCTAGTCTTCTTCAGTCGCTACGCGCCAAACAAGCTCCGTACACACTATTTATGAGAGGAGAAGAAGAAAAGAGCCATCACAAAAAAAAAGCTAAAATGGGGACCCAAGAAGTGTGCCCTAGTCACCATATAAATCTGTTCAGTAGCCAATTTATTTTGTACAAACTAGCATTTTGAGTCGTATACAGTCTATGGTCGTATATACATATTGAGTTAACGCTAATTGCGTGACCAGAGACTGGTTAGAAGAACTAATCAATCTAGCATAAAGGATATCTGGCTGGAAGGACCATTATACAGTCTATGGGAAGGACCAGCGCTAATATTTATTTATTGCTTTATTTGGGTAGCGTTGGCAAAACATAATGCAGAGGATTTATCAGATTTAATTAGGCCTGTATGTATTTCAAAATTGAAAATGTCAATACATTTTTAAATGTATAATGTGAAGTGAAGCACATGTATTAAATGGTAAGCATGTGATGGATTGTATCTCACATGTATCTCCGGTCCACGCTGTCACACACACACTCAAGCAGAAGATGGCGGTAATGCGCCCAGTACATTTCTTGCCAACCGCCGTTAAAAACCAAGAAGAAAAAGATAGAGCTATGACAGTAAGCTAATTTGGTAAACAGACAGCTAGCTGGTAAGAATAAAGACGCAATGCCACCAATGATAGCATATGTTTGTTATGTTTAGCGTCGGGTAGTCAATTAAAATTCTACCGCTGTTGGGGCTAAGGTTAAAATCGACGTTAATGTCGCCTTTTCGCTGTTCTAGCCTGGGAGTTACGTTGGAAGCTTAGCTACGTTAGATGTTGATGATGTGCTATGTTAGCTAACGTTACCAGTTTACGCTGTATTGACAATGTGTTAACTGTTTCTCTACAATGGGCGTAAAGCGTATCTTGCAGTTTACTTTCATTAATGAATGTTTTAGCTAGTAGCATTATTTGCTATATTTCTGTGGCTGTCTTTCTCAAATAATTTGTATTTTTATTTGTCCTGCTTCTCCCAGGCCCTTAAAAGCTTGGCGTTAAACAATGAGCCAGTCAAGATGGGACAGACCCTCTGCATATGCTCCCGTGGCTCCATCACCATTGATAACAAAAAATATTACTTTGTCCAGAAACTAGACGAAGGGTAAGATAACGTTTTTTTGTTTTTTTTTACTAATTTGTCAACAAATACCATGAAACGTCCTACAAACTTTTAAAAACACATCACTGAGCCTCAGTGTTGACCTTGGGGACATCTTTCTTAGTAACAGTATGTTTATTTTGAGTCAATCTTATATATACCATCCTTCTACTGCAAATACAAACATAGCACACCAAATCTCAGTTGAAAGGAGTCCCCTTAAAATGCACTATTTATTCCTCCTTTGTGGAACATCCATGAACAAGGATAGTGCGCAAAAAACATTAAATGGAAATTTATATTTGTGACTTGTTTTCAAAGATTGAGGTCTTCAGTAGGAACAAACGGGGGTGGGGCTGAGAGCATTGATAGATGGAGAAATGCTGTTGGTCTTTTTATGGGAATTAAAAAAAATAAATGGAAAGAGAGAGAATATTGCCAGCCTTATCCCTTAAAGTCCAATTAATACTCATATGATCCTCCTGAACTCTAATCTCTCCGTGTCCTCTGTTCAGTGGGTTCAGTTATGTTGATCTGGTAGAGGGTGCAAAGGATGGGCACTTCTACGCCCTGAAGAGGATCCTGTGCCATGACCGTGAAGGCCGTCAGGAGGCTCAGACAGAGGTGGAGATGCATCAGATTTTTAATCACCCTAATGTCTTGAGCCTGGTTGCACACACCTTTGTTGATCGTGGAGGCAAGACTGAAGCCTGGTTACTTCTACCTTATATTAGAGTAAGTTGGTGCAGAAGTTGGTATGACCAGAATAACCCTGAGGGAAATGATCTGATTCTGATATTTTGGTCTTTAAACAGAAAGGCAGTTTATGGTCTGTTCTGGAGAAGCTAAGAGACAAGGGGAGCTCAATGCCTGAAAAACAGATTTTGCAAATCTTGCGTGGCATCTGCTCTGGACTCAAAACTATTCATGAAAAAGGCTATGCACACAGGTAAGACACATAAGCATGACACAATGCCTACAATCTTCTTCTTTTTTATAGTAACACAATTGCAGACATCTGAAAACTATGTACACTGAATGCTATGTGTTTGCTTTAATTTGACAGAGACTTGAAGCCCACAAATGTGCTTCTGGATGAGGATGACAGGCCTCTTCTGATGGACCTGGGCTCTATGAACCGTGCCAGGATTGAGGTAAGGGCACAGAGTCTATGAAGAGTTTGAAAGATTTTACCGATGAATTTATAAGCATTGATACTATTGGTCAAACACTAAAGCCCAAATTAGTTTAATTGATGCCTGAGGTCAGTCACATCCCCACAGTCTGTCTCCATTTTGTGTCAATAGCAAAATGCTGTGATTTTATTTATTTTTTTCTGTGTCCATCACTTTCATTATTTTGTCTGTTGATATTAAGAAATCATTTTGAACATTATTCTTAGATGTTGCTGAATAGTATGAAATTAAGATATGTCAGAATGTAGGTCTTTTAAATTAGGAGAATGAGATCCAAGCAAACTAATATCAATACCGGGTGATTTATAACTCTCAAATACTTTAAATGAACAGGTTAGGGGTGTGACCTTGACCAACTGCCACTTTGCTTGTTTGAAAGCCATGATGTCTCTCTCTTTCTCATGGGTGGGCCAAATTCTCTGGGCGGGCAAAGCAGGGCTGACCCTGGTCAGGGGCTACTTGGATAAACAAAATATTTCAAAGGGGGTACATTATTGAAACGAGTTTGAGAAACACTGCTTACCCTGTGATGAATTGAATGAAACTGAATTAATTTCAGGTTAGAGGAACCAGAGAAGCCATGACCATACAGGACTGGGCAGCTCAGCGGTGCACCATTTCCTACAGGGCTCCTGAACTCTTCAATGTAGAGAGCCACTGCATTATAGATGAGCGCACTGATATCTGGGTAAAGCCTTGTGTTCTTTATCGCTTTTGTATGTTGTGCTAGTTGTTTTCTTAAGTGACTTTAGTAAGTCTCTAAAACCAAGTCCTAATGTTACTGTGGATCATTCACTGACTACGTCTTTTCTCTTCTTTTGATGTCTTCCTATACTCCTCCAGTCACTCGGATGTGTGCTATACTGTATGATGATGTTGGAGGGGCCATATGACATGGTATTCCAGAAGGGGGACAGTGTTGCCCTGGCTGTCCAGAATCCAGTGACTATCCCACAGTCTTGCAGGTCAGTCTTCTGACTATAACATTGTCTAAAAGCCAGGACACACCAACCAGACGGCCGACCGTTGACAGAAAAGCCAGTCGAAATGATCAGTCTCCCCGTGTTGGTCCAAAAAGTGCCACAGAACACACCAAAGAGACTTGATGTAATACGCCTCCATAACAGCAGGCGGCGCTAATCTGTATTGTTGCCCAAAAAATGAAAACCGGCAGCTGATTGGACGAACGCGTCACATGGGGTTGAGTCACTGACCTCGCCAGACTGTCGAACGGCCGATTTTCGGCCCTGTGTGTCCCGGCCTTTACAGTGTTTCCCGTTGATGTATCAGTTTCTGTTACTTCCCTGGGTAGTGGTATTACTGTAGGTAGGTGTAACTTTCTGGACATGCTGTATACAAGCAGCCACAAAACTAACTCAGTTAACATGCAGTGTTTTCCCTAGGTTTGTGGAAGACTTAGGTGCATGCATTTGGCTAGGGCTTTAGGGGTCCTCCCTCAAGAAAATGTTAAATTTTTCAATTAAAGAAATTTCATTTCATTTTAGACCATTATTGCCATATCTCCGTCTAAAACATTGGAAAAGCTACAGCAGATGAATAAATAACACTCGCTTAAAGACCAAACTTGTTAAAGAAGTCCACTGGGGACCATCTGATCTGATCTAGATTTGATGCCCACATAAATTTTACATTAATTCGCCTTAGGTGCTTCCCAAAACAGCTTGGGTGCTGCGCCTTAAGGCTGTTTTATGCTTCTGCGTCAACTCCACACCATAGCTACGCCGTCGCTCCTACGCCGTCATGACCCTTTGGGAGTTCTGCGTCGGAGTTGCTTTGCATCGCGGTGCATTTCGCTGCCATAAAGCTAGGGGGTGATCTGAAGTTATCTGCGAGATGTCTGCCTGACAGTTTATGTTAGCAAGCAAACTTTAGCACAACTGCCCACAAAGTACTGCTTGCTGGCGAAGTGCTAATTTCAAAACGTTACTGACATATAGACACTTTACAAACGGATAACCCCGTCATTGTAACCAAAATATGTCTGAGTTTATTTGCAAAGCTTATGTCCGTGAACTAGCACATTGCTACTCCCCACAGTAGGCTGCTTGAAACGCGGTCTGCGTCGCCTCGACGCAAAGATACACATTTTTGGAGGTGCACGTCGAGCTACGGTGGAGGGCTCGGAGGGGGGTTCGCGGCGACGCAGAGAGGTCTGCGGGGGTACGCCGTCGATTGGACGCAGAAGCATTAAACAGCCTTTAGCCTTAAACGTAATGGTAGGGTAAACCCTGATGTGTAACATAAAAACCTGGCAGACCAAGATTTTCATCCACTTGAATTGAATTGTCCTAAAAGCCATTGTTAGTCTGCAGCTACATTAATGTGAGACTGACTTTTCAAATGCAGTACAAACTACTGAATGTAGTTCAATTTCCTTTATAACTGAACAAAATGCAATCTGAAAACGCAAGTCGGGTTAATGTTTTCGTTTCGTTTTTTGTCGTGTTTGAACTCCGCTATGTCTTGTCTTTGTCTCATGCCCAGTTACTCGGAGGGCCTGCAGATGCTGCTGAGCTCCATAATGGTGTCAAATCCCCAGGAGAGACCAAACATCAACTGGGTTCTTGACCAGGTACAGGACCTGCAGAGTCGCAGCCCCAACACCCAAACCAACATGGTCTGATCATGCACCGTGAACTGGATGCGGGGACTTGGAAACCTTTGCACACATAACTGAACGGCTATTATTTTGAGCTTGAAAATATATCTTTTATTTATTGACTTGTGTGTAAAAAGCCTAGGGTGCAGACTTTCACTCAGCTTGGGGAGCTTGGCAACAGTATCAGCTTTTAGTTTGAATGATCCGATCCGGCCTGCGTACCACAGTGGACTCTTGCGGCCCTTATAGACTTAACGTGCACGAAATAATCTGAAAGGCCTCAAATCTAATTCCAGCCTGTAATAGAATGCTTTTGGCAAGGGTCAGTCGTTGCTTCTAATAGGGAAGTGGCTTCACTTTGTAATCTTAAAGGGATGTTTTTAAAAATTGTAGTTGGCATTTTTAAAAAGAAAAGGGATGACAAAAAAGCTTTGCCAAACTTTCCGGTGGATGAAAGCTACCTGAGTTCAATACATATCAGACTTCATTCCCTAGAATAAGAAGGAATAGGGTCCAGTTCCCTTTATTTAATTTTTTTATCTTGATTCCTGTGTTTTGTGTGTGTGTGTGTAACATCTTGTGGTTACACACGTGTGTGCTGTAATCATCGATATACACCTTTGCCTTCAGCTTTTCTTCACGCCTTCCCTCGTACTGTTGGTCTCTACTGGGGGAAAGTTAAGAGGCAGAGTGCTCCTTTACCTGCAATGCTGCATTTAAACACACAGAGGTGCTCCACCATCACATTCACTTACTCCACATATTGACACGGTGATGTTTCTGTACTGTTGATAATGTGTGAATGGGCTCCTTGTAAAACAGAGCGAAGAGGGTCTGCTTACATAAGAAGAAAACTATTCAAGGAGAAGGGGACAGGTGTTACAGTAACACACCTACAACAGTAGATAGTCATTTTCACAAATTATGTCTTTTTATTAATTACGCCACTCTTCACTGTATTGTCTTTTTAAACGGTATTTTCCATTTCAGCTATACTAAATTCTGGGTTTCCTGTCATGTTTGAATGTGGATCACACTTTTGTTCTCTCAGGGTTTAACCACATCCTAAAGGGTTTGGCAGTCTGAAGTAGTAGACATAAATGGTACTTTTTTTTTAAAACAATTATTAGATTAAAAAATACATCCATAAATACTTTGGACATTTAAGTTGAGATCAATACTTTTGTGACTCTGTAATGCGGTGATTATGGACCATATTAGAACTAAAAACAATCTTGATAATGACTTTTTTTTTAGTTGTTGGAATCGTAATTGGCATACTTACAGTACTGTTCAAATATATTATCATTTTAAAGCTAAGTTTGGATATGTCAACTGACTTTAAATTATTGTGTTGTTAATGGCAAAGTGTAAATGGGAGTACACAGATAGGAATAAGTAAGAGTGCGTTATTTGATTATGGGACATTCTGTTTAACCTCTCATTCACTGCACCGTAAAGGATAAATAAACATTAATTATGTAGCACTCGTATACAGTTTTTTTTTTTCTTTTTTTTTGTGGGCATTTTCGGCCTTTATTTTCAGAACAGCTGAAGACAAGAAAGGAGAGAGAGAGGGGGGAATGACATGCAGCAAAGGGCTGCAGGTCGGAGTCAAACCCGGGCCTGCTCCGTCGAGGAGTAAACTTCTATATGTGATCGCCCGCTCTACCAACTGAGCTATCCGGGTGCCCTCGTATACAGTTTTTAATAAAATTATGAAACTGACTCCTAAGGAAAAGGTATATGAATCAATACTCAATAGCCCCCACTACTTAGTCAGCATGATGTGCTCAATATGGTCAAAAGTATTTGGACAGCACTTGTAATTAGTTGATTCAGCTGCATCAAATCTAACATACAGCTATGAAATCTCCATCGACAAACACTTGCAGTTAAATAGGTCGCACTGAAGAGCTCAGTACCTTCAACATGGCAGCGTCATGGGAGGATTTCTAGTAAGTCAGTTAATCAAGAGGTAATAATATTGTAATATAAAAATATTAACTAGCCGAACATGGGTATTTCATTTTTCCCGACCTAATGCTCTACTGGCTGAATGGGAGCAGATCTCTGCAGCCAAGTTCCAAAATCTTTTGTCAAACCTAATAAGAGTGGAGGATGTTGTATCAGAATGTTCATCAAATATGTGTAAAATGTTTGTGTATCCACAAACCTTTGGCCACGTAGAGTTGCAAAGAGCGATACTAAAGAAAATACATTTAATTTGGGAATTCTTGCACGTTAACTAACATGGAGTGTTATTTCCGAATCATTTGGGTGTAACAGTTAATGTAGAGCTTAATAACATTTTTCATCATGCTTATGCAGTTTCACATTAAATGAGAAATACTTTACTTTTCTAATTAAGTTGGCTCCGTTTTAGTTAATCCTCTCCTGTGGCAAACAAGCACATCCTTCATCCAATATTTTAAGCACTGATGGCCATTCTCTGCATCTTGTGTGTGTGTGTGTGTGTGTGTGTGTGTGTGTGTGTGTGTGTGTGTGTGTGTGTGTGTGTGTGTGTGTGTGCGCGCGCGCGCGCGCGCGCCCGTGCGTGCACACATCCTTGGAAACAAATATCAAACTGCCCATGTAGCTGAATTTACAACCCTTATGTCCACTCAGATCAGTGAGATGTCACACTTCACTGCTATCCCAATTACTTTCATTCAAATTCTGACCCTGACAGGCGCGCACACACACACACATACACACTCACTCTAATGGCCGGTCATAAAGTATACATAACATATCACATATCTACAGTGCATATGCCCTTTTTTACACAAAACCCCCCTTAGGATTCATTACACTTGAATTAATGATATGCCAGCTGATTTCTTCCTCAGGCCCACCTACAAATCCCAGACTCCCCTGGGACTGGGTCTAACAGAGCTGTGTTTATGGGTCCAACATGTGCCCACACACACACACCTTTTATATTCACTATCATCTGCCTGTGAGGGGCTGAAATGATGTCATACAACACAAGCGCAAGGTCAACCTAATGTTCGCCTACATTTTAGCACCAATTTCATGTGCTTTTGCTTACCGTTCAGTTAAGGGGATGCACTGGCAGTTTGGATCATCAGTGTGTGTGTGTGTGCGTGTTTCATTTGTGACCCAACCCCAGTCCTCAAACACAAACACACTTTAGCTCTCAGACCATAAACCATCTGCAGGCTTTATTGATTTGGCAATGAATCAATTAGTGAATTATTTAATTAGCAAAGCATTATGGGTCAGCACAGAGCTGCTCCCACCCTGCACTGTTCCTAGGTCTCTTTAAATCATTGTACACATATGTTTTGGACCCCATGTGGGTGTGAGCATGTAGTCCTATCTGTGCAAAATGACCACACAAAAGTTTTTTAAACACAGTGAATTCAGACATGATTCCTGTGAGACCTTGTAAAGTCGCCCAGTAAAGTTTTTGTTGTTACTTCCCAGACGAGGGATCCTTTATAGCTTTATATGTACAGACCCAGAACTTTTGCTGTCACTCAAGTCTAAATTAGCCTTGGCTGCTGCTGAAAGAGGGAGAAATATGGACATTACGTCTGCCCCGTTGAGTGGATGAGTTATGACTTGTGTTCGTGATCAAGGCGTTCTTTCCGTCCAGGGGCTTTCTTTGTGCTCATTAATTCATGGGAGTGTTCGGGTTAAAATGCATAATGAGTTCATTAAGGGGGATTGGCGTAATCAGGAAAGGTATTGCCTTAATTACTGGCTCAGGGCCAGATCTATCCGTTCTCTGTGAGATCGGCAACCCACCCTGTCCACAAAGCTCACTAATTTAATTAAGTGTACAAAATGCTACACCCTAACGTCGCCCTTGGGGGCAATTATGGCACTAGAGATTGAAAGATCTCTGCTGGGGATATTTTACTTACTGGCAGGAGATTGCCTGTGTCAGTTAGCTGATTGCATTGATTATATTGATTTGTAACAGCTTTTCGGGTAATTTCATCTGCAAAGGTGAGAGCAACACATTGGCCCAGGGACTTTTTTATTTATTCTTTCTTTATTTAGACCCTGGACTCTTTTGCCAAGTGATTAGATGAAATGGAGCTCCACAATAAGTCTTTTAAAGTGGGAGTTGGGGAGGGAGGATCGATAGTTTTTATTTGCTGTATAAGGTCAGTTGGATGTTATGAATTCTTTTAAAGGCATCACAACTATTTCACCTACAGTGGAAGTGCTGCATGGTTGTGCTGAAGCAGCAAGATGTGGCTTAAACAGGGACGAGATCTTCAGCTCAAAAGTCAGACAGACTGGACGCGTTCTAGTTTATCTAAATCACACAAACCAGCACAGAGATATATGGTTGAAAGCAAAGTTGAAATTAAATTGTAGAATCTTTAAATTTTTAAAAAATGACTATAACTACTACTTCATACTAATTTCAAGTGTTATTTTCAAGCTGAAAAGAAATTGAACTGTTCACAGTTTGTCCTTTATATAGGAGAAAATGTTTGTGAATCAGCTCTTAAATAAACTCAACTCAAACCCACAGTAGTGAAATTAGGGTTAGCTTAGCAGATCCTAAACGTAGCGGTTCATAACTCAAAACTCTGCTGATTTGTATTCTCTATTATTTAATGTTATCTGAATGCCCAGTAAATCATTTTATTTAAAGAGATATTTTGCTGATTTAAATCAAACTCTGTGTCATGGCAGTGTGGTCAGTGGCAGCAGAAGTCTGCTGAGATGTGCTCGGCAGACCTCGGTTGCTCCGAGCTCCGTGCACTAGCGCCACGGAAGGAAGCCAAACACCGTTCATCTAAACGCAGTGCCCACACAAAGATGACTCAGAGATGCATTAAAACCCCAGGGTGAGCCACCCCACATTCTAAGGGTAACAGAAAATATTGTTAAAATGAAGAATCAACATCCCAAAACATGGAACGTAGAACATAAAATGAGCAACCTAGCCTAGATTTGAATATACTCCATGTGGCCATCATCCAGGCTCGGTGAGCTAAGGCAGTTAGTTATGCATCAGTCCAACTTTTTCTCTCCCAAATTCTGATACTTGAACTTTTGGTATCTGACGATAATGAGTTCCAATCAATATTGGTGCTCTCCTTTACATTTGACAAGTACAGCCAGTAGGAAGATAAACAGACATATAGATAAAGATAACGTCATCACTTTGACTGCAGAATTTGGGGATAAATTGGTTGAAATTTGTCGGAAAAACCGAAACAAACTAAGAACAGTGAATGTGCAGCATTTGCTTTTTTTTTTTATTTGTGGCACTGATTCTTAAACCACTTGTTTTTTTTTTATTTGCATCTTTTTTTTCTTCTCTATTTTACAAAATGCCTATGTTTCATCAAAAGTTGTGAAGATGTTTTCATTTCATTGTGTTTTCTTTCACTGAATTAAAGCTACTGAAATTGCTTCTAATCTGCCAATTAAAGAGAGAAATGTGACCCAATAGATTAGTTTTAATTACAGGCATATGACCTTTGCGAAGCATGACAAAGTTCAAAAGGAGGCTAATAGTTTAATGAGCAGTTCATCAGCGCTGATTAAGACGATGGGATGACAAGATAATCCAGAGGTGGCGCGGCCATTAACAGTGGCCAAAGAACAGCAAATTAGCTGATTGAACAACTTCCCGCCCAGGCAATGCCAAGCCGGCAGAAGGGAGGGGCTTCATGAGTGATGGATGAGGAGGCGTGGAGGAAGTGTTTATGTCGCTTGCCAGTAGAGTTGTCGCTGAATGAGTGAAGTGTCTTCATCAATTTGGAGCCATTACCATGTCAAAAGGAGAGGATGGTGCTTGAAGGAGGGGAACAGATTGGGGGAGGAGAGAAGCAGAAAGGCCATCTGCATACAAACCTATTCATTTTCAAACACACACACACACACACACACACACTCCCCCAGCCCCTCCCTTCAGGCAGGCCGGTTTACCGTAAGCCCGTTTAATTTTCCTGAAATAGGGCTGTGACAGCTGTGTCATGCTGATGAGAAGGTGCTGAGAAGAGTGGCAGCCTGTCACATCTCATCTGTCTCAGCTCTGATACTGCTGAACCTCCTCTCCCTAATCTCTACTTTTTCTGCCTTCACCTCCTCATGGCTCTTCATTCTTCCTTCTGAGATGTCAAACCTTCTCCCTCAAATAAACGCAGCAGTCCCAGTCTGTTAAACTGATGTAGGGGAGGGGCATTGATTGACGGTGGAAAAGGACAAAAGTAATAACTGGGAGATGTTTTTTATTTCACCTGCATTGATTGTTATAGGTCCCTTTATCATCTGACCTGGCTCAATTATGCCAATTGGATAGTGCAGTGACACTGAGGTTGCGAAGGACCGTAAAATGAAACACAGAAAGCGAAAGGGGAATTAAAGCGTGTGTGTGTGTGTCTGTGAGAAAGGTGGAGTAAAGATGGGGTAGATGAGTGTAGAAATGGCTTGTTGGTGGAATATGTATCACTTAGTATGTATCACTCTGCAGAGAGAAGGACAACGATTTAAATGTTAGTGATGTCATTTCCACCTGTCAGTCATGTCAGGGTGCGATAAATGTGGAGCCATTACATAAATGAGATGTTGAAGTGACCCTCTGTATGCATGCATGCAGACACACGCACACGCTGGTATCTCTTCAGCTTTATGTAAATAGAATACAAATCTAACCAATGTCCTGAATCCAATGTGTTTGCTGTTAGAAGAAACACCTTTGTCGGTCACATTCAGAATGTCCAACAGAAACCAATGTAAATTTAATTTGTCTTTTTGTTGTTGTTTTTTAATCAAATTAATATAAAAATGCAAGTTGCTGGGACTGCCTACAACATTACTTGTCTTGATGTTTTGAAATGCACAACAACACTTAAGATATTCTTTCATTTCTACATAATGTGTTGCAAATATAATTTTTTAATTTAAATTGGCCCCTAAAACTTGTGTTGTTTTTTGTAATTTCCCACATTTTCCAGAACACCTTTCAACATACCCCAGAGACCGTTCCTGAAGTAGTTGTGTTGTATGTTCATTGGACAAGAGCAGGGAGACATTAGCAGATGCAATTTAAACCAACGATACCTTAAACCAAGGCCTGAATGAGTTTCATGTAGACCAAAACAGTCTTATGGTTGTCCTACCCGATAAGTATTTTTGCTACTACAAATAGTTACACACAGTTAAAATGTACACTCCTTGTGCCACTCTCCTTGCTACTGTTTGATCTTCAGTTGATAGAGAATAATCATAATGCCTGCTGCCGGCACTCCAAAAGTGTTTTTCTCTGCACTGTACACTTCAAGGCGTCCCATACTGGCAAGACCTAATGCGGCGCACCCACTGTGATAGTTATAGCTTAGTAAGAGCAAGCAACAGCTGCAATTTACAGTGTTGTGGTTTTATTGCATTGGAGAGTGTAAAAATGTAATTTCCCCTTGGGGATCATTAAAGTATGTCTTCTTCTTCTTAGTATATGGAAGAAAGTAATTATCTCCCTTTTTGCTTTTTTGTCAACACTGTTCATTGCTTTTGTTAATTTTAGTTTTCAAACATTTTCAGAACCTCAACATTCTAAGGTGAAGGAAAAACATTCACAGCAAATATTAATAAGTAATTAAAGGAATACAAATTATCTTAACATGAGAAAATTAGAATGAAAGAATATATAAAGATCAAATCCTCCTCCTCCCTATTTGCAAACAAGCACTCAAATACCTTGAAGTGACAACAGTTGCACCAAAACTTGTCTGATCAGCGACATCTATATACTGTATGTACCTATGTCATGATTTTTACCTTATAAAAATCCTCAGCTTTAACCAGTGTCAAACTGCAAGACATCTCATTAATGCACTCACTTGAATTTTAATATCTTTACATTTTAATGCAATTATAGTATGTTTGGCCAGTAAAAAAATAATACACAATATCTATATATATATAAAATGCATTAAGGTATATATACAGTAATTCATATAATTTAGCTTAATTGGGAACACTATTTTCATATCTGCCACTGCCACATACAATGAAATGAAACAGAGTACCAATTTCTGCATTACATCTAATACAGCTGCCAGGAATAATAAATAAATAATAATAAAAAAAGTCCTGATCAGCCATTTATACAGTGACGGTTTTTATCTGGTCTAATAGTCTGGGTTTGGGCATGATCTTCAATGCAGATACTGTAGATAATAAAGTTTTCCTTAGAACCTGCTAGTAATGAACACACTATTTATCTGCCTTATTATGATGGCTTGTGACTGATGGAGAAATCATTTGACATTTATCACCGGTGTGTGAGCTAGTTAAACATTTTTGTGCTAGTAAACTTTGTGTTGATGAAATGGTAGCTGCACTTCCAGTATTATTAAAACAGTTGGATTTCTGTTCATGTGTACCCTTCACAAACAGTGGATGGAGCCGCTGTGACTACGCCTCAGCCTGGGACTGTATTAATGATGCCAGCCGCTCTGATGCTGTCAGCCAGACAGATTACCCTGCTCTTAACCCACTTTTGAACTCAGTGGTCCACACAAAAGCCAGCTGTGTGCTTTCACGCCAGTACAAACACTTATTCACACTAATGCCACTTTATTCACTGTTATTACTTCACAAGCGAAGGAATGACACATTTATTTTGAGTCAGCATTAAGATTATATGCCAACAGCACTGAAAACAGGCTGGATTAGAAAGGGTCAACAGCTCAGTGAAGGCATACTGAGTTGAAAAGGGGAAAAGCATCATCATCATCATCATATGTCGATTAACTCAACAGTCCTGGGAAAACAAATACAGTTATAACGACAAAAAACTCAAAACTATCGATGTGGGAAGAGTATTACACAGTTGAGCGCAATGTTCCTGTTTTTCTTTGAATTTAAATCGATTAATTTGCTGCTTTGTGGCCACAATTTGTAAGAGAAACAGAGAAGCACACCGTTTCACCGCTGTATTCTTAAACAGTATCAGACTAGACCTATGGTTTATGTAGTAAAGTAATTTTAACAAACACAAACAAGGTGACAGTCTGTGAGGCTATATGTAGGCACAGTGGTGCTTTGAGCTAAATGCTAACGTCAGGATGCTAACATGTTCACTGACGGTGCCTACATGCTGGAAGGTCAGAGTCTCTCCTTCTGGAGGAGGGGAGGTGGTCTGTGTAGGTGTGGGTGGTAAGGTGGAGGGGGGATTTAATTAGAGCGAGTGCCTGCATCCCCCTTGGGTCCTCTGCTCTGTATTACTACTTGCTGCCAAGGGTTAACTGGCCTGATAAATGGGATCAGTCACACTTGTGTACACACACACACACTCACCTGTGTCATAGAGAGGCAATGAGTAAGGCCTGTATGATTCTAACAAAATTGGTAAAGATACAAATGTTGAAATAGCCAACATGGCATCACATAGCTTACACAGTGGTCTGATCTGCTGCACTTAGACAAACACACTGTAACAGCGACATCAAGTTTAGCATAAGTCTTATTCGTGATTTGGCTTAAACGATTGCTTGTTGAGTGTTTGATTGGTCAGATGCGTCTGCTTTTGCGTTTAAAAGCAGCATGGCCAATGTCGATTGGTAGCTCTCTCCACCTCCAGACTGAAATATATCAACCACTACTGGATATGAATTTAGTATAGACATGCATGGTCCCCAGCAGATTATTCACACTGTATTTGGTGATATTTGACTTTTCTTCTAACGACATTAAGTTAAGACTTTTTGACTTTTAGGGAAATATTTCGACAACTATTGGATGGATTTTGTACAGATTCATGTCTCCCTCAGGATGAATTATAATAACTTGTGTTATCCCTCGACCCTCATCTAGCATCATCATCAGGTCAAAATTATTATTGTCCAATAATATGGGTTTATGATTCGGTCTATAGCATATAGCCTATTTGCAGTCATTCACATTTTATAGTGTTTACTACATGTCTTTGCCACCGGGAAAACCATCACGTCCAAAAGAGAAAAGTATCCTCTATCTGTCAAACTATATATTAGGATATTAGGTCTAAGGTAAAAAAAAAAAGTAAGGTTACCCAAAACTGAAAAAAAATGTACATTTCAGAATTTTACAAAAAGGCCTTTTTCAGGGAACAAAAAATAGGTTAAAAACGTAAAGCTGTTCTGCAGCAATGGAGGTTGATCAAGCTTTGAAAGTTGGTGCTACCAATTCAGGTGTTCCAACTTTTCTGGATTACTTACAACCCCCTCTGTTTGTATAAAAGTATTGTTGGAACACACTGTGGTACCATACCCTCGTGAGCATTATTTGAACAGTATTGCACTGCAGAAAGTAGTGTGTTGCCACAAAAAATGGCGGGAAAAAGGCAATTAACAATGGAAGAGAGACAGACCATCATTGGTCTTTCCTACAGAGAAATTGCGAAGAAAGTCAAGGTGTCAGTGAGTACAGTATTCTTCACCATCAAAAGGCACTTAGAAACTGGGGGAAACTCTGACAGGAAGAGGTCTGGCAGACCCAAAACCACAACAGAATCAGAAGACAAGTTTCTGAGAGCCAACAGCTTGCGTGATAGGCGGCTCACAGGACAGCTTCAAGCACAGCTTAATAGTGGTCGTAATAAGCAAGTCTCAGTTTCAACTGTAAAGAGAAGACCTCAAGCTGCAGGTTTGATAGGTCGAGTTGCAGCAAGAAAGCCATTGCTAAGACGTCAGAATAAGAAAAAGAGGCTTGCCTGGGCCAAGAAACTGGAAGAAGGTGTTATGGACTGATGAATCAAAATTTTAAATCTTTGGTTCATCACGCAGGATTTTTGTATGCCGTCGAGTAGGCGAAAGGATGTTTCCTCAGTGTGTGACATCAACTGTCAAACATGGAGGAGGAAGCGTGATGGTCTGGGGCTGTTTTGCTGGATCCAGGGTCGGTGATTTGTACAGAGTGAAAGGCACCCTGAACCAAAACGGCTACCACAGCATTTTGCAGCGCCATGCAGTACCCTCTGGTATGTTCCTAGTTGGTCAGGGGTTCATCCTACAGCAAGATGATGACCCAAAACATAAGTCCAAGCTATGCCAGAACTACCTTAGCAAAAAAGAACAAGATGGTAAGCTTAAAAACATGGAGTGGCCAGCACAGTCACCAGACTTAAACCCCATTGAGCTGGTTTGGAATGAACTGGACAGAAAAGTGAAAGCAAAGCAACCTACAAGTGCCACACATTTATGGGAACTTCTGCAACAGAGTTGGGAAGAACATTCTGAAGAATATTTGATTTCCATTGTAGAAAGAATGCCACGAGTGTGTTCAGCTGTTATATCTGCCAAAGGGGGCTACTTTGATGAGTCAAAAATGTATAATACATTTTGGTTTATAAATTGATTCCATGATTTCTTTTTTAACTTAAATTGTTCATTTGTTCTCTTCTTTCATTTCAGAGTACAATAAGACATTGAAATGCATGAATTTCAATAAAAACCTGGAAAAATTGGGGTATTCTAAAACTTTTGACTGGTAGTATATATATATATAAAAATATATATATATATATAAAAATATATATATATATTTTTTTAAATAACTATTTTTTTTGGTGACTTTCATAAGTTCCCTTCCTGCAAGGTGTAACACACCTCAGTGAAGGTAAGTATGTTGGGTGATACGCCGCCAGTGTGTGTTGTTTCATAAATCTTTCGTCTTAATCAAAGCGGAGGCTGTGTCCATTAATAACCCAGTGTGGTTGGCCTGATGACAGAACACAATGCACCTAATGGAACAATTTATTTCCATAATGCTGCATTGTCAGGGCAAGCGCACAGTCTCAGGGAGGGGGAGCAGGAGAGCGAGGGAGCCGGTGCAAGAAAACAGAGAGGACAATGAAGGACATTAAAGGCACAGTTTTTAAAACATTAGTGGGTACATATATATTAATATTTCATGGTAGGATGTGTCAACAAAATGAAGATGAACTAGGATCTTATATTTTTACATGTTCATGTTTCTACCATCTTAATCCAAAATCCTGGAAGCAACCGTACAACAATAAACCCAAAGAGCCAGTGTCCTTCAGTGGCAGCTTAACACTTAACACTTAACTCACTAAATATAAACTTAACCCAACCTGTCGTGACATTTTAACTTCAGACAGTTAGCTATGGGACATACACTGAACACCTATCATACTACAGGGGACTTTCTCAGGCTAGGGTAAAACACCTGTTGACCCCAAGGTTCACTGGTTCAATAGAATCTCACAGAAATGTAATCACACAGAGAACAATAATGAACAAGACTTTTGGCTTTTGAATTTTTTTCTCCCATGTCTTGGCAATCACGGGGAAACAAAAATGAACACTAACTACTTAGATCCCAGAAAGCAAGCTGCCTTTCTCCTGACATCACTTCATGTCCATTTACCTGTCAAAAAGTCACATCAAATATGTAAAAACAATATAAAAACTATAATCTTCTACTCAACAGGGCTAACTCAACAACTCCTTCGAATTTAACGGCAAATGTGTCATTTGTCCATGCCCTGTAGAGCCATGTCATCATCGTTACATTATGTAATAACCACGTTGGTAAGGCATGGCAAGGCAGCTTTATATAGCACATTTCAGCAACAAGACACCTTAAAGTGCTTTACATAAAACATTAAAAAGCAATTTAAAACAATTTAAAACATATATACAAATACACCATGGAATTAGACGGAATACAATATAAGAATATACAGTAAGTTATAGTGCAGTGTAAGAAATGAACAATTGGAACAGTTTAGGTTCGGGAACAATCGTCATGATTAAAGAGAAAAACCAAGTTGACATGAGAACAGGAGAAAAACAGCAGTCTCCTGTGTTAAAGGTCCAATGTGTAGGAATTTCTCCCATCTAGCGTTGAGATCATATATCGCAATCAACTCTCTCGTGCCACGCAGTTCAAAGTACGTATTACAGCTACGGTAGCCTTCACGCTTCAAAAAGCCGGTCTCTTGCTCTTTTCAATATCGTTTTTCTTTTTCTGGGTGAAGAAGAAAACTCCTGTTCCTGAAATTTGGATTTTGAATAAATGTGGTCCTCTATGTTTCCTTCTTCAAACTTGCTGGGGCCGGGAAGCTACGATACCCATTAGCAGCATTAGCAGCACCTGGGAGTTTATCATGTGACAGCGAAAACGCGAAAGGCGGAGCAGTTGGTCCTGTATGTCCCTTACAGGCTAACGTATTTCAAGATGGCGCATGAATGTGGAGCGTCTACCCCAGTTCATGCGAATGAAAATTCCAAAATTCCAAAAAGAATACTTGGAATTGATGGTGGTGGTATATTAATTGGTAATATTAATGAAAAAGGACAAGTTTGTGAACGGGCAACACAGATTTTGATAATGAACAACTAAACACGTTACACACTGGACCTTTAAAGTCTGACGTTTGGTTGACCAATCTCTCCACCCTGAACACCTCAGGATAGACTAACTCTTTTGTATCTAATGGACAAGAGTCAATAATCATCAATAATCCCTAAGGCTGCTAGAGGGCTTTGTAAACGTGAACAAAGGTGGTTTTGTTGTTGAAACTTTCTTCTTGGAGGACAGTCTTCTTGTGCTTTGCTTGTAGCTCTTTTAGCAGTATGACCAGAGCCAGGACATCAGCTTATCATTAAAAACATACAACAAAATTTAGAGTGCTTCTCCTGTAAGGTGCCACTAGTTAAACAAAACATTTTTTTAGATTAAATTACAGGCTTTGAGGGATATAGAGTAAAGGAGTTTGTAAAGCAGGACACAGTGGATGTTGTAATTAGTGACCGAAGTTTTGTGTTAGGCATAGTCTGAGACAGAGCATGAGACAAATCACTTAGTGACCGCTTCATCATCTCGGTTTGTCAGAACCTCTGACACAACAGTCAATTATGGAATTGCTAATTCCTCAGTTAGCTCGCTCTGAGCCGGTGCCAGCTTGGCACATCTGGAACATTTCCTGGAACTCAACACGTCAGTGCACCAAGTGCATACAGAATATCACAAACAGCGCTAATCTCATAAAGATATTTGAACAAAACCAAATGTCAATAAATATGAGATTTAGATATGTAAATATGGCAGGTGTAGGACTTTGTGTCCCGGAATAATTTTGAGACACACAGAAAGAAGATGTCAACTCAAATGCTTTACTTTACTTTATTTCACGGTCAAGCGCTTTACAAGGCAAACGACTATAAAAACCACAAGAGAAAAAAAAAATAACATCAAAAAGTTAATCAGTATCATGAAATGAGGGTTGAAACAGTGAGGAAAGATGATTAAAAAAATTAGGACAAAATTAGGCAAACACCAGATGATACTCTCTAGCTCATATAAGGGATAAGAAAATATATGTAATCTAGGCCTGAGCCTGAAATCCCTAAATATCAATAGTAAAACATTTTAAATCTTTAAATTATCTATTCTAAAATGTACAGGCAACCAGTTAAAGGAGGCATATTCTCCTCTCTTGGAATTTAGAACTGAGAGTAAGAGATTCCCTTATGACTGATCTACAGTTTTGACTAGTTGTGAGGGTCCAAAAGTTTTTAACTTTGTCCATGGTAAAAAACTGGAGAAATGACAGTATTTTTACCCTTTCAAAGGAAATATTACACCGAAATTACGACATCCTTAGTATATGCAGACGAAGCAGGAAGTGTGGAGCATAGAGAGCCTTCAAAAATATTTAAAAAAGCTCAGAAAAATCTCAGACTAAGATTAATGTCGCTCTAAAGGCTTGATAATACTCGAAAATAACTTTTTTATACACTGTGTGGCTGACTACGTGTTTGTGCCTGTTCCAAACAGCCAGACTCGAAGGCAAGGGGAAAGGTTGGTTGTCATACACTGGGTGGGAATCGTTCATATATGGGGGATTATAGCAGTTTCAAAGTTTCACCATTTTGACATATTTTGGATGGTTTATCAAATTCGTCAGTTCAGATTTTTGCTGATATTTGTTTGTAAAATGCAACTGGTTGAGATTTGTTTTTTTATGTCTTACATATCTTAAGATTAATAATAACAAAACATCCAGAGCCTTTTTTTCTCTCTACTGATACAAGATAAACACAGATTAGACTGAAAATTTGGCTGTTTGACACCTGCAAAGCACATTTTTAATCCAAGCGAGATGGAGAATTTATCCATATCATGTGACAACGAAAACGCGAAAGGCAGAGCAGTATGTCCTGTATGTCCCTTACCGGCTAACGTATTTCAAGATGGCGCATGAATATGGAGCGTCTACCTCAGTTCATGCAAACGCAAATGTAAAATTTCAAGCCAAAAGGAATACTTGGAATTGATGGTGGTGGTAAATATTCTTGAAAAAGGACAAGTTTGTGAAACGGGCAACACAGATTTTGATAATGAACAACTAAACACGTTACACACTGGACCTTTAAGATTGAGCACACATAGTTTATTGGGGGGAGGGCTGTTTATTCAAACCAATTAGCACACTGACAGAGAGGGATGAGTTCCCTGACCTCTCTACCCTTGAAGCCATAAATAGAACAAATATAATAAACAAGGAGAGAAGAAAAGATGAGTGAATGAGGCAGAGACGATTGTATTTATACTTTCATTGTTCCCTCAAAGTCAGTGATGCAGTATATTGTGCTGTGTTATGAATCAATGCTAAAACATCAAGTTAGTGTTTCTTGCCAGACTGGACACTGTTAGTTAGTTAGTTAGAAAGTTATAGAAAGACTACCTCTACTTTACACAGATCCAGTTGTATCTGTACTTCTGGTCTTAGCTGTATAGTGTACTAAGCAGAAGCTAAATAAATAGAAATCTGTCTATTGGTACTCTATAGGGTATTTTGACTGTTCTGTCACTTCATCAGAGCTCTGTTGCGAAGGAGCCGGACAGACCGCACTTTGTCACACCTCTGATGACGTTTTGATCAATTGAGGGCCATTAAAATATACCACAATGCTGTGATTTACTTCTGCCACCCTTTTAAATATTGACAGATTTTAGCAGCCCTCCATTAGTCTATTGACAAAGTCAAGTGACTGATCAATTCATTTCAATTTTTGGAATATTGACTACAGAAGTTACCTGATGGGAGGTGGCACTATTGCCATTACCACCAGGAGATTCATTTGCTTAAAAGATTAGCCTGATGTGTGATTGAATTAGTTTTCTAAACTGCATGGCCCTTCAGCTCTCAACAACTCCTTGAATTTAAAAAATCTTAAGATTAAAAATGTTACTTATGATTTGTCATGTTTCAGATACTGTAGATGTCCTTCCTGTCTGTCCTCAGAATCAGCAGCTGTCAGTCCTTTTTCTGAGCAGTGCATTTGTTTTTGTATCCTTTTCCTCCACAAGTCGATAGTGGGTTAGTTGCTGCTCTGTGCACACAAGAGGACACAGAGATTCAGTTTCCACAAAATAATCAAATAAAACACACTGGATTTACAGGATAAAAGCCCACAGGTAAAAAACAGAGTAAGTTCTGCATAAATTCACCTGGAGATGTACAGATAACAAGCAGCCTCAGTCTTACTGCTGCACGCTATTACAGAGTATTTAAAAAGGTAACTCCATATTTCCATTGTACTGAATTTGTTTGCAAAATTTCAAGACAATCCATCCAATAGTTGTAGACACTTAAACCCACAAATGTGAACCTCATGGTGGCGCTTGAGGACAAGTAAGGGGTTCTCAAAAGTCATTAGGATTCATCCTATAAAGACCATGATTATCAGAAATTTTACATCAATCCAGCCAATAGTTGTTGCGATATTTCTGTCCGTACCAAAGTGGTGAAAAGAATGACTGCCACGCCGACGTTTTTTTTCCGCTACCATGCCTAAAAAAGGACATTTTCACCTGTTTGAATGCAGCAGTATCCTTCAGTCGAGTGCTGTTCAAACCCAGGCAATGCAAAATAATCAAAACATGCTGAAGACCAACTTAAAATGCCTCAGTATTTAGTAAATACATTAATTACAAGTGGAAGAATTGTTTTAACTTAAAATCTGCCTGTGTCTCACTCTCACTATCTCTTACCGCTGATCTGTTCTTCTCCCCTCAGTAACCTTTGGTTAGTGTTAACGGGTAAATTGGGCGATAAGAAGACATTAGTCGAGTGCTAATGGCAGTGGGTGATTTCTTCACAGCGGAAAGCATGACAGAAGACATGCTATCATGAGCAATAATCCTCATCCCAAAAGTAGCAATTAGAAGCAGATTTAAATTTTAGAGAGCAAAGTATGGCTGTAAGATGTTGTATTACAACACATTTACAACAGTTGAAACAGAGTTGATCTGCAGAAGGGGGAAACAGAGAGAGCAAACAGCCAACTGGCGGAGATCTTCAAAGCACTTGATGGCTCTGAATATCCTCATAAGTGGGCAGATAATGCATGGTGGAGAGGGACAGTGAGATAGCAGGGTGAAAGTAATTATGTCTTGTTGTGGCTGATAAGGTGTATTTATCTCCTATCTCCCATGTCTATGCACAATGGGGCCGTTGTATGGGTAATAGTAAAAGACAAGGCTGTTAGATGGAATGACCCATTAAATGGTCATAAAACTCACACTGGACTGGATTATGTTGAAAGGAAGCTATTGTTTCCAGTGTGGAAAAAAGAAACTGGTGAGCTGGAAAAGAGATTGGAGAGTTTCAAGATTGGAATTCCCCAATTCAGCTTGAAAGTAGACTCTGAACCCTTTGCTGTTTTATTTGGTCCGCCTCTTTTGTGGTTTATCAAATGTGTCCACTTTATTAGCTGCTATTGATGACTTAAGATCATATCTGAAAGATGCAAGGAAACTTTTCAGATCAGATCATCTGTCATTAGATAAACACACCAAAGGGATACCTTTAATTCAAAGACATTTATGCATTTATTTAGATATCTTAACATGCACAGATATGTTTTTTTAAGCGTTACTTAACCTAAAAGCCAGGTAGGGTAAATATAACAACTATCACACATGTAACCATACAATACCTGCATTATACTCTCTTACTACATCTAGTAGACTGTAGTTGTTTATGTGAAGTTTCTTGTAGACAAATCATTTTCATATGAGGAGTTTTTAAATTATGTACCATACACCTTTGAAAGTTAAAGTTTTTGTTTTAAAACATCAATATAACCATAAGTAATTTTCTTTTTGTTGTATCCCTGCTTCTCATCAGGTATCTAGAAAATGCATTTCCTGAAGAAAATGTTTGTGAATGCTGAAAAGCTAAATAGCTAAAGCTACACTGGATTGCTGGCATAATTGCTTAAGAAGAAGGTGAAGTAGTGAGAAGTGGGAATGATTTTAAATGTTGAATAACACCAATAATGTATCAAACAAAAGTGAAATATTTAAAGATATTTTTAAATAGCTGCTACACTGAATTGCTGTTTAAAATGTGTAAGAAGGTGCAGGCAAATGTGGTAAAGTGGAAGTGGTTATAATTAATAAGATGTAATAAATGTCTTAAAAAAGCACATAATACCAATATTGTATGAATTTTGTTTTGCGAAAGCTGATGCTAAAGTGAATTGCCAGTTTTAATTTGGATGAAGAAGTAACTGAAATTAATGAATTAGTTGGTAAAATGGGACATTGATGGGTCATATTACGACATCGCAATCAGCTGTGTTCAATATTTTCAGAAAGGTTTTGCCTATCTGAGCCACTATTTCTTTACAGCATACAGACATATTGACAGAGAAAGACAGAAAGCTCTCAGGACACACACATATATTATTAATAATAAATGTATTATTGTTGTTATTATTAATACACAAATACACACGATATACTGTATATATAATTAATATGAATCAATTGTAATGTTGTGTTATTTTTCACATTGCTGTCTGTGATTGTAATTTTTTGGCCTGGGGAAAGGTTTTGTCATAGTAGGCCTGTAGGAGAACAGCAGCCGGTCCTTCCAGCTGTAATCTTGCCTTGCCCTGGCACCTGTTTGTTTATGAACTGCTTGCTACTGAGATCAACTGAAAGAGCCTTGGTAAACTGCCGAAGAAGCCTCAAAATAGCCCAAACAATACGTGGTATCAATATAATGACATTACCCTGAGCACCAGAAAGCATTTGCAAACGTATTGATATACAATTTGTATATAATTGCTAAAAAGCTATAGAATACAGTAGTATGTTGAAAAAAAAGTGATACAAAATCATAGTATACTATATCAAAAGAAGTTATAGTATTGTGTGATGAAAAAAGTCACAGTATAGTATGTTGAAAAAAGCCATAAAAAAGTCATAGTATCGTATGTTAAAAAAGTCATGGTATAGCATGTCGAAAAAAAGTGATAAAAAGTCATGTTATAGTATGTCGAAAAAAGTCAGTATACAGTAGTGTGTAAAAAATGCCAAAACATCTAGTCCATCCTAGTATATAGTATGTAAAAACAAAAAAGTCATGAAAAAGTCGAAATATAGAATGTCTAAAAAAAAAAGAAGTAATAGTATACAGTAGTATATCAAAAAGTCATAAAAAGTGATAGTATAGTATGACGAAAAAAGTAATAAACAAGTCACAGTATAGTATGTCAAAAAAGTCATAAAAAGTCATAGGATAGTATGATGAAAAAATCATAGTGTGGTATGTCAAAAAAAGTCATAAAAAAGTCAAAGTATTGTAAGTTTAAAAAAGTCATAATACAGTATGTCAGAAAAAAAGTCATGGAATGGTATGACGAAAATAGTCATAAAAAGTAATAGTAAAGTATGTTGAAAAAAGGGACAAAAAGTCATAGTATAGTATGTTGAAAGTAGTCATTGTACAGTATGTTGAAAAAAAAGTCATAAAAAGTCACAGTATGGTGTGTCGAAAAAAGGCATAAAAGGCATAGTATACTGTGTCGAAAAAAGTAAAAAAAAAGTCATAGTATAGTATGTCAAAAAAAGTCATTAAGAGTCATAGAATAGTATGACAAAAAGTCTGTCCATGCCATAAAATGCACATAAAAAGGTTGTTTTCATCCTTCCAATGTTTGTGTATTCCTGTAAAATAAATAAAAAGTAATTGTTTTAATTCATTGTTTTTGTGTTAATGTTCCTGATTTACTTCATTTTGCACTGGTAACAAGCAGGTCTTGAATCCAACTTGGTTATTTTATGTGTCTAGAACACATCTACCACACACCATTGTAATTACACTGAAAGATGTTCTCTCGACGCATTGGTCTTCTTCATTTTGGGTTTTACAGCTTAAAATTCAACACTCCTTTTTGGGTTTGAACCCACAACCTGCAACCTTCAGGCAGAGCACCAGGCATTATCACAGTGAGCCATTTGTTTGAATTGCAGTGGTTTGATGGTGTAAAAACTCTGGAGGCACAGTGGGGATTTAATCCTTCAACCTTAGATTATGATCTATGTGCAAAGTCAAAAACTTGTCTTTATGAGCTACACCTAAGGATTAAATTTGGCTGTTTTGTTCGGTTATTTGTTCTTCACACTCGTGAAAAGAATACTTGGATAATCTCAAGATCATATAGTTAGGCAGGCGAGCCAGGATTTGTAACCTGACTCACGAGGCTACGGGATTTGAGCTTATCACTTCAGACTTTTTGGAAACAGCCTCACTTGGTGAGCCACTTCTCTTGACAAAAATTGTGTCCATATCCATTTAAAAAAGTATAAAAAATGCCAAAGTATAGAAAAAAAAAAAAAAAAAAAAAAAAAAAAAAAAAAAAAAAAAAAAAAAAAAAAAAAAAAAAAAAAATGATAAAAAAGTCATAGTATAGTAAAAGGAAAGACGTCATTGTATAGTAATGAGGGAAAAAGTCATGGTACAGTGTTTCGAAAAAAATGAAAAAAGTCATAGTATAGTATGTCAAAAAAAGGGTCTAAAAAGTGAGAGTATAGTATGTCGAAAGAAGTCATAGTATAGTATGTCGGAAAAAAGTGATAAAAGTCATGGTATACAGTAGTATGTTGAAAAGTCATAAAAAGTCATAGTATGGTATGATGGAAAAAAGTCAGAGTAAGGTATGACGAAAAAAATCATAAAAAAGTCACAGTATAGTATTTTGAAAAAAGTCATAAAAAGTTGTAGTATACTATATCAAAAAAGTCACAATATGGTATGTTGAAAAAAGTTGAAAAAAATATTATGGTACAGTATGTTAAAAATACTTATAATATAGTATGTCAGAAAAATAAGTCATGGTATAGTATAACGAAAATAGTCATTAGCTTTGCTAACCACTGAGCCAATGTGCCATCAAATAAAGTATGTCGAAATAAGTGATAAAAAAGTCATAGTATAGTATGTCAAAAAGTCATAGTATAGTATGACGATAAAAGTCATAGTATAGTATGATGATAAAAGTCATATAAAAGTAATAGTAGTAAGTCAAAGAAAGTCTGGAAAAACAAACTAACCAAAAAAATGTCTGGCCCAGACTGGGGATCGAAACCAAGGGTCAGTGTCTGCAATGCCTACTTGATGGTTTTAGTTTGAGCTGTGCTAACTACTGAGCCACAGAGCCATCAAGTAAAGAATGTAAAAAAAGTGATAGAAAAGTCATAGTAAACAGTATTATGGCGAAAAGTCATGAAAAGTTATAGTATAGTAAGTCGAAAAAGTCATAGAACAGTATGTCGAAAAAAGTCATAAAACGTATGTTGATAAAAAGTCATACTATAATATGTCGAAAGAAGTCATAAAAGGTATGGTATACAGTAGTGTGTTAAAAACGTCATAACAGGCAAAGTATACTGTGTTGAAAAACGTCATAAAAAGTCATAGTATAGTTTGTCGAAAAAAGTCATGGTATAGTATGTTGAAAGAAGTCATAGGATAGTATGTCGAGGCAAAAAAAATCATAGTATAGTATGTCGAAAAAACAATAAAAAAGTCATAGTATAGTATGTCGAAAAAACATAATAAAAAAGTCATAGTATAGTATGTTGAAAAAAGTCATAGTATAGTGTGTCGAAAAAAAGTTAGAAAAAGTCATAGTATAGTTTGTCAAAGAAAGTCTGGAAGAACATGAAAACTCCACACACACACACACACACACACACACACACACACACACAAAGATTCAGCCTGGTGTGGGGATTGCACCAAGGGTACGACTCTGCAATGCCTACTTGCTGGATAAAGTATGTTGAAATAATGATAAAAAAGTCATAGTATATATAGTATGACGATAAAAGTCATAGTATAGCATGTCGAAAAAAAGTCATACAAAAGTCATAGTAGTAAGTCAAAGAAAGTGATAAAATGTCATGGTATAGTATGTTGAAAGTCTGGAAAAACAAACTCTAACCAAAAAAATGGCTGGCCTAGACTGGGGATTGAACCAAGGGTCAGTCTGCAGTGCCTACTTGATGGGCTTAGTTCAAGCTGTGCTAACTACTGAGCCACCAAGCCATCAAATTAAGCACACCTATAAAAGGTGCTAGACAAGTCATAGTATAGTATGACGAAAAAAGTCATAGTATAGTTTATCGCAAAAAAGTGATAAAAAGTCAAGTACAGTACGTTTGTATATCGAAAAAAGTCATAGCATGTCAAAATAGTGAGAAAAAAGTCATGATATAGTATGTCAGAAAAAAAGTCATAGTATATTATGATGAAAAAGTCATAGTATAGTATGTCAAAGAAAGTCTGGAAGAACATGCAAACTACACAAAAACGGCTGGCCTGGACTGGGGATTGAACCAAGGGTCAGTCTGCAAGAGTCTGCAATGCCTACTTGCTGGTTTTAATATAAAGTATGTCGTAAAAGGTGATAAAAAAAAGTCATAGTATAGTATGACGAAAAAAGTCATAGTCATAGTATAGTTTATCGCAAAAAAGTGATAAAAAGTCATAGTATACAGTAGTATGTTGAAAAAGTCACATAAAAGTCATAGTATAGTATGACAAAAAATAGCAATAGTAGTAGTAATATGGTATGTCGAATAATTGATAAAAAGTTAAAGTCATAGTATAGTATGTTGAATGTGGAAGAACAAACTCTAACCAAAAAAAATGACCATCGGTTTGGGGGTAAAATTAAAGAGTATTTTAAAGGGTTAAACCAACGGTTTTCATTATCAATTGTTCATTCATTTCCCTGTTTGTATTGTTTCCAGACAGGCTGGACCAGTTGCTCAACATGAGGAGACAGTTCTCCTAACAAGACTTCTCATCTGTGCAGTGAACACTTAGGAAGTCATCACTTCATCATCGCTGATGTCAAGGCATCGGCTCATAAGACATTACAATTTTGCCAAATTATGACACTGGGTTGTTATTCATAGGTTATATTATAATCACTGTTTTACTGCTACTTCTTTTAATTTAAGTTTTCTTAAAACATACAAAACAACTTTTGAATTTTTAGCCTGTGAAATTGATGTTTTCATGAAAGCAAGATTTAACTTGTACTTGTCAAGCTGCTGCTTGTGTATTGGTAATCATTTCTTATATAAAAGAATCAGAATAAATTTACTTTACGAGTTAAAGCACATTCCTAAAAGCTTCCATTTATCAGTTGCCTGTTATTTGTAAATATAGTGATCTATACGCAGATGTGTTAATGGCTATTATAGCTTCTCAGGATCTGATTATGAGTATAATCTTTATGTAGAAAGTTGAACAGAAATAGACTGCGTAAGACTGAAACTTGTAGGAGTATTTTCGCTTTTCTTTTCCCGTTAATGTTTAATCTGAATTGTGTGATTTGCTTGTCCTTTGAATAGATATATTTGAATTGTGAAATCTAATATTTCAGTCAGTAAAGACAAAAGCAGTGCAAATATATTGAATTTAATATAAAACTATACAACAGTAAACATTCTTACATCAGAATACATAAACAGCAGATTGGGTCTTTATAGTGGTAGTACATAGGCCCAGAGAGGCTGTAGAGGGAAAAGGGGATGAAGAAAAGCTACATATGTTAATAATTAATACACATTTTAAGGTATGTAGCCATAACACTGATACATTTCCTGGCCTTGTCTATCTTTGCTGGATTGGAACCAGCCTCTAACCTGGAACCTTTAGGTCAGTAAAAAACATTATCTTCATGCCAGGGTGTCAAATTAGTGGTGTTAGAGAGCAGTCCCCACCCCCCCCCCCAAATGCGCTTTGAGTGTCTATGATAAAGCGCTATATAAATGTAATAAAATAAATAGTCCTGCCTCCCCGTCCTATGCCCCTACCTCACTAACCTCTTCAACTCCTCACTGTCCCTTGGAACTGTCCCCTCTGCCTTCAAAACTGCCACTGTCACCCCAATCCTTAAAAAACCTGGTCTGGATCCCTCCTCCCTCAATAACTACCGCCCAATATCCAACCTCCCCTTTCTGTCTAAAACCCTGGAACGTATAGTCACCGCACAACTACAAACCCATCTTCATGCCAATAACCAATTCAAACCTCTCCAATCTGGTATTCACCCCCTCCACAGCACTGAAACCGCTCTCCTCAAAGTCCTCAACGACCTCCTCACTTCTGCTGACACCGGTTCCCTCAACATCCTCATCCTCCTCGACCTGAGTGCAGCCTTCGATACCGTGAGCCATAACATCCTGCTCACCAGACTCAAAGACCTCGGTATCAAAGGTACTGCACTCAGCTGGCTCCACTCCTACCTATCCAACAGATCCCACTTCATCTCTCTCCATAACCACACCTCTGCCACAGCCACAGTCACTCAAGGTGTTCCCCAAGGCTCCGTACTCGACCCCCTCCTCTTCATCATCTACATCCTCCCTCTTGGTCAGATACTCCGCCACTTCAACCTGGACTTCCACTGTTGACACCTAGATCTACCTCAGCACCAAATCTCCCCACAATCCTCCCCTCTCCCACATCAACTCCTGTCTGTCAGCTATTAAAACCTGGATGCAACACAACTTCCTCAAATTCAACAGCGATAAAACAGAATTCCTCCTCAAAGGCTTCAAATCCACACTCAGCAAAACCAATAACCCCACTCTCACCATCGACGGCACCGTTGTCTCCCCATCTCCCCAGGCCCGCAACCTTGGTGTTATCTTTGATTCTACCATCTCCCTTGAGCCTCACATCCGTCAAGTCATTAAAACCTCCTTCTTTCACCTCCGCAACATTGCCAAAATCAGACCCATTCATGCCTTCATCTCCTCCCGACTGGACTACTGCAACTCACTTCTCCTCGGCATCAGCTCTACCAACATCAACCGACTCCAACTGGGCCAAAACGCAGCTGCCCAACTCATCACCCACTCCAAATCCTGGCACCACATCACTCCAGTCCTAAAACAACTCCACTGGCTTCCTATTTCCCACCGGATCACCTACAAAATCCTGGTCCTCACCTACAAAGCCCTCCACCATCTGGCCCCCTTATACCTCACTGACCTCCTCTCCCCGTACCAACCCTCACGGTCCCTCAGATCCACCTCAGCTGGTCTCCTCTCCATCCAAAAATCCAACCTCCGCAGTTTTGGGGACAGAGCATTCTCCAGGGCAGCTCCCAGGCTCTGGAACTCCCTCCCCCAAGAGATCTGCACCTCTGAGTCCCTCACCATCTTCCAGTCCCACCTCAAGACCCATCTCTTCACCTCTGCCTATGCGTAGCCCCACGCCCCCCTCCCTTTTCATCTGTGCCTGAATCTTTTTTTGTTTTGTTTTGTTTTGTTCTGTTTTTGTAATCTACCTCCCCTGTAAAGCGACTTTGAGTCTATGAAAAGCGCTATATAAATTAAATTTATTATTATTATTATTATTATTACCATTATCAACCACCTGATGTACGCAGATGATCTCGTGATTCTTTTTCCATATAGTGCTGGCCTTCAACAGTTACTAAGGGTCTGCTCCCAATATGGCTCAGACTTTGACATTAAGTACAATTCTAAGAAGAGTAATATAATGATTGCTAGAAGCAGGGAGGACAATAAACTTTCATTTCCTGCTTTCTCTCTGTCTGGTACTGTCCTTAAAGTGTGTGATGACGTCAAATACTTAGGACAATATATAACTGATGACCTGTCTGATGATAGGGACATTCATAGACAGTACTGTATGATGTATGCACAAGCTAATATGCTGAATCGCAAATTTAGTATGTTTTCACTTGTAAAGACCACACTTTTTAAAGCTTTTTGTACTCCAATGTATACTGCCCATTTGTGGCGGAGCTATAAAAAAAGCAGTATGCAGAAACTCAATGTGGCATGTAATGATGGCATGAGGCTGCTGCTTAAAATGCCACGATGGAGCAGTGCAAGCCAAATGTTTGTAAGTGTTAATGTATTCACCTGTCCTGCTGTACTCGGGAATCTCATGTACAGATGTATGTGTAGACTAACTGAGTCATTCAACAGCATAATTGCAACACTAGTGAACCCTGCTATGAGTGCAGTTAGGTTCACTTTGAGATTGTGGAACCATTGGCGTTTTAGTCTATATGCTAATATCTGAACACTCTTTTTGTGTATTGTGGAACTCTGACTGTTGTAGTAATTTCTTATTGTATGTGTTTTATCTTGTACTTGTCTGCCTTTTGCTATGTTTTGTATTGTGCTATGGACCGTTTTTGTGTGTGTCCTGAATAAAGAATATGATGACGATGATGAATGCACTCGTCTGTGCAAACATACTGTACCACCCTAATAGGAGGAGCAGAGCTCTGCGGCGCTGCTATTAAGGCCGTTTTAAGGCTCTTATATACTAGACGCATCCAAGGTGGCGCGCGCCATCGTCAGGCCATCGTGACCCCATAGTGACACCAAAAAGACGTAATCTCCTGCCGGCGCGTCCAATTTATAGCGCTCGAGCAGAGGTCATGCAAGTCTCTTTTTTTCAAAGCAGGAACAGGAGGCCTGAACGAGTTCACCGACAACCGGATGCCAGGACTCTCAGAGTGACTGCAAGTCTCCCCTGTAAACTTCAGGGTTAAGATTAGTTCTTTTATGGTGAATGAAAGGCTTGATCCGACAAAGTAGGTCATCAAATCAAATCGAAGCATTGACGTCAACGCTGCTGCCAGTTCTGCCGTTGTTTACCTTTTTCTTCTTCTTCTAGTCCGTAGAAATAGCAAAGTCGGTAGCCTTTCCTCATTAGCACCACCTCTGTTCAGGAGAAGACTGCACCTAGTGTCGCGACCACTACTCGATGTCATACATCCATGGTTGATGCTTCACGCCCTTGATTGGACGAACGCGTCACGTGGGTCTGGCTGCTCAAGAATTTCAAACGACTGTCATGGCAACTCGTTGAGAATACAATCTCATATTTTACGAAAATAGTTTCTGAAAACATTTTAAGTGAGGAATAGGCCATACAGTTGCTGAATCTGTCTTCATTTCAGATCGACAAAGGTCAGTTTGAAAGATTTTCGTCTACTTCTACTGGATAGTCGCATTCGTTTGCATAAAGATGGGCATCCGCCAGCATTTTTTCAAATGCAGCGCCACCTTCGCGGGATGCTTTGCGGGCGTGTTAAAGTCGCTTGACATCACCCATAGGAATAAAGTGGAGCGCAGTGCAACAGAAGTGTTGCACTGGCAAGTGGATCTGCACTGTTACAGCGCTCCCATGACGTAACACTGGCGCTCGACAGGTCAGCTGCAGCGGGTTAAAGTCAGTTCCTGCTGCTGACGATGCATGTTCCCAGATAACATGGAGAACCTTTATTTTCCAACCTCACACAAACACCTTTTTGTGCAATATCACGCTACATTTAAGCACTTGTCTATGTGTGTCTAAGTTACGTGTTGACTTCGGTGCATGCCAGGTTTAACGTTACTTACTGTGACTAACTTGGCTCACATCTTGCTCCAAAGCTAATAAGCTAGTTAACATGAAAATAATATTTCATTCACTGAAAGAACTGGAGCATAAACTTTTTGGCTCAAAACTTTTTGATTCAAAACTTTTGCACTCACAAGCATAACTTTTGATTCAATAGCAAAACTTTTTGATTCAAAAGGAAAACATTTTAGGGATACAAAGAAGACACTTGCTTTTTGATTGCCGTGAGAAATATGCGTGGGTTATAAAGAAACAAAAATAACTTCATTAATAAGACGCTCCAAGCTGCAAAAAAAGAAGTCGGCGGTGGTGTTTAAAAAAGTGCTTAGGACTTTTTTGAAAACACGGTTTTCCATGGGATTATAATGTAAAACAGACGCTGGCAGCTTAAAAAAAGACACCAAGTGTAGCCTTGTGTTGTGTTATGTATTTAGAGCGGTACGTTCCTTAATAAGTGATTTCAGATACAAACAAATAGTAGCTCCTTTAAAAGTAGGTGTATCAGTTATATTAGTGTTGATATTAGCTCATTTATTACGATGTAACTGCCCGTGGTGGTGGCTTTGCAGCCATGTCGGCAACAGTTTGTGGACACATCTGTTGTTCTTTTCACCAGGTTGGAGGTACAATCAGAGGTCCCTGATATCTCTGACTAAGAATTATAACTCAGAGGCAGGTGTGAAAGTTTTTTCCCCATTTGGCTGCCCGTAATCACGGTCTGAACGATACGATGGGAATGCATGTATTATGGTTTGCTGTTGGGACGAGCTTTTTCAGCTACCTGGATTTGGTTGAAGCATTTTGCCATAAACACAAAGTTTTGTTGCAACTTTATAATTGTGGTTGTATTCATCAGGAGCATTTTGAAAATGTCACTACCTGCTGGCATTAATACATTATGTGCTTAGGCATTGTTTCTGTTTTCTAAAGCATATTTCATTATTTTTCTAGTAGCTCTTCCCGCACAACTGGAGAATAAATGAATGAATAGTACAAAAACTAAATTGCACTAGTGCTAAATATTTCCTGGCTCAGCAAACAACTGCATTCTCTCTCCAGCAGCAGCTCCTGAGAGTGCTGATTGACACCTGGTGAAAGGAGTGGGAAGAGGCCAAAGTAGCAAAGACAGACAGAAGGAGATTCACATCCAGTGGGCTGGATGTCATATGCCAAAGCTCAATATTGGTTAATAAATGATGAGGCCTGGGTATGGAGACCAAGAACATAAGTAAAACTCTAATAAATAACCTTTTATCTCCTTAATGAGACAACATTAATTTTGGTCTCAAGGTCTGGCAGAAAGCGAGCTGATTTATCGACTGCCTTTAACGTTGTGGGAATTAGTCTAATTACCAAGGGTGCGGAGAGCTGATTCTCTTTGCACAGACAGCCCATTGTGCACCTGAATCATTTATCACAGACGCGGTTCGGATGTTGTACTCCAGGCCTGGTGGGAAAACTGGTGCTGGAGGACAGCGTCCCTGAAAGCCACACGTGTCACAACAAGCCTGAGAGCAGAAACAGGAATGTGCTCTTACGAAGCAAGTTTAATCAGAATGAATCAACATGTTTCACAGTGAGTCTGCATCTTCCATGGGTCGTTGTATGGTGTTGGCATGTTTCCGTATGCTATGATCCATGTTATCAGGCAGGCAATGTGTAGAAGCTTCTGAACTGTCTTTAGTCTCACTTCACAGCGTGAAGAGTCTTATCAGTAGGTTAAGTAAACCAACGAGGATCAGTGTACCATGTCGAAGTCAACAATGTGCTGACTAGGCCGAGCACGAGAGCACACCCGGATTAGTTTTAGGACAGGCAGGCCGTCTCAGAGCTGTGGTAATGATTGAAAAACATGCCTGTAATTGCTGATAAGCTCTTTAATGTTTCAGTAAACTCCTGTTGGCCGCTACGTTTACTGACGCATAACTCGTCGATAAACTCTGGCTTTGTAGTCAAGGGCCGGCGGTCTCTTTGAACAAATTGTCTCCTTGCGGTGTGAAAGGTGTGCGCCGCTCTTTGAAAGTTCGGCAAAGGGTTCAAGAGGGCACGTGTGAAAGGAGGCAGTGAGAGTTTCGGTTGGTCAGATTAGATTCAATTTTGCGATAAATAAAACTTTGAGATAATCACACAATCATTCTGATGAACTAGGTCTTGCTATTGCTGTTTTTGACTCCTTTTTGAGCATCATCCACACTGTTGTAGTGTCCCTCAGCAACACAGTAAACCGTACTAGTGGCTGACCCTGACCTAAGAAAGCTTTTTCCTTAATGGATCAACATATGACCCCATTATTATCTCTGCTATTTATAGGTATAATGTAGGAGGAAAAAAACATACACAGAACAGCCACGCAGCATTGTGAAGCTGTACTTGTACCAGCAAACTCACTAGGAAACTTAATGCAAGTGCACCGCGCAGAAAGGTGAGACAGATACATGCTTATTTTGGGCTGTTAGTGGATTAGCAAAACGGTAAAGTCACAGAGCCCCAGGAACCCTGGGTTAACTGCATGTCAGTTAAGTTGCAATTTGATTAATTAAAAATGTGTCTTGGGATTTGCAACACTGAAGTTCAGTATCAACTAAGACAGTAGGTCTTTTTTGGTTCGGTGAGGTCTTAAAGAGGGGCCCTGTTTTGAAATCAACTTTCAAGACCTTCATTATTTTAGTTCGTTTTGCGCTTACATTTTGTATTTTCCTAAATAAAGTTGTGCTTATTCAGATTTCCTAATAGGGGCCTAACAAGAAACATTTGCCCTGGGGCCCCCAAACTGGTCCCTGCATTTCATATTGTTTGTCTAAAACAAATCAACAAAATCAGCCTCTATTTATTTATCATACATTAATTTACTGACTTCCCTGCTTAATAACTCCTTTGCTTGCTTACTTTATCAGTCTAAATTATTTAAAGTTGGAGACCTTGCAAACCGACATTTTCGGGAGTATTGTTGGTTTTCTGACCTAAATCACAGATTTTAAAGAATTTAGGCATTTGTTGGCATTTTACTGTTTTAATATAAAAAATTACTAATATTGACTATCGTGGCTTTTATATGCACACATACAGCACAGTGTGATCTCTTCAAGGAGAGCGACAGTGTGCATAGCTGCTCAGAAGGCAGCTGACACTGGAGGCAGGAGCGCAGTTTCAGGCACCGATTCAATTTCATTTGTGCGCCTCTGTCAACAGGCCCGGGTGACGGATTTACCCGTGGCCTGGCTATTTAAATCACTTTCAAATCATAAAAGCATGTGGGGACGAGGCATTGGAGGTGGAAGAGGTTGAGAGAAACAGGCAGAAAGCAGCACTGATTTCCCTGGAGCAAATTACCTCTATATCAGCGCCGGAGACAGGCGGTAATCTGCCTGATAGAGAGCGGAGGGCGAGAGACACAGAGTCACACTGGTGAAGGAGAGAGAGAGAGAGAGAGAGAGAGAGGTGGGCGGACCTGCAAGACCTCTCCAATTTTCTGGAGGTCAACGTACACGCGCGCACACCCGCACGTGCGCCAGCCAATTACATATCATGAGTGGGGGTCTTAGAAAGATTCTCCTATAGTGTTTTATCTGCTGAATGGATTTCAATTTCCGGAGAGACACGATTTACAGTTTTTTCAGGCGGGAGCTGCAGTTTGAATTAAACTGCAACATTGTGGCATGTGCAATATGATGTTTGTTATTGAGGGTGTTTGGAGAGATGAAGAACCGATGACGCTACTTAAAAACTGGTGAAACTCCTTTAATTGATGTCTTCAAGACCAAAAACCAGCTCTTTATTTCTGGATTAGAAGTTCATTTCTAGAATGAAGATTGGATCGCTGAATATTGTCTAATATCTAGGCTAGGGCTGCAACTATTGATTATTTTCATTATCAATCAATTTAAGTATTTTCTCGACTAATAATTAGGTCCCTAACTCTCAGTAAATAGTGAAAATGGCCCATCATAAATTCCCAGAGCTCATGGTGGCACCTTTAAAATGTTTAGTTTTGTCTGATCAAAAGAACAACACTCACAGATATTCCGTTTCGTTTTTTAAAAGACAAAAGAAAACAGAAAACACTATATTAGTATTAAAAATAGTAGCCTAGTGCCATTTTTGCTAAATAAAACAACAACTAAACGATGAAAATTGTGGCTGTTTGGTTTTATGTGCATCAATTAATCGAGCAATTGCTTCAATTATATTGTCTAATGCACACCTAGACCGGGCTGAGGACACTGAGGTTATTTTTTATTTTATTATTCTTTTTACAGCCAACAAGTGTACAAATGTGCACATGTTGAGTATAGGTTTCCATGATTACAGTATATTTTTATACTCAGCATATATTTAGATTTTAGGTCAACAAATAACCTAAGTAAATAAGGAATAAATCAAATATTCAACCTTATTTAACCAGAGAAAGTCTTTAAAACAACATTCAAACATTTGTTCTGGGATAATATTAACATTTTACTAAACAATTAGAGGCTTTTATTTTGAAGACTGGGTTGGGCTATAACACTAAATTTATTAAAAAACAAACGACGTTTCGTTAAGATCCAGAGATCTATGACAGAAACGTTACACTTTCACAAACGTTCACTATCTTCTCTTACATGACGTCAATCCTAAATGTTGAGCATCAGTTTTGGCCCATATTGTGTATCGACATGCCGACTCTCATTTTAAAATAGTTCAATTAAACATCTCAGATAAGAAGCATTGTCTTAATTCATATTTTAACAAACCGATTGTGTCTGCAGCCCAATTAGACACGCCTTTTTAAAATTGTATTATTATTTGAACATGGTTTTCTTTTAGTCAGTGAAATAACAAGGAATATGTTAGACCACTTGTATTCAGCTGACGGACATGTAACCATGTTGAAAAGAAGTCAGCTGATACACCTCCGCTTTTCCAGGTCTTAAAATGGCATTAGTTCACCTCAAGCAGAAGGCCAATTAACTTATAGCCTCTTCTGCCAAGTCATTACACTTTTATATGGTCTGTGTGCAATTCCTGATCGTTAACTTTAATGGCATTGGTATGGCCTCAGTATGAGAATGAAGCCATCCATTAATATTAATGATTTAAATACCGGAGTGGACACAATGTTGTTGTTGTTTTTTTACGTCACCCATTCATCGTAACCTCAAGACTGCAGAAAAACAGCCATAGCCAATTTGTTACTAAGGTGTGGCGGATGTTTGCAGCACTAATAATTAGTTTGGATAATCAAAGAGGTGGATATCATTCTTTGTTTATGGCATGGTAGCTGCAATCTGCGTTGAGTATGAGATGCTGGCAGTAAGATGCTGAAAGTACAATCGCCTAATCTTCTAATGTACCTCCGCGCTTTGATGCAGTTGAAGGTGTTCGCAGGCGGGACAAGGGTTGGACATTACCTCACTCTGAGCGCTTTCTGGGGGGAGAAACGAGCGAGTAATTAGCTGATTAGAGGCCCGTCAGAGCAGCTCAGCCTCCAGCCAATCCCAGCTCACATCGGCCCGCAGGGGTGGAGAAGGAGGGCTGGTGGAGTGTGGCATACGCCTCTTTGTGAAGTTAGTGTTAAACACCGAGACGGATGCAATGTTGCAGAGTGACATGTGCAGGTAGCTACGATTCAAGGAAATGGATGCAGGGATGAACAAGCAAACGCCAGTAGTCAAAAAGTTTTTCTAAGTCTTTAAGATACAAGTTGATATTCTATTAATTATTACTTTTGATTAACGTATAATTTGTGCTGATTCTTCTTCCAGCCTGAGCCTTTTAGGAAAAAAAATAAGGAGAACATATGAGTTTGTGACTGAAGGAGGCTCCGCTGTCTGCGCGCTGACGCACGGCACAGGTGCGCACCCGCCAAGCAAAACACGTTGGTCTTTCTTTGAGACTCTGCAGTCCTCCTGAGTGAAGCCGTCATGGAGAAATCGAAAAACTTTCGAATTGACGCCTTGCTTGCCCATGAGACCAACCGTGTGAGCCGAGACCTCTCCCCCGGTCTGAGCAGCGACAGCCCAGCAGGCAGCCCGTTATCGTGCCGCCGCGCGGACACCCCGTCTCCGCGGGCCGCACAACTTCAAGGAATAATCCACAAACCGGGTGTCCTGAATCTCCCGCATCCAGGTCTCGCTTCAATCCCCGGCATGTATCATGCCCCTATGTACCCATTGTCCGCGTTGGGTGGACAGCACCCCGCGTTTGCATACACCGGTTTCACACAACTAACACAGACCTACCCAGAGCACCTAAAGGCAGCTGCCATGGCGGGATCTCTGCCCCTGGAGCACTGGATCCGCGCCGGTATCATGATGCCACGGCTACCAGATTACAGCAGTAAGTATATGATGAAATAAAATGATTTTATAAGCCGAAAATATCCAGACTTTAAAACACAAGAGAGAGACAATTAGTAGGCTACATAGGCTACATATTGTTTATGCTGACCAGATTTAATTTTCCAAACACAGGCACACATCAGTCACTCAAGAACCGCTTTCCGTTATCAGTTTTTACAGTTTTTAATCAGATGGTTTGAGCTCTGAGGTGTTCATTGAACACACTGACTGTCAAATCAAACTGCAGTTAATTTTTTACTTAACTCGATTTGTGTTTTGTTTAGATTAGTAGGAGTAGCCTAGTAGTAGTAGTAGTAGTATTTTTTATTAGCATATGCAATTGGTATAGATAAATAATTATTAATCGTTCTTTGTTTTTGCTTGTTTATTTATTGTTTGTTTTCTTCTTTTCATTTTCGGAATAACCAAAGCCACTGATTTAGTAGTCAAATGATATCACTCATTAGCCTATCAAGTCTGCTACAGATGATTTGTTCATATGCTTCAGAGTTTTTGAATAAAAAAAAAATGAAATGCAATTTCGATGTCTGTGGGGTACAGAAACATGCTTTCTAGAATATTGTATTCAAGGTAATGCCGGAGCTCTTCGTAACACACACTGTCAAGTGCAGTATTCCACACTCGCTTCTGTTAACTGCTTATTCTGTGTGTCATATTTTAATTTTGGCCCATTTATTTCTCTATAAACGCCAACCCGATGGAAATTGTCTTTGTGTTACGAAGAAACTATAAACAAACACCTAAAACGTTCTGTAGTTCATCAATAAAATCCCAAAAGCCTTCATTGAATTTTCATTAAGTTAATGGCATGCCTGTGTTTTTATGGCCTCTGCGCCTGCTTCTGCGGTGTCCCCCCGTCAACAATAAACTGGAGTAAAGCTATTATAGTTAATGATGGCGAGAGAGTGCGGCCATATGTGTGCCTGTTCCCACCCACAAAATTATATTGAACTCCCTATGTCCTTGCTATTGTATAAATAAGACTGGTGGCAGTTACTGGCAAAATATTTCATGTAAGACTTGTATCTTCTCATAAATCAGTTTAAGTTGAATTATCAGAACAAAAATATTCAGACATTGTGTGTTTAGTATATAAAATCCCTAATTAATAATGAATCAACAATCAGTCAATCAATAATGAAGGGAATCCATGAATGTCTCATATCAAGTAAGAAATAAGTTGTCATAAAATCAATAATAAATGTAACCACTAGCCACAGACTGATAACTTTGCTCTTCCTCCTCCAGCGGGCCCTCAGTCTGGTTTGTTGGGGAAGTGCCGGAGGCCCCGCACCGCCTTCACCAGTCAGCAGCTGCTGGAGCTGGAGAACCAGTTTAAGCTCAACAAGTACCTGTCCAGACCCAAACGCTTTGAAGTGGCCACCTCCCTCATGCTGACTGAAACACAGGTAATAAGAGACAGACCAGTCCACTTTGACAGCCATCAGGTTGATTTCAAGGTTAAAAACTAAATTCACAGAAACCAGAATGAGGCGAGAAATCATCGCAATGAATACTCCAAAACAAAGTTCACACACTCATCGCAGCACACTCAGCCGGCATAAATGATAAATGGATTTTAACAGACCTCTAAGAGCAGGCACCTTATTTGTATAACTCCTGTAGGTGACAGACTTTTCATTCATTTAGTTTGATTGTTTATTTTCTTAACTAGGAAAGCCTAACTGCAATCAGAAATCTCTTTTTCAACAGAGTACTGGCCAAAATATGTAGCAATAACAATGAGTTACAGACCAACAACATAAGAAATATACACAAAATCAGAATTAAACAGTAATGTGATTATAAAACCATGAATGACATTTCTAAAACAACCACGTCAAATATTTAAACCTAAAGACAACATAAATGCCACCTTAAAACAAACACACAAATAAGTAAACAACCGTCCATTGGTAGCGTGGTAGCCATTGCACTAAGTTTAGTCTCTGTGAAATGTTAAAATCAAATACTTTCATTCTTGTTCATCGCTTAACACACTGTGACTGACACATGTTAAAACATCACCCTATGTACGGATTTAGCTGACAGCTAAAATGAGTTTTTTTTAAAAAAGGGCAAACAAGTCACGCAAAGATGCAGACTGTAGAACAGACACATTACTATGTCTCCACTTTATGTTTTATTATTGTGGTGATATCTCATCAACCATCTGTGACTGTTTCAAGAGTCTAAACTGGTGACTTAATCTCCCAAAGAACCAAACAAAGACATCATTTAGCTTTCTCTGTATTTTATCTGTAAGATTTAAATTTTTAGTTTTCTGTTTCTATTTTCATTATATATATATATATATATATATATATATAGTGTTGATGAATTTATAACAACAGTATATTTGATCATAAATAGTCATAGATTTCAAGTACATTGTTTAAAGGTAGGGTGCTTTTATTGTTGGATGTTCCGAACAGATGCAGGAGAACAAAGATAAAGCGTTAGTATTCAATAAAGAGTTCTTTAGTATCAGTGGGGAAAAAAAGTAAATAAATATTAAGGTCTACAGATTTTGTGTTACTGATCTTCCTCAGAGGATTTTACAATCAGAACAGCTTTGGCAAAGCTGGAAAAAAAGGTAGAAACCTCAGACAGAAGTTCTCTTGCAGGACTGGCACACATGGGGAGAAGATATTTTAAAGAATGAAAACATACTGGCAGCTTTTAGAATAACTTCTGCTCAAGAGCTGCAAATAAGAGATGCAATAACAAAAATATACATCTAAATCTGTTCAGACAAACTCTGGAATACATTTCCTAAATCTGACCATCTAGTGAACAAATTGTCTTTGCTCTTTTGTCTCGCCGCAGGTCAAGATCTGGTTCCAAAATCGGAGGATGAAGTGGAAACGCAGCCGTAAGGCGAAGGAGCAATCCACCGCTTCTGCACCGTCTGAGTCCCAGCGACTACGCAGCGGAGGAAAAACAGCCACGGACAAACCTGATGAGAGCAGACGAGCTGTGAAACCAGACGATAGAGGGATTGATCTTGAGCTGGAGGATGGAGAAGAGGAGGAAGAGGACGAGGAGGAGGAAGAGGACGAGGAGGAAGAAGAGGTGGAAGCCCAGCATGGTTTTCCTATTGGGATGCCACGATCCACAGACTTCTTACAGCGTAGCACCGACATTGGCTACAATCCCCACAGCCCTTTCTCTGACGAGGAGCTGGAGGGGGTGCAGGTAGGAGGAGGTGACAGGAAGATCGGGGCAGGACTGTGAACAGACTCTCAGGAAATGCCGCTTTGGTTTCCTGAGTGTTACAGAGACATTCCACTGGGACATTACTGTGTTTGTGGTCACTAGAGAAGACAATTTACGGTAACATTTTATTTGAAGGTATCTACATAAGAGTGACATGACGCTGTCATGAACACATGAACCCTAACTCTACCCCTAACTCTAACCCTAACCCTAACTTGTCATGACAAAAAACGAATTACACTTACTAAAAGAAGTGTTATGTCATAAACGTTTATGACTTGTTTATAATGTTTATGACACGTTCATGACAGTGTCATGTCACTCTTATGTAGATACCTTTAAGTAAAGTGTAACCCAATTTACAAACACACACAAAAGACACAAATATACTGTATAAAATATCTATGAAAAAAAATCATCTCTAAGTACTGTAGATTTTGTAGCATGCCGGAAAAAAAGGTGCTCATTTCCTCCCTAAATTTAGCTGTTTTCATTTCAATCACCTTCTGGTCACCTTGTCTTTGCTCCATCCACTGACAGCTGGAGCTCCAGTGAACACATGGCTATATGAATGAGGATCCAAAGTGAGAGAAGTGAACTGTTGTGCGTTCCCACAGCGTGAGAATGTGTAGTATAGGTGCAGCCTCCACTGCATCATGAAGACAAAAAGAAGTTCAACAAGCAGTGTGTAGTTGGAAATGAAGAAACAATACAAGCTAACAAACATCCGCTGCTCCAGATGTTTTTAGGTAGCAGATACTTTGCAGAACATCTCATGTATTACATTTACTTTTGTGGATTTTATGTGTAAATATTGGTGTTTTTTTGTTATTTTTTGCTCTCAGTGAGGTTTATGAATTGTTCGAACATCATGTAAATTAAATTAATTTATTTGAAAGATTGAAAAGATGAATCATTCATGTATTTATCTGAAAGTTGTTTGTAGTGTAACTGTGAATTTAAAAAGAATGACAGCCAAAAAGAAATAAAAAAAATATATAACTGAAAAATGAATGAATTATTGACTAATGTCCCATCAAATGTTAATTAATGGATTTTAAAAAGAAATAGTGATAAGCAGGGGCATAAAACTGGGTTTAGTAAACAGGGTCCCAGATAGATAGATAGATAGATAGATAGATAGATAGATAGATAGATAGATAGATAGATAGATAGATAGATAGATAGATAGATAGATAGATAGATAGATAGATAGATTGAAAGATCTGTGTCTATAATGTAAGATGAGAAGAAAAGAAGTAACACTAAGAGTCATGGTGTTCAGTATAATGTTTACCATGTTTACCATCTTATTTTAGCATGTTTGCAATCCATCCAATAGTTGTAGAGTCATTTTATTTAAAACAAACTTCAAATTTCAACCTGCTGGTGGCGCTATAGAGGAAAAGCCAGAGAATCACCAAAGTCATTAGGGTTTATCCTCTGGGGACCATGAATGTCTGAATAACATTGTATGGCAATGCATCCAATAGTCTTTGAGATATTTCAATCTGGACCAAAGTGGTGGACAGACTGACCTACCCTATCATAATTCATGTTAAGACAAATATGTGACTTGTGATCAAAAGAAAGTAAAGTAAGTAAATCTCACTCAGAGGAAAATGGTCCATATTTTCATTAACAATCCGACATAATGAAGAAGAAGAAAAACCTTATTGTGTACAAATCTCCTTCAACTCCTTCCCCCACTGCCCTCTGGTAGCAACAGTAATTCTTTACAGTTTGAATTTATTACAAAGTCTCTTAGATATTAACTACTCGATGGGGTTTACTGATAGCCAAATAATTAAGTTAATGAAGAAGAAGTAAAGCAATCAAAAGCCTGATGGTGATGTCACACAGGCCCATTTTAATTTCCAAGAGCAACAGCATGATGAGTGTGTGCAACTGCGAAGGGGCGTTTTAATGGCCACACATGTAAGGGTTGTGATTAGAGAGCAGATTGGAGGACATGCAGTATGGTGTAATTTAGCCCCTTATTAGACCACAGTCCCATGTTTATATAGTGATTAAATGCATTCTAAACTGGCCGGACACACACTCACACCCCTCTTGTGAGGAAAACAAAACAAAAAGCTGTGCAATGATTGGAAGTGCCTTTAAACACTGATGGGATTTTTAGTTATCATGTATTCTGCTCAAAAGCACAGAGAAGGTGATAACAGTCTCAAGATCATGTATAACATGCATAAATAATCACCTGTACATGTTCTACTTTGCATGATGCTGCTTTCTAAGCTCTTTATTCTGTTCAGCTGTTTATGTTTTGCTTTCCCCTGTTTCTAATTGTACGTGTTGTGTATTTTGTTGTTGTTTTAATCGCGGATTTAACATCTGGCCAAGGGACAACAGTTACAAAATGTGCCTTTTGGCTAACACATTTACAGTGATGTTGATCTATGTGAATAAATACATAAATAAATATTATAGTTTGTCAGAAAAGTTTTTTTGAATCATCTTTTAAATGATTCACTATAATATCTAGATTCTTTACAACAGAAGTAATTCTAATGTCCAGATTTTAATCAGGATGTATGGCTACCACCTCATGATGACAAGTATCACTTTTATTGTCAATGCAATTATCAGATTTAGGTGTCTTTTTTGGTTCCTGATTGCCCCACATACATCAATTACAGCTCAATGGCCACCAAACCAAAAGTAATAGGCCAATTCACTGTCTAAAAAAAGGGTATTGGTATGAAAGTAATCTATGAGAAACCTTTACTAGATTAGTGGTTTAGTATGGCTATGTTATCTTAAGGTTTGGATATATACATTGATGTGCTATCATTTGAATTTACCCAAATCATCCACTTACATTCATAACTATATGTATCACTAACATTTCATTTGTATTTGTGTTTCTGTCTTATGTTTTCCATTTAATCAGTTAATCATTAATGAGCAGTTCCATGCAAATACTTATTTTTATATTAGTTTTTATTTATTTTACACATATTGACACATAACATATTTTGTCATTTCATTTGGAGGACTTGTTGTCTGTGACCTAAAAAGTGAATTTCAGCTATACTGCTACTGCAAATGTTTTTATTATAGTGTATTGCATGCTTTATTTTGCCACCCAGTATAAGGTCACAAAATTTCGATATTTCTCCCATCCACGTGTTAGTACCCTCTACTGTTGGTGCACACATGTGCTATCAAATTTGTATCTCTGTTATCCTAATATATAGGTTCACAACTCTCAGAATGTGTGACCTGGTTTAAATACTATGGGGGCACCATGTTTGGTAACAGCTATCAAAATAAAGCATGATATTCTCAAGCCTGACATGGAAGAAACCTAGAGCAACAGAAGGATGGGAAAACGTAGATGCGCACAATTAGAAATGCTCTGGAGTAACTTTCATTACAGTTTGAGAGCTAAACATGCAGTAATTTAAGTGGCAGCCCAGCTTTAACCAACCTGGTAAAGGCCTGATGCAGCAGCATCACATACTGATGTTCAATTCAACACACTTTCAGTTACACATTGAACTAAAAGAACTTCAAAAGAGTTTCCATTGAACTATTTAGACTTGATTTAATAAGGGTGAGTAGAATGCATAACAAGCCTGCAGACTGAACCTCTATCAAACTGCAGCTTTTAATTTGGCTGATGAAAAATCACAGGAATCAATAGGAGCTCATTTAGTTGTGTGACTTGTCAGCTGCATGACGAATGCCATTTGGCTTGTTTTATGACACAGGCCCCTCTGACACAGTACAAAAAATCACAGCTAATTGATAAGGCAGTGCAGCAATATATGGAGGTCATTGATTCCGTTTCTCTTCTAATTTAATCTGAATACACCAGTCATGTTGATTAAAAATCCCCTACGTAAATTACAGTTATTGCTGATAATGCTGTCAGTTTTCTCAACTAAAGTGCTGACGGCCTTCCTACCTCTTTCTCTTTTTAACCAATAATGCATAGTGAAGCCTGTGTCTTTCTATAAAAAATGTTTCTCTGTCCACTGAATCACTTAACTCGCCCGTGAGATGTCAGCTCGGCCCCTCAAACACGGAGTGGTTACCAGAAACTCCCATTTTCATAGTTAGACAAATAAATCGGCCTCTTTTTTTGTTGTTGCTTTGTTGGCTTATAAATCAGCTGAGCCCTTAAAATATTTACACCCTGTAGTTTAATCAATCAGGAAAATGTGGGGCTCATTACGTAAATATGAACAGATTGTGCGATCTTTTAACGTAATCACACGTATTGGTGCAGGTTTCCCCGGGCCCTGTCCTGTCACTTAACTAATGGGCGAGTAAAGGAGTGAGTGACGGGCCCCAATAAATTCACATCTGTCCGACTTAAAACGCTGTTCCAAAGCAGGGAAAATGCCCCGTTTTTTGCCAATAAAGATTATTGAAAAGGCGTGGCGTGTATTCATGAGCGTCATTTATTGTTGTAGGAAATGTATGTTACAGGTGTTATGCCAATTATAGTGGACATAGTGATGCGCGTGGCGCTTCTCGGTGTCAATGTAACCTTCAATTGTGCTGATCAGTGAAAATGATTTAACCTGCATCAAACAAAAGGAAACATTAACACTAGTATGCCTAGCCTATAGCCTATGTGTCCTTTTATTGAAGGTTAATCAATTTTATCTGACCTTTTATCTTGAGGTAAAAAAAAAGAACACCTACGATAAATCATATCTATAGGCCCCAGGCCTAATCATAAATGAAATATGCAAAAACTTAATAATTAGGAGTAAAACATTGCCCAGAGTCTCAAGTTCAAGTTGTTTGTTTTATCATATGCACAAGGCTATACAGAGAAGCAGTCGTTGGCAATGGAATTGCAATTTTAAGTATCAGACTCCCCCCAACAGTGCTAATTAAATAGGCCTACGTATAAAAAAGAAGATCATGCAAGTAAAAATAAAAAAAACGAAAATTTAAACATAGCATACCTAGTGCAAGTTTAAATAGGGATAACATATGGGCTAACATAAATGGGCTATAAAATAAAGTAGATCGGTCTCACAAATGTGCAGTGACTTAAAAGTTCAGACACAGCTGTGCACATGCATCTCATGCAGTTATTAAGATGCGGATTGTGTGTGGAGAAATGATATTCATCTAAATGATAAAACTGCTGATGACACGTAGGAACCATAGACTGTTGGTATGGACAAGGTCCATGTCTGCCATCTTGTGGCAAAATAAAAGGACACACTTCGCCTGACTTGACTGCGATATCGTGACATACGTGTGCTCAATTAAAAATATTTAATATTAACTCAATAGTTCTTAAATGAGAACATAATTAGAGATATCTTTATGTTTTGTTAAATTGCGCATATCTGCATGCTATAGCCTATATTAATTGTTTATTATTCAGTATGTCGATGTGTTGCAATATAGCAACAATCGCTACGATGACTATTATTCGTCATACTTAATATTATTCATAATTAATTGTTGTTGTAGTAGTCTCAATCATGAATATTCCGGCTCCTTTTCGCGGATTAAATGCGCATTTTGTGCGCCGTGTTGCTCTTCTGGATGCGCTTGGGTGTCAGGGGCGGGCCGACCTCAGCAGGGCGGGTCTTCTGTAGTTTTCAAGCACACATGAGGCAATGAAAAAATTGTAAATTTGTCTCAGCCACTGCCTTCCTCCTCCACAATCTTACTCTGCAGAGTTTGCTTGAGTGAAGACTGAAGAGAAGCCGTCTTTACGCCTACAGAGACTGCAGACTACTGTGACTGAGAACATGGCATCCGCAGAGCTTGGTAAGAGTTTTCCTTCGGATTTCATTAATTCTCTGTCGTCATTATAAAGTTTTGTCCTGCGACATGCAGGATGCTAGCTCTCTGGCTAACATTAGCCAACGTGGTCAGCTTTACCTCGCTAAAACACACAATGTTTGCTTCTCTTTTGTGTCCGACAGAATGCATGAAGATGTTGTTGTTTTTTTAAGCCTCTTTATCTGTCCTCGCAGCACTTTTGAGTGTGTCAGACAAGACTGGACTGGTGGACTTTGCCAAAAAGCTGGTGGATGTTGGACTGTCTCTGGTCGCTTCAGGTGGCACGGCCAAAGCCCTGCGTGATGCTGGGCTGGCTGTCAGGTGGGTGCTGAAGTGCTCTTGTTTTCCCCCATATTCACTAAATGTAGCGGAGCCCTACCTGTGGGGGGCTTCTCTAACCTAACCCTAACTGTGTGTGTGTGTGTGTGTGTGTGTGTGTGTGTGTGTGTGTGTGTGTGTGTGTGTGTGTGTGTGTGTGTGTCAGGGATGTGTCTGAGCTGACTGGACACCCAGAGATGCTGGGAGGCAGAGTGAAGACCCTTCATCCTGCTGTCCATGGAGGCATCCTGGCCAGGAAATCCCCCACTGACACCGCAGACATGGAGAAGCTGGGCTACAGCCTGGTCCGGTGAGACAAGCACGGCAAAGAAGTCTTTTTAAACCTCAAACACAGTCATGTTTAATATTCTCAGGTTTATAATAACATGGCGGATATTTATTTACAATCAAGGGGGGGGAAGTGCTGATAAGAAGTAATTCCTGCAAAGCGCAGTTGAATCCAAGCCAACGCATGGCCCGTGGCAGATCACTAATAAATGGTTAGAGTATAGACTTGCGTTTTCCCATTAGGAAGCACATGTAGTTGATTTAGCTGCTGGGTTAATTGGAAAAGGGCTGCTCCTGCTATAAGATGGTCCTGTGACTCTCATTTGTTTAGGACAAGAAAAAGAATGTGATTAGAAGATCAGAGATTTCCCACTTTTGCCATGAGGGTCTTTTACTACACACTTGATTTAAAATCTGATAGACTCATAGAAATATCTATTTCTTTGTTGTTGTTTTTTCTAGATAATGGCGATAATGACTTTATCTTTTGTGCAAGTGATAAGAGGTTGAGTGGATCATCTGATTAGGATGGAAGATAAGCTCAAATTTTAAGGCTGCTAATAACACTTAGGGTTTTTAGTCCAGGAGATCCTTGATCACCGTGTTATTTAAACAGCAGTGATACAATAATAATTGACAGATACGTACTATAGACACACAGACGACAATGATGACATTTTAGTTAAAGGCCAAAACAGCAAGCACAAAGTATGTTGTAATGCTGCAGTGAGCTATGAGCATAATATGGCCACTTTAATAGTGGATTACTCATTTAAGTCATTTATAATTATAAAAGATGCTTTTTTCTTGTTTTATAAAAATGTAAATTGTAAAATAAATAAAGAAGAAATTGGTTTTGTACAAAATAAGCATTAGAACACATCACCTTGGGCATTTCCCACTATTTTTTAATATTTAAGATAAAACAATGTATTGATAAAATACTCAATAGGCAGATCAATGGAAGTCGTTGTTATCCTTGCAGCCTGATTGTGGGACAGAGAAAGGCTCAAGTGGATGAAAGCAAACTGATTTTGAAATTTGAGTCACTGTTTCAGAAAGTCCCGACTTCAGTATGGGAGAGTAGATTCTCTAACAAAACTACAACAAAGCGGGTGTCGGTTTTCACACAACCTTCAGAAATGAACAGGGTGGATTAAATTGTTTAAATTTGAGCACACGAGGATCCTTGTGCACGATGCCTCGTGTGTTCTTTCTAATCTTTTGTAATGGCCACAATTTAACCTTTTTTTTTTTTTTTTTTAAGTGAAACAACTCTTTTAATTGGTTCTTTTCTGAGGGGCCATGACCATAAACACAATCAAAGCCAGAATTACAGATGCTGGCAGTCTTAAATTACAAATCAAGCACTATTATTTCAATGGCTACTTTTCAGGTTTATGTTTTCTTAAATTATTTAAATGTGTTGACAAAGGACATTTTGTGATGACATGATTATATCTGTCTTATAATGTCAGCAAGCATTGCATCATCAGAGCTGTGTTGTAGATGTTGATGAAAGCCTTTTACCCTTGCACAGTTAACCATATGCAGTGCACCCATCCATATGATGCACATTGCACACATAATTTGGGTGATGTGAATGTAAGATGATTGCAGAAGTGACACTGATCTGTGTTTTTGTTTATTATTTTTAAAGAAATGGCAGAGTAGATTCGGGGTGGGGGGGTGTCTAACTGTGTCAATTACTGCTCATGCACACGCATTCATTCTCCCTTGTGGGGGGAGGGGCTTAGGAGACCGTTTGGGCTTTAGCAGGAAGGTGGGAGGGACTGAGATTTTTTGTCCTGGCTCTTCACAATCCTACCTACAGCACCTTTTAATGGTAATCTTGTTGTTCATGATATGTATGTGTGGTTATGTATGTATTTGTATTGTGTTTTTTTCAAACTGATGATTTTTATGAAGATGGTGACATTCATTCTGTGTTTGCTCCTTTTTAGAGTGGTGGTGTGCAACCTTTACCCATTTGTGAAGACCATCTCTAACCCGAGTGTTACGATCGAAAATGCGGTGGAGCAGATAGATATCGGTGAGTCGTGCAGATGAGATTGTGTGCGTGTAGTAAATTACCCAAAGATGACCGTGTCACATTGCAAGGAGAAAAAAAAACCTGATTATTAGCATGTGCTTTCCCTTTCTTCCCAGGTGGCGTAACTCTGTTAAGAGCAGCGGCCAAAAATCATGCTCGGGTCACTGTAGTGTGCGATCCTGCTGACTATTCGCTGGTTGCCAAGGAGATGGCGAGTTCAGGAGACAAAGATACAACTGTAGAAACACGCAGGACTCTGGCCCTCCAAGTAACATTACTTTTTATCTTTACCCCACTATTTTAACTGGATTTATACAAGACTAGTATGTTTAGGGTGACTTCTCTGACTAAAACAACAGCAAAAAGTGTTGCACACTTTCTGGAGCACATTCATGGAAAAGAGTGACACATTTTCCTATTCCCCTTCGCAACTTCACTTTTGGATCAAATCATGACTAGCATTTCTCACCATTTTCTGAAATTTAACACACCAAATGATTGATCGAGGAAATAATCAGCAGATTGATAATTAAAAGAGAGGATCTTTGCAGCCTTGCAATACAATCTTTTTAAAATCTTAAAATAACTTTTAATTAACTCTCTTAAACCTGTTGATGCTCCTTTTTTTTAAGTATAGAAACAACATCTTAAATAAGTTTGAGGAGACGTGAGAAAAGGAGCATCATTATCCTGAGCTGAACATTTTCAAAGTGTCTTTGTGTTTTTTTTAAAGTTGTAAGGACTTCCATCGGTTATTGTCAGCCTTTCTTGCTCTTCTAATCACATCTACCTCAAACATCCCCTAATCCCTGATCAGACTGGTTCCAGTCTTATCTCAATTGTGAGCAAAGACTCTGTTTGGAATAAGAGGTGAATCTTTCCTTTGGCTTTATAGTGATGGTTGCATTATAGTAGATTCCTACAAATCTGAGGCAAAAGTATGTTAATGTAATGCATGTGTTATCATAGGGCTCCACAATTAATCGCAATTTGATCAAAATCGCAATATGAACTAGTGCAATATCCAAATCGCATATTTCTTAGACAAAATGTGTCAAACCATTCTAAAATAAAGTGTTGTGGTGCTGCAGAGACGTCCCGGCCTACAAATTGTATCCTACAGACTAAAAAAAATCTTTGGTTTGGTACAGATCCTCGCAAAAAAATCCCGCTTCAATCATTTTTTTTTTTTTTATATTTTTCAATGAAAATGAGAATAATGATACAAAAATGATCATTCCCTCCAATATCGTGAATCATATCGTAATTGCAATATCCGTCAAAATAATCGCAATTAGATATTTTCCTAATATCGTGCAGTCCTAGTTGATCATATCACTCACCCTTTTCTAGTCACCAAATTGTGTCGTTCTCAGTACTAATTACGCCCAGTCATGTTGATGGTGTTTGCTTAGAGATGAGGGTCAGTGTAGGACAAAGTCCAGTGTGACTTTCCATCACAAGTGTTAAAATGTGTGTTTACTTCAGAGTTCAACATGATGACCTGTAGTAGTCCAACTGAAGTCATGAGTTAAATAGATCTGTTTTAAGCTCAGAAAATGTGTTTCTTTGGGATACTACTAAACCTAAATAATGCAGATTAGTGTCCATTAAACAGTCATGCCCTTGAATTTTAATATTTGTGGTAAATTTGTAAATGCTTTGAGGTTTATAACTCCAGCTTTGGTACACAGTAGAGGATGATGTATTGTGTCATATTGAGTGTATTTGATGTCCTTTGCTCTTCAGGCCTTCACACACACCGCACAGTATGACGAGGCCATATCGGACTACTTTCGTGGACAGTACAGCCGAGGTGTTTCCCAGCTGCCTCTGCGCTACGGCATGAACCCTCACCAAGCACCCGCCCAACTCTACACTCTGCGCCCAGCCCTCCCCCTCAAAGGTAGACCTTGCATCACAACTGTCTCAACTGATCTAAAATATGAGTCTGTGTTAGCATTGTTTTGTGCTTTGTCTTTAAAGGAGTAGTTTGACATTTAGGGAAATATTTGCTTACTGGCGGAGAGATGGATGTGAGAGTGGTCTCAATCTTCTAATTGGTTGGTAACATATGAAGCAGCATTCAGTTAGCTTAGCACACAGACTGGAAATGAGGGGAAACGGCAAGCCTAGCCCTAGGTAACAAAATCAACCTTCCAGGACGTCTTAAGCTAATTAACCAACTATTAAACACGCTGTCTGGTTTGTTTAATTTGTACAAAAACTGAAGTTTAAAAATTACTATTTGCCATTTACAGTGGGTTATGCCAGGCCAAGAAATAGTCCAGCACATTACCATCTTTAAAACTGCAACTTGTCCTTTCTAGACTTTTTGCAGGAATTAAACAAAACAATATATAATCTGAGAATTAGTCAGCGTTAGAGGGGCTGGTAGCTGGATTTTGTTATGCTTCCCCATTTCCAGTCATACACACGTGCATATTTAACAGACAAATATAAGAGTGGGATTGATCTACTCCTCTTGTTTACACCAGAAACCGAATAAGTGTATATGACCAAAGAGGTTTTGGCAGCAGTTCCCTGTCAATATCCCCGTCACCCTAAAATAGCCATGTCAGCGAACAGCTGATGAAAGAAATAAGACCGGAGGAGAGGGAAATAATTCTGTGATTTCCATAGAAATGCAGAAAACCACAATAATTTATCCTTAATCATTAATTCCCCCCCCTCCCTAAGTTGTCAACGGTTCCCCCGGCTTCATCAACCTGTGCGATGCTCTGAACGCCTGGCAGCTGGTCCGAGAGTTAAAGAGCGCCCTGGGCATGGCTGCTGCCACCTCCTTCAAACACGTCAGCCCTGCTGGTAAGACAACAAGTGACCTGCTGATGGTGTAAATATGGACTTGGAAATGTAGCACCTAAATGTGAAAATGACTCTTGTCACGCTTCCTCTGAAGGAGCTGCAGTAGGAGTTCCTCTGACTGAGGAAGAAGCCAGAGTGTGCATGGTGCATGACATGCTGAAGGATCTCACCCCGCTGGCCACGGCCTACGCCAGGGCAAGGGGTTCAGACAGGATGTCTTCTTTTGGAGACTTCATTGCTGTGTCAGATGTTTGTGACGTTCCCACCGCCAGGATTATATCAAGAGAGGTAAGCTTGTGCTGCAAAGAACAAATGCAGATAAAAAAATGTTTTATTTTTTTTTTTTACCGCAACATTGCTCTGCTTAACCAGGATTCAATTTGTTTGCTCTCAGGTGTCCGATGGTATCATTGCTCCTGGTTATGACGAGGAGGCACTCAAGATCCTTTCTAAGAAGAAGAATGGCAACTACTGTGTGCTTCAGGTGAGAGATTTTTATCATTCATAATTTTAGTATTTTAGATAAGGATCATTGGGATCAGAGTTTAGTTAAATTTCCTTTTTGTAAAATGTTTTCTTCGTCCCAGATGGATCCCGACTACGAGCCTGATGAGGCGGAGGTGAGAGTGCTGTTTGGTCTCTATCTCAAACAAAAGAGGAATGGAGTGCTTATCAATAAGGAGTTCTTCAGCAACGTCGTTTCCAAGGGATCGGTGAGTCACGTCCTCATCCTGCCTTGTCATTTTAAATCATTCTTTTATAATGTACACAATCCTATCTAAGTGGCAAGTGTTCACCCTTTTTTAATCGTTTCTGTGTCCACAAGCTCTCAGAGGAAGCTGTGCGTGACCTCGCTGTGGCCACCATCGCTGTCAAGTACACTCAGTCCAACTCTGTCTGCTACGCTAAAAATGGACAGGTAAGATCCGGCTGATAAAGGAGGAGAGAGAATTCTGTGTGAGCCGGATTTTATTTATTTTTTTGTCTAATGTTTCGTCGCCTGTGTTTTACAGGTTGTTGGTATCGGAGCGGGTCAGCAGTCTCGTATCCACTGCACACGCCTGGCAGGTGACAAAGCTGATAACTGGTGGCTGAGACACCACCCTCGTGTCCTGAACATGAAGTTTCGCAGTGGTGTGAAGCGAGCGGAGATGGCCAACGCAATCGACCAGTACGTCAGCGACACCATTGGAGAGGTAAAGGCGTAGCGCTAGTGTGGCTAGCAGCCAATCATCTTAGTTTATCATATAAACCGGTTCCCACGGTGCTCGTCAAGTACACACAGTCCAGCTTTCTGCCCTGTGATGTGATGTCAAGTTTGAGACATTGAAAATAATTGAAAAGTCTCGCGTTTTGTGTTTGCAGGGCCCAGACTTTGCAGTTTGGAAGTCCATGTACGAAGAGGTGCCCGAGCCTCTGTCAGAGACCGAAAAGACCAACTGGATCAGCTCCCTGGAGGCCGTGGCCGTCAGCTCTGACGCCTTCTTCCCCTTCAGAGATAACATAGATCGTGCCAAACGGGTAAATGTAACACACCTTTTCACAAAAGCATGGATTCATACTGTATGCATTTTATTAATACATTGCATGGGAATGGCCTGCTGAAACATTAGCGTACTGCCGAGCTTTACTAACGTTTCTTCCCTCCGTGTGTCTGTCTGTAGAGTGGTGTTAAGTACATCGCAGCTCCGGCTGGCTCTGCTGCTGACGAGGTTGTGATTAAGGCCTGTAACGAGCAGGGCATCACTCTGGTGCACACCAACCTGCGGCTCTTCCACCACTGAACACCTTCTGCAGGTGTTCTTCGAACTCAACTCACAGTTTTGCAACATTAGAGTCAAGTTTGTTTTCTAACATTGTTGATACTCAAAACATTCCTTCACCATGCTCAAGTGTAGAGGTCACAAATGCACTGTTTGTAACACATTAACTGCATTCCTTACTTGTGATCCTAACATTAGAGAGAGAGATACAGTTACTGTTAATCTTCATTCCAGGTCAGTTGTTTATTTGGTGTGAAATAAATACTGTTAATGACAGTTTGAGTATTTTGTCTGTTTTTTTAGCCATGCATCACTTTGGTCCACATTTTGTACACACATTCATGTTCCCCAGAGGCTGAAGCCTACTGACTTTTTCTCCCGTGCCATCAGGTTAAAATTTTTGGAATTAAGTGAAATGGCTCAATTTTTAGATTGATTGCTGTGCAGTTTTGTACATTCATTCATGGTGCCCCTCAGGATGAATTTGAATTACATTGGTCACCCCATGACATTTCAACTAGCTTTATCATTACGTTGGAGTTATTCAGTTGTACTGTGTGTTTAATGCTATTTAGAAGATGGTGAACATTAAACTTCATATCTGCTAAACCTCAGCATGCTGAGATTAGCATTTAGCTCAAAACACAGCCTCAGTCTTGTTAAAGACAGTTCGAAGATACAATTTGTTCATGATTTTTTTAGCTCCCAAATGGCCTCAGCTTGGACCCTGACACTTTTTTACTAATCTTTTTTTACATTAGTCTTCTTTTTGGGCCTTTTGAACAGCTGACTGTAGAGATGTGGACATTGTAAGTCCTCTGCAATCACCTTTTGTATATAATGCAAAACTAGAGTCCTTAAACTTTATTTAGAAAAAATAAACATAACGTTGTGGTTAGGTTTCAGGATCTCTCCAGCTTTATTAAAATAAGGGACTTCTGTTTGTCAAAAGGTAGAAACAACGTTGGCACGGACAACAAAGTACAAAAATAGAACAGTTCAAATTCTCCCATCCCAGTTCACACATTCACACGTTGAGATTAAAGGGATAAATTAGTAAAAAGATTAAAAATCAGAATGTGTCAATCACACACAGTGCGACCCCTCAGTAACAAAAGAAGGGCTACAGAAGAGAAAAGCACATTTTCATGGACAATTTAAACATTGTTAATACTGTATCTACGCTGACATTCTTTAACACAGTGCTTACTTTCTAACAGTTTCTGCTCTTTGACTATGAAATGTGTCTGAATATTTTTATGGGAAACAAATGCCAATTTGAGAAGTATACAAATCTGACTGGTGATGAGTCCTAAATTACTTTCATTGACGTACACACCCAAGTATGTGGAGGGAAATGTTGCACCAAAAAGAAAATGGCAGGAGTATTCATTTTTCAATAGAGCATGGATTTAGAGACTTGACAGTCAACAGTGAAAAGACTGGCTGTAGAGGAGAATCAGGCAGCAGGGCAGTGTAACCTCTTTGGCTAAACATTTGTCAGAAAGTGATAAGGCAGTTAGTTCAGTCGCAGACAGCGTGGCTTCTAAAAGGTGAGACAGTGCAGCGATTGGACGGTGAGGGAGCGAAGCAGAAGACCGATCCTTTACTCCCGAGGATTTTGAGGAGCGTGTGCGTCTGCCAGCAGGTCGGGTCGGAGGCACTCAACGGGGCAATGGATATTCTGGAGGAAGAGTTGAAGACGTAAAGTCACTCGCATAGGTACAAACAATTCTGTATTTTCATTAGATTTGATCTTCATCGGTGTTCCAAGTGAGGACATTTGATATGCATGCAATGCTTTTTTATTAATTTTAAATAGACAAAAATAAAAAATATATTTTGAAAAATATTTTTGTATAATGCAGTTCAAATATACTTATTTTGTATGACAACTTGACAATCTTGGGACCACAAATGGTGTCAAGGGCCAATGAGAAATACAATTAAAAATAAATAAAACATGTTATATGAATTCCACTCACGCGTACTGTGTTTCCATATCTAACAGGCTGCAGCAGACTAGCATCGATCTCGCCACCTGGTCTGCGGCAGTTCTCGCATCGCCAGCCCTGATGAGACCAAACGTACACAAGCGTACATTTAAACATGCTTCGTATAACTCGCAGAGTGACCACAATTTAATAACAAGTCAATATAAGTATCACTGAACATCAGACCCAAAGTCAGGGAGGCTGATGTGTCCTTACCTGCTGTCCTCCAAAGCATGTGCAGGTGCAGATAGCACCCAGGTACTCCTTCTGCCACTGGTTCCCCACCTGGTAACTTTTGCCATCATCGTAGCACACTGAATCATCTGTGTGAGTGTACATACGCATTAGAATTCACATGCAACTCCTCCACACCTTTTTGAGACAGTCGTAGAATATTTCTTTGGGTCTTAAGAGGCCTTACGTGGTTCACACTTGAACTCTCCTTTGCCATTTCCCAAGCAAGTGCAGCTCATCAAGTGACCATTTTCTGCACGGCGGTCCCACTTCTCTCCAATGCGATAGTTGTTGCCATTGTCATGGCACCACTCTAACGATGGACAAAATAAAAGTTAGAGAACCTAAGTTCAATATACTCTAATTCTAAATATGCTTATGTACCTCCAGGAAAACAATAGCCAAAAAAACTTACTAGATGAATCACATCTGAAGTGACCACTCCCCAGACCCAGGCACCTGCACCACAGCTTGAATCCTGTCTCAGACATCCTCTCCCATTCACCACCAACATCGTGGTATGTTGCAGTAAAGGCATCATAACATGAGTCCTTAGTGGAGGGCACTCCCTCTGGGACTGAAGAAAGATGGGTAGGGAAACGTATGACAAAAAAGCTCCTAGTTACTTGAAGATTGATTAGTCAGAGTAACTGCCTGCGCCCTTTTAAATGAACTCGTTTTGGGCCATGATGGTTTATATTTAGTTATTAATAATTATATTTTTCATCAGTATCATGACTCTTAGATCATAAACTAAAATACAAAAGCAAACGAAATTATGTGTGGCGACAATGTAGTTTTAATTGTACATCCGTGCTTCTCAGCTAATATAATAATTACTTATGATCAACTTATTACTAATTTTGATTTAGCTTTTAGCAAGCCAACTGAGAAAATCCTATGGTACATCAAATGTGCCAATTATAAATTTGATTAGATGCAGCTAGTGTCTACCCTTCTGTGTAAAAGTGTAGAGTAGTAGCGGTCACTTCCAATCACTGAGATTAGTTTAGAATTTTGAAACAACGGCCCGGTTTCAAATGATGGGTTGTTGCCAGCACAACTGGAATTATTTAGTGAATAAAAACTATTCCTGTTAGAGAAGAGAAACTCATGCCCCTGTTGTTGAACTGATGGAGCTGTGTTTTGAAATGTACACTATACTACATTAGTAAAGATTACACGTAAAAGGAAGATCTGAGTTCACAGGGAAAATCAGGAATTTATGTCCAATTTAAAACTTCTGAGGTAAGTAAAGGCCCTTCATTAATTAGCAGGAGTTGCTTGTCACTGAAGATGGACTTAGTTTTAGCCCAGTTTAGACACAGTAGTTTCTGTAGCTTACTTGTGTTTCCAGCAGTGACGACCTGCTCCAGTATCTTGTGTTTGAGCGCCCCCATCAGAGCCTCCACCAACACATTATAGTTTGCGCCGGGGGTGAGTCCTATCAGGGTAGCAGTGGTTGCTGTGCCTGGCAGGCGGAACTGGACAGGTAGAGAGAGAGAGAGACAAGGTTTGTCCATATGAAATAAAGAGATTTCATCTAATATGACAGCACGGTAGGCTGACCTGGAAACCACGGCCCTTGTCTCTTACCTGGAACATCTTCTCCTCTAAGTGTGTGAGGGGATGGCAGGACACCAGGTAGGCGCTGCTCTGCTTGTAAGGTTTCCAGGAGATTGTGGTCTGAGTTTGGGCCTCCTGAGGCAGCCCGGTCTCATTACCAAATGTGGAGCCGATGGGCACATTCAGCTTCAGGATGGGCAGTCTGCGGCCCTCTGCATCAGGAAGGGGCACAAAGACCAGGGGCTCACGGACTTGCCCATAGGGAGACTGTGGGTTGTTGTTGTTGTTGTACTCTGTGTATTCCACAGTCTGGCTCTGGCCACTACTCCCATCCGGGCCATTGTTGCCAACTACCTGGACTTTGTTGTCAAAGTCAGGCTCAGGCACATCCAGCCTATCATCAACACCTCCAGGGCGGTTGGGCAGAGGCAGAGGAAGCAAGGACTCTGATTCTGTGCGGGAGAGACGGGGTTAGGGAAGCAAGCAGGTTAGCTGAGGGGGCATGTAAAGCAGAGGTGCAGTAACATATCTCAGCCAACAGGAGGCGCCGCAGATACAGCATTGCTGAGGTACTACTTCACGGCAAAATGCAGTATTACAAACACACAAGATATTTTGAATGGCATTTCTGGAGGCATTCAAAATAAAAAGGGGTATTATTGTTTTAGGAGAACCAACGCTGATTGACTGCACAGTTTATTTCAAGGCCTCTGAGATGTTGCAGCAAAACATTTTGATTCAGCTAAGCAAATTAAAGCTGCATTTCAAACCCTTACATTTTACAGGATGTTTACCCATAAATAATTAGAATGTTCGCACGTTATTACATAATTCAAATGCATCACCTTCACCATCACATTTGTCCCTGTACAGTGCAGAAGTTTCAAAATACTCACGAGTCCTGATTTTGCCCACCAGAGGTGTGCTCCTCTGTGTGTTCTGGTAGGCGATGATCTTAATGATGTACTCTGTGGCTGGTCTCAGGCCTGAGGAGAGGAATAATTATCATATAGGGGAATTTGTAGGTTGCACCTGACTCATGTTTGTAAATGTAAGAGAATGATCTAATCAGAGGAGCCTGTGTGAAGCTTTTCCTAAATCTAAAACAACAAATTAAATCAAAATGGAAATTAAAAATAAACAAACATATGTATTATCTTACTGGCAAATATGCCCTATACAATATCTGCAGTGGCAATATTGTTTGTAGTGACAATGGGCCGGTTGACAAGCGCATACCAGATATGGTGGCGTAGTTTTGGCCGGAGTGGGGTCGTGGGGTGAGCTGTCGTGGTGCTCCTCCTGATTCCTCGTAGGTGACGTAGTATCCTGTGATGTGTGTGGCAGGCGGCTGCCACGTGAAGGAGATGGAGGTAGGGGTCAAAGATGTGAACAGGAGGTTGGTGGGAGCCTGGACCACTGGTTCAGCTATGAAGAAAAAAATCATGTTAGACCATCTTATTGCTTGTGTGTTTGTGTGCAGTTGTGGTATTAGTCCAGTGCTAGTAACAGCTGCATGTCATTTCAATTTGGTTCTTAAGACCGGACTTAAAAGAGTACTCCACCGATGTAGCAGTGCACTCTTATAACATTTTTGGAGGAGGGAAAGTTGAAAAAAAAATTTAAATGATGCAAAAAAAACAGAGATATCATCTTTTCTATTCCATAACTACTTTATCCTTGTCCAAGCCTGGCGCCTACATTACCCACAATGCAACTCGACAGCCGAGTGTTATGCTAGGAGCAGCTAATGTAGCCTCAATCAGAGATGAGGAGCTATCATGGTTTGCTAAACTCACTTCTTTCTAACTCCACAAACAGATTGTTTTTAATTACAATTTTGAAGTATTCAGCCCCAACTGACAAAGACTCAAGTGACATCACTTGAGGCAATTTATCAGATTCTGCGCAGCTACCTCTGGAGCCACAAAATAGGTGCATTTACTGTGGCTAGATTTAAATAAAGCATTGTGTAGCTTATTTATTTCCATCTCTCTCTCTCGTTGTCCCTTTACATTGCTTGTATTCACATAGCACTGTACATGATTACATTATGTACTGTATAATGATAGAGATTAAACACCAGCAACTACATATAGATCAACATATCTGGATATGGAAAAGATTTAAACTTAAGTTCACGTAATGAAATGTATTCACAAAAAGGCAGAGATCAGACTCAAGATTTGCATAGTACCTGTTTGTGTTGTGAGAGTAAATGGGGCGCTCTTTGTGTTGCCATTCAGAGTATACAGGTTAACAGAGTACCTGGTGCCCGGCTGCAGACCTTAGAAAAACATAACAATAAACAGTGAAATCACACTTCTAAAACTCACATCTATAAACTGTTTCCACCTTTGTAAAAGGTCTATTTGAGCAGAAAGGTGTGGTGTACCTGTCAGAGTGTAGGTGTTCGTTTCTCCTGGGATGTTTCTGCTGATGGTGGGGTGCGAGCCACCGAGGGGCCTGGCATCGATGAGGTAACCAGTGATGGTTTCCACCTTTGAGCGCCAGGTCAGTGTGATAGAAGAATCCTTCACATCAGAGATACGCACACGTCGAGGAGGACTTACATCTGCATTGAGGAAGAAAGAAAACAGACGTAAAACAGAGCAGTGGATAGTAACTGGTGGGGACTGGAAATGTATTAATTAATTTATGGTGCAGCCAGTTACCTTCCAGAGTGGTCGTCTCGCCCTCCAGCGGTCTGCTGGTCACAGAGTTCTTCAGAGCGTAGACGTATATCTGATAGGTGGTTGCCACCTACGATGCACAGACATACATACAGATATTTACTCACTGACGGACTATACATCCATGTAAATAACGAGACAAGAACGTTTGTTACCATGAGCCCTGGTACGACGACACGTGTGGTGTCCGGAGCAAGGTTCATCTCTTTGGCGGGGCCGTTGATGTTCTTGGGGTTGACGACCACGCGGTAGCCTGACAGGCGTGCATTGGGGGCTCGCCATGACACAGTGAAGGTGGAGGGACCGACCTCTGAGATCACCAGGCTGGTCGGAGCAGGGATCACTGAGGCAGCAAAAAAAACATTGAGAAATGAAGTCGGGGAACATAGAACACATCTATCACATTCCTGACTTCATTTATATGTATTTCTACCTGTGGCCTGGGTTCCCACCAACGGCGTGCTGGGTGTGCGGTCATGGAGGGCGATGACTTTAACGGTGTACTCTGTCCCGGGGCGAAGGCCTCTCAGCACCGCAGTGTCCTGGTCACCTCTGGGTGCAGGACGCAGCTCCATCTCGCTCTCCTCTGCGCTGGAGTACAGGACGCGGTATGATGTCACCGTGCCTTCTGGACTGTCCCAAGTAATGCGCATGGAGGTGGAATCGATTTCAGAGAAGGTCAGGTCCCTGGGACGGTCCATAGCTGCAGGAGAGGAGGAAGAATGTTGTTTATTTTATTTTTGATTAAAGTACATTTACTTCTAAATCTTAAAGAGACACTTCAGATTTATTTTGTCTCATTTGTTTGAGGTTGCTCCGGTAGCAATATTCAAGACTGAACTTTGGCTTAGGTGGCAGGACTCCTGGTCAGAGATCTGCTAATTAAAGATGTAATGCAGCACCTAAAACTGGAATAAAACTCAGATTTGCATTATCTGGTTCCAGTGAGACATGTCATAAAACTAGGCAACCCTAGAGGTTAGGCAATCATTATCTTCTTGGCTCTTAGCTTAACTCTTGGCTACGATAACTACTTTTATTTCATTTATTGTACAGGACCTATTGTTTTTTGTGTCTGTGTATGTAAATGTCTAACTTTTTTATAACATTTTATATCATTTGTATGCAGTATTTACTGTTGTGTTCTCTGAAATGCCAATAAACAGACATTAAAAAAGAGATCTGCCAATTAGCAGCCAGTTTGTGAATATGAACAGCAGCAAACTTTTGCTGTAAAGCATATTGAATTGTATTTGAATTGATAGATACTATAGTATATAATAAAAATTAACTTGAAATCATTTTGAGCCATTAACAGCATGCAAAATAGGAAGTATGAACCATCCAACCATCCTCTGAGCGCTCCACTGGAACTGTTTTGTCTACTAAACGAAAGTATATAACTACTGTTTGCATATCATGCCACATATACATACTGTATATCCAACACTGCATAGTAATACAGTGGCATTTGTCAACAAACAAACAAAACCAAAATAAATGTTTAAGAGGTGAATCAAGCGTCAGAATAAAATTGTATATACATGGCTTCCTCCAGGAGAAATCTAGCTGAGGAAAGTTTCCCCACCTTGATTAGGAAAACCAGGTTAACATGATGTTAAGAAATCACAAACATAAAGGAGAGGCCTGTGACACTGTTACTTAAGTTCATGTAAACCCACTGCGTAACGCTAACAGAGAGTAACTTGCATCACTTGTGCCAAAACAATGCTTAGCTGAAGAGTTAAACTAACCAGTGATAGCATTCTCCACCACGGGGGAAGAGGGTTGTCCATCATTGCCCAGGGCATAGACACTCACGACATACTCAACAGTGGGCATCAGACCAGTGAACGTCATTTCAGTCTGATCTGTAATAGAGGGGCAGAAAAGGAGCCAATGAGACGAGGATATCATTTTGGAAATAAATATTAGAATATAAAATTATGATTTCAGCCTGGTTCTGAATTTTTTTTTTCTTTTCACCAGCCTATCTTACCAGGTGCCACCACCTCAGAGTAGGAGGGTCCCAGGCCATTCTTAGGGACACTGGTGATTCTGTAGCCTCTGATTGGTCCCTGAGCAGGAGACCAGCGCACCGTGATGGCGTTGTCACTGACATCCGTCAGTTTCATTTGTGTGGGGGACTCAGTATCTAAAGGAGAGATGGACACATAACAAGCTTTAGATTCAGTTTACCCCTCAACATTTATTTTGTCCAGGGACAATTTTTTTTCACATTGCTGTACCAGTCTTGTGCGTGATGTAGACCGGGGTGTTTGAGGAAGGGCTGTCCCCTCTTCCAGTAACCGCGTAGACCGTGATGGTGTAGTCAGTACCGGGCTTCAGACCGGTGATGGTGGCGGTGGTCTGTGTGCCTGGGATTGTGAACTCTTGAGGAGTCTCACCACCTAGAAAGGGAGAGTGAAGAAGGGCTAGAGTGTTACACACCAAAAAATGGTTGAGGTTAAGAGGAAACTATGACTTAAAACACATGTACACACTTGTGCCTCCGTAGGTGATCCTGTAGTTCTTCACTGTGACAGAGGGGGCATCCCAGCGAATGGTGATGCTGGACGGGGTGGACGATGTTACCTCCAGGTCAGTGGGAGCATCGGAGACTGGAGAGGATTAGAAGAGGAGAGGAAAGAGGTGCATTAATATAAAAAAGAAATGCTACACAAACAAATGGTAAATTAATTATCATCAAGATTCAGCTGATTAGTGTCACTTAAGAAAAAGAGAGGTTATAGTAGAAACCAGTATAGAAACTCACTGGTGGCCTGTGTGCCAGTCAGAGGCTGACTCTCCTGATTATTGTTGACAGCATACACATATATCAGATACTCCGTCTCTGGCGTCAGTCCAGTCAAAGTGAAGTGGTTCCTGGATGGGGGCAGCCTCTCGTCTTTCGGCCGCCCGCCGCTCGTCTTCTGAAAGCGGAGGCGGTAGCCGGTAATGGCAGCAGTCGGAGCCACCCAGTGAATGGTGAAGGAGTTGGTGCGAATATCGGAGAAGTCCAAGCCAGTGGGGGAGTCAAGAGCTGCAGGTGGTGAAGGTGGACAGAGGTATAAGAGAAATATTTTTAATCACATGCAATGATAAAGGCAATTACAAAATTGCAGGGCAACACTATTATCCATTTTAAAAATTAGTATTATGTTGACTTGGGGCTGTCGTAATCCAGTGGCTCCCAAACCTTTTTAAAACAATGGCACCACTTCAGAGTGATTGTGTTTTAATGACAATAGCAGAACTGCCGCATAATTGCATATCTAAGAGAGGCTTTAATGCAGCGATTTGCTGATTTGATGTTTATTGCTTCTTTTGTCGGTTTTTATGTTAGAAAATAAAACAGTTAATGTAAATATTATTGCCTTTTATATGTGATGAAACATAAAAAATGTACAGTAAAAATGGACATGAACAAGTATTGCGGCACCCTTGCCACCCTTGTCATACTCACTTGTCCTCTGAGTCCCTGTGGCTGGTTCACTTACTCGCTCACCGTACACACACACAACACTGATACGGTACTCAGTGTTGGGCAGCAGGTCTATATGGAAATGGAGAAGTATAGTTAGAATGACCTCATGCACTGCAAAGAAAAACAACTAATTTGGACTTTAAATCCAGCTTTCTGTCAGACACTTTTAAACAGACACAAAATTTATGTCGTCTTACTCTCCAGCACGAAGGTATTGGTGGCTCCGCCAACATTAACCTCCTTGATGTCGTCGTCTGTGGCTACAGGGTGGTAACGGATGATAAACCGAGAGATGTCGCTTGGTGTGGCAACATTCGGGACTGTCCATGTCACCCTTATGTGGTCAGGACCCACCCCTTTAAACTGCAGGTTGGTGGGAGCTGGAATGGCTGTAAGAATGAGGGGTTAAAGGTTATAGCTAACACAGGAGAAACAAAGAGGTTAATTAAATAAAAGCAGATTTACAATGGCATAAGGAAAATATCATTAACGTGATTTCTAAAATGTACTGTAGTGTTTGAGTTTATCATGTGCTTCATCAATTCTCTCAGATCAAAACCCAAGCCCTTCCCACGGATGGATTGAAAGATTAAATCACCAGCTTGTGTTTGCTTTATGTGTGTGGTCGGCTCGCTTTCCCCATCCTCTGTAACAGTGAAGATACTGATGTCATAGTCCACGCCCGGCTCCAGACCACGAATCGTGTAATAACCAGCAGATGCCTCCACCATATCTTGAAAAATTGGCAAGTTCTCGCCTGATGTTACTACCATTATCCGGTAACCAGTAATGGTTAAATAGTTCAGAGGGATCCAGCGCAGGCCGATGGTGGTGTCAGTAATGTCGACAAAGTCAATGTGACTTGGTGTGGGGATTTCTGAAAGGGTTAGGCCAGGTGCAAAGCGCAAGTAAAATTAGAGAGACAGAAAGACCCAATAGCCATAATAATTACATTAGTTATACCAAAAACATTCATTTCATTCCCAATAAAGCAGTCAGAGATCTGAAGTGTAACAGTAGCCATGCTAGATAGAAATCATTACAAATTACTGAATTCACAATGTACTTTATAATTAAAGCAGTGATTTACAGTACTATTCTAGGCATGCTCAAAAAAAATTAATTCACCATCCCAATTAAAAAAAAAACATGACCGCCATGCATGGTACGCCAGCCATTGATCATGTTAGTAGTAAGTTATGATAATTAAAGCTGCATTAAACAGGGACTGGCCATTGAGTTGGTGGAGACCAAAACAGAGCTCAAAGAACCATAAGTATTACATTTCATTCTTAAATCTTCAAGTAGCAAATCAAAGAGATGAGAAAATGTCTCCTGAATGTGCAAGTAGGATTTTTTCTGCTAACCCATTAGCCACAAGAGCTTTAAAATGTGATCATGTCAGAGCTGTATGTCTGTCAAGTCGTTTTGAAGTCATTCTGCGCCCCCTAGTGGCCAAAAATCCATTAATGCAGCTTCATGAAGGCCTTAAAGCTTCTTCTTTTTTATTATTTTTTGGGCACTTTTAGGCCTTTATTTGACAGGACAGCTGAAGACATGCAGGGGAAGAGAAGGGGGGAATGACATGCAGCAAAGGGCCGCAGGTCAGAGTCGAACCTGGGCCAGCTGCGTCGAAGATTAAACCTCTATATAAAGGCGCCCGCTCTACCAACTGAGCCATCCGGGTGCTCAGCTTCTTTTTTTTTTAAAGCCAAATTCAAAAAGATGTATTCATATGGGAAATGTTCCATCATGAAAAGGAATACATTGTAAGGGTGTGAATAATTAAAATAATACTGTAATGACAGGAAGTAAAATGTTGGAGTTTGCTCCAGTTTGAATTCGACCCAGCCTTTTACAGCAAATTCTCTCTCTTTCTCCTCTCTAACATAGACACACTGGTCTTTTCTGTGGACCAAGTTGGGTGTTTGATGCCTATTAACTTCTGTGAATGCTTTCCTGGTGGCTCCTACCTGGTGTGACAATTGTGGACACAGGCGCACTTTCCAAATGACCCTTGTTAGTGAAGACGCTGATGTTGTACTCCGCTCCCAGATTCAGGCTCTCTAGCAAGCACTCGGTTTGATCAGGTCCGACTAACTCTTCCAGGGTGTTTCCCCGCTGGCCGTTGGTCGGCGTGCTTGTCACTCTGTAGCCTGTGATGTCTGAAGAGGGAGGGGGAACATGACAAATATGGAGGAGGTAATGTCAAGAGGTTCTCGCAATGTATGAGTCAAAAGGAAATACCGGGAAGAGACATTTGTCCTTGTGAAAAAAAAAATACCATTCAAGGGCTAGACTAGAGGCAGTGCGTGGGGAGCACAGTCAATATTTACCTGGTGTTTTGGAAGCTACCCAGTAGACAGTGAGAGCTCCTGTGACAGTGTTGGACTCAACTCGGAGGTCAGTGGGAGGAGACAGGGCTGCGAGGAGGGGAAAGCAGATAACATAAGCATGAGAAACTTAATTCAATGCAGCCGTTCTTAACTCATGCCAAATGGTTAGAACTGTGCTATGTGGGCTTACAGCAGTAAACAAATATTCTGGTGATCAGATATACAATTTTTATAGTGTTTTTTTTCTTTTCTTCAATAAAGTGAATTGGATACCCACAAGTGACAACATTGCGGGTGATGGGGTTTCCGCGGTTGCGTCCGCCAAACATGGGCTGAACGCTGTAGGTGTACTGAGTTCCAGGAATCAGACCGGGAATATCAATACGTCCAGAGTCAGAGGTCTCTTCTCTGGGAGACTCGCCCTCCTGGCTGGGGAGCACGGACAGCTGGGGAGAAGGAGGCAGACAGGCAGAGATCAGAGACCTAGAAAACACCATTAAAATATACCGCAGACATCTGCATTAAAGGATTTTATTGGCCACCTGGGGGCAGCGCAACAAGCTGCAAACACAACATTGACACACACCACCTTAAACAGTTGATGCTGTCACTATGAGTAACCCCTTTTCACATTACACATAGTGATTTGATTTGATCAAATATTGATAAGAACAGCTTTCATTTTGTTTGATTATGAACAGTTCTTCCTCTAGATGATTTACTTTTTGTTATGTAATGAGAAGATGCAGGTGTCTACCTTGTAGCTGAACCTGCGGACAGGTATCCAGCTGATGATGATAGACGTATCAGTGACCTCAGTGCTGAAAGCAGGAGCACTTCCCATCTGGGGACCTGGGAGAATGTCAGAATGAGGAAAAAATAAATTACATTTCCTTGCAAAAATGTATTCCACCCTCTGCAGATGTTGTGTTTCTCTTTATACTGACTGGTGGTGAAATATGTAGTGATGCCCTCGCTGAGATCATTGTCCAGCTCAGAGTGCATGGTGGCAGTGTACTGGGTGTCTGGACGTAAATTCCTCAAAGGGTACTGGGTGACCCTGCCAGGGATCCTCTTCTCGATGGGGCTGGAGCCCTCGATGCTCAGAAAGAGACGGTAGCCACTGACGATGGCGCGGGGAGCCTCCCAGATGACCAATGCACTGTCGGGGCCGATGTCAGTGAAACGCACATCGGTGGGCGAATCAGGTTCTGGAGGGGATAGAAAATATAATATGTGTAAGGAAGAAAATCTCTCATCTTGTGTCGTAATTGTAATCCCTCTGCGCCTAACTCGGGTTCTTATGTCCATTGATACTTACTGGTAGACTTTTCTCCCACAAGCGGCTTGCTTTCCACTCCCCCATTTATGGCGTAGATGTAGAAGCGGTACAGTGTGCCCGGCTGCAAGTGGGTAATGTCAGCATAGGCGTTGGGTGAGATGGGCAGCTGCAGGAGCCTCGTCTCAGAGCCGTCAGGACCAACGGGGGTGAAGTGCACCCTGTAAGCGGTCAGCTCGCTGGGTGGACCGGTCCAGGTGATGGCGATCTTCATATCTGAGACCTCGTAGAACTGCAGGTCTGTGGGTGCCGGGACCTCCTCTGTGGACAGAAAGTGGTAGATTGATTGACAAGGCGTACAGTCAGAATCTAGTCTCGACAACTAGTAACACTACGGAGCAATGTCTTTACGAGTCGTCGTCATTTTTGTTTGGAGAAAACCAAAAACTTTCTACCTTTTAATATGTGTGGATGTACTGTATTGTACAGAGCTAACTTAAAATGCTAAGTACAGTAAAACGCAATAAAAGATCTCAACAATTGGCACAGATAAAGCAGAAAATATGAGAGAATGCCAAACCAGACATGGGTTAAAAGAAATTCAGAGCCATTCTCACAGCATCTGGTTTTGTTTTTCGAGCATAATAAACTAGTACATTTTGCCCTGCCAGGCGCAAGGAGGAGAGAGTCAGAAATGGGAATCCAATTTAAGATATACCGTGGATTTATGAAGTGTCTGTGCCTCTGTGAGGGTGTGGGCTGTACATGCATGATTGCTTTCATAAGTATTTTAACTAAATCTGAACAGATCTCTGTTTCTGAGCCCACAGTGGATTAAATTAGAGGTCATTCAGGGGCCATGACGGACTGAGATGAAGATAAGAAGACATCACCATGGTATAGCTATAGCTGTAAAAGCATATTTGACAAGGCAATGTTTTGACGAGCTCAGTCTTTCCCAAACACTGAAAAGCCCCTTGCGAAGCTGCCTGGCCCTAAAAGGAATCTTCAGCTGCAAGTATAAATGTAATCGGCTCAGTGTTCACTTGCAGCCAAAAGACAAAAAATGATATAAGCAGAATGATTAACCATTTAAAGAATAGTATAACACATTGTGAATGTTTTAATGAAACAAAAAGACTGTTATTGGCTAAAGTTATGTTTTCATAAATTTCAGCTTCTTTATTAACTGAAAGATATCGTATCTGTTTAAAAATGTGCACCTGGATGAGGGGATCCGGCAGTGTTGACCTGTACAAACACAGGCTCACTCTCCTGGTCCTCCTCCACAGCGTAGATGCTGATGTTGTAAAGGAGCCCGGGGAGCAGGTCAGCCAGGGTCACTGAGGTCTCCGAGTCTGGCAGGTTCAGCTCAGTGCTGCTGCCTTCCAATGACGGCGTGTACACCACGCGGTAACCTGGCAGCACAAACAGAATAAAAATGAATCTTTATATCAAGAACTTACTAAGTTAAAATCACATATAAACACACATACTGTAACAAGTTCCTTACCAGTAATGGGAGCCTGAGGCCTGGACCAGCTGATTCGGATGGAGGACTCACCCACCTCATCGACTGCGTGCTGAGTAGGGGCGTCAGGAGCTGGTGGAAGGAAAAGAATAGAAATCAGTCACGTTGTATTTTGTGTAAAAATGTACGACATTTGCATAACCCTGATCACATGGTCATGACAAAGAGGAGGAGAGGGATTCTCCCACCTGTAGTCTGGGACGTAGTCAGAATGAGGTTTGGCTGTCCCTGATGTGGGAGCTCGTAGACGTTGACGTTGTATCTGCGTCCTGGCAGGAGGTCCGCGATAGTGACAGAGTTGGCTGTGCGAGGAACATCTGGAGAAGCCGATAAAAAGATCGTTAATACACATACCAGTATATCCGTTTTATATATTTATTACAGAATGATTATGCCATGGCAGCTACAGTATGTCTTTTTTCTTTTTTTCATTATGGGCAATGTTGCACATCAGTAAGGAGCTGCTCAATGACACCACTGGATTTATTTTTAAAATGTTGCATCAATGTGATGAAGTACATTGACTCGCCAGGTATTTCATTGGCCTGATTAGCCAACAATGGAAAGACTTGTTGGTTATTTTTTTAGAAAATGTACTATATGACAATATTTATTTACGAACAAATGCTAAATATCACTGCAACACAACCAAAGGAGTTCATTTATGGAACAGCTGCAGTGAAGAGAGGAAATCATGTACAACAATGAGCAATTTTAAGAGACTATTTAAAATGAATATATTGAATGGATACGAAAAGGACTCGAGGTGATAGTATTGTATACTGTCTGTATGGTTCCTGGGCTTATATAGTCTAGTTCGGATGGGTTATTATTCGGTTTGATATAGATAGATGGAAATGAAGAAAATAGATGGAAAAGAAAAAAAAAGGTGTAAATGTGTGTGTATGTATGTATGCATCTGTGTCTATGTGTATGCATGTGTTTATGTGAGTGTAGGTAGGTAGATACACAGTACATGTATGTGTATGTAAACATGTATAAATAAGTGAAGCATCAAATTGTTTTGTATTTAACTAAAGGATAAAAATAGAAAAAGGGGGTAGGACCAGAAAATAATTTTTTTTTAACTTCTTCCTACTCCTTTTTGAACATGGGAATTTGAATCACTTACAATAATGTTGGAAGATTGTGCTGAGATGCACATGTTCTTATTTATCGGTTGTTTTAATTTTATTATATATAATAAAAAATATATGTATATTTGTACATGTTCAAACTACAAACTAAACTAAACTAAAATGTATCAATACCTTGACATAAAATGGACAGATGCCATGACAGAGGATTTAATCCGTATCGCCTACTCATATTGGAATTTATGTTGATCACATTTAACCTGAGATACATCATTTAGAACCTCAACAGAAAATCTATACAATTAATCAATGCATTCAATTATTTGCATGTGACTTTACGGAGGTATGGAGGCTCTCACCCAGGACTTTTGATTTGGCCCCTTCCTCGCTGAGCTCATACTCCACCCTGAAGCCAGAAATGGTAGCAGAGGCTGATGTCCAGGACACAACAAAGCTGTTTGAGGTGATTTCTGTCACCGACTCAGAAGTGTCCACCTGTGGAGCAAGTTGGGTTGTCTCTCCCTCTGTTGTTTCCACTTGAGAGATAAAGGGATATAACGTTCCTGTAAAACATCTATTTAGATTTGTGGCATTGAGGAAATGTTACTGCTCAAGTCTACTCACAGGAACCATGGATAGTGGTGAAATCGAAGCGTGTGACCTCGCGACGTCCGTAGCGCAGGATGCTGATCAGCTGGCCCTCGTAGGTGATGCCTGGACGCAGCCCACTGATGGTGTAGGAGTTGAGGTGGCCGGGGACAGTGACCTCCCTCCAGGGCGCATGGCTATTTTTCTACCAGTAGGGGTGAAAAGATAAAAAAGTTAATAGGTTATAGGTCAAGTTTTTATGACAAAAAGCTTACATTGAAGAGTGTGCAAGCATACAAAATGGACAAGCATACTTAAAGTGCTCAGAAAAGGAAAACTCCATCTGCTGATGAAGAGCATGCTATATGATTAAAAGCTCCAGAACGGCTACTAAATGGACCTCGTGGTGAGATTGTTTTCTCAACTGGATAATCTGATTTCTAAACTCTTGGTGCCAGAAATAAATCTTAAAAGTAATGAACAATTTTGACAGCACAGACATGATATGGAGTTAAATACAAATATGTGAACATTTCAGAGAATTTACTGGAATCATTAATTAATTCAGAAAATTAAGACTTTGCATGGTCTAAGTATATTTTGGACTGGACTCTCGACTGGCTCAGACCTGTTTACTCCACAACCCCCCGCAAAAAGGGGGCACCTGTTTACTGCCACACCCCCCCTTTGGGTTTTTCAAAAAAAATTTCCCCCAGGGGGCCCGGGGGGTTTTTTTTTTTTTTTTTTTCCCCCAAACCCCCAAACCCCTTCAGAGAATGTGTTTGACTTTAACTAAAGCTTCATAAACATTTCAACCAGCTTGTCAGTCTTTGAGGTCTTCAAAGAAAAAAAAGATGTGTGAGAAAAGAAATCACAGGATGGGGAATATTTTCCTTGGAGTCCAATGTGTTTGTGCATGCAGACTGTAAATGGGAGTTCATGTACCCTCTAATCGCCTTGTTTGTCCATGCTCAAACTTCAGTTAACATTACCAAAAGCGCTTGACTGTTTGCTTACCTTTACTAATGCTAGTGGTCAGCAAATTTAAAACAACCTTTAACAGACAAAAAAGAGCTCATTTGCGTTTACAAAGGCAATTTATAACCTGAACCAAAAGGGTGACTTACAATTCTCCATTTGAGGATGTACTGGGTAATTTGAACAGATGAAGGAGGGTTCCACTGAATGGGGTGGGAGTCTGGCTGTTTTCCTGCCTCTGTGATGATCACCTGGACAGGTCTGTGGCCATCTGAGGAGTTAGAGCAGTGGGTGTAGGAAAAGATTTAGGGGAAGACATCAGGAGAGAGAAGGAGAGACACAGAACAAAGCTGCTATTAGCGATGAGAAAAAGACTCACACGTTGTCAAAAACATTTAACAGTGTTACCTGTAGAGAGTGTGGGTGAAAGTTGGCTACTTTTTGGCTAGGCTCTGTCAGACAGATTTATCGTTTTGGGACAGAACCAAACCACCAGACGGTGCGAAACCAGCTCATACACCCGCTGACATCTTAGAGTCTGACATAACACCAGAGTACTATATTCATCCCAGTTTATCGAGCTAACATATAGCTTTACAATCCATGCTCTGCACACACCATTGATCACGGTAAGATAAATGTTGCAACAGTAAGTGGTTAGGTCAATGTTTCATTAGGGACACACAATGTGCTGCAGTACAAAGTACCACATTAAGCAACTTTTACCCAACAAGAAAGAGCTATTGGCAGGAAGTATGTATAAGCGTCTCCCTCCCAGCCCAGCATCCCTTTCCCCTCAGCAGGTCAGCACAACAACACCAGGCGGGGGAAGGAAAAACCTCTCCAACTACAAAGACCAAGGCGAAGACAGGGGCGATGTGATTGGCAAGCACTTCTCCATTTGCCAGACTTCAAAGTCGAGAAAAACGACAAACCCCCGCTTACCTCCACTAACCTGGCAAGTGAACTTTTTATTCCAGTGACGTGTGATGGAAGGTTAGGGGTAGGTGAGAGGAAGGAGGTCAATAACGTAGGAGGGTTAAATAAGTAAAGCAAACACACATTAAGCACACACAGCTGTCTGACTCGGTGGGAAAAGCTGCAGGAAAGGACTAAGAGGCATTGGGGGAATTAACACTTCCCAAGTAATTAATACAAATAAATAATCCTATTTAATAATATGCATGTTATCTTGTGCAAGGGTTTAGGGATTTAAATCTCTCATCCTATGGTTCAGCCTCAGACAAGGCAAAGTTATCACAATTATATCGAATGGATTGTCCACTCCACAAATTTGAAAATTATGCTGAAATCTGATTCCTATATTTATTATTTATTCCTATATTTGTTTGCATTTTAGCAAATTTGCACCATGAAAGGTCATGCCGAATCCCCAAATGTGACCAATTAGTTATTTGCGGTTCCTGGTTGGACTGGCTAACTTCCTGTTATCACCGGATTAATTTGATTCTGATCATTCTGAAGCAAACTTCCAAATGCAGAAAACTTCCAAACTTTCTATGAGGATTTATGAACGTTTATCGTAATGGACATCACATGAAAGTCTATATCGCAATATATGTGTATCATGTCTGTGAATTATGACTGATGACTATGAATACAATCAATCAATAAGTGATGTGTGTGATGAATAAACTTAAACCACCATATTCAAATATTGACCACAAGGACTCTACAGAAACTGATCTGTAAACCAACTGAAGTGGATAGCAGTTTTCAACTGAAGATTATTTTTCCCTACCTTGGTAGGTCTGCTGAGGTTCACATCTCAACTCTCCAATGCCGTTGCCATAGCAATAACAGCGGTAGTGGACGCCATGGATGACTTTCTCCCATGTGTCTCCAATCTGATAGAACGCCCTGGTTTGTGGCTCCTGACACTGATCTATTTGCAGAAAACAGACGCAAACAAAAGAGATTGGATGGGACAGAGAAGGGTGGGGTTGTAAATTTCAGATGAAAAGTGCATTAGTATTTGAATCCCCCCACAGCTGAGCTAATGAGCCATGAACGCACCAGTAGCGTCACACTTCCAGCGCCCACGTCCCTGTCCAAAGCAGGTGCAGTTCATCATGTAGCCCTCGTCGTGGCGCTTGGTAAATTCCTGGTTTACTTCATAGGACAAGCCATCGACAACACACTGATCTGGACATGTTAAAAAAAATGTATTAATAATAAGGAGTGAATTCAACATAAAACCTTTATGCTTCAAGACAACTTAAACCGTTTTGTTTTAAATCCAAATGGAGTTAGCTCTCTGACCTCGCAGCTGTGAGTGAGCAACACAGCTCCACTCCCCACGGCCGTTGCCCAGACATGTGCACTCCATCATATGACCCAGGACATCATGGCGTTTGTCCCACTTGTCGCCTACACGGTGCATCACTCCTTCACTGGTGGTACATAACTCCTCATGGGCTTTATAAAGAAAGAAAGGAAAATAAATAAATAAAAACAAACAGTACTAAGTTTGTTCTCCTTGCTCCATTTAGCACAGTGGCATGACTCTACATGAGATGAAATGCTGTAAATGTAAGAGCCTTGACAGAGTCATTACTCTCCCATGAACATAAACCCCAATTAGTTCCCAACTGTCTACAAGTGAGTCATGCAACCAAATCGTCATTAGCATCTGTGACAACAAGATGAGATAAAGACCAAAGCATTTAGTGTAATTACATCATCTACAAAGAAAATATATCTATAGCATATTAGTTAAGCATTTGAATAACTTTCATCTTTCGCTTTTTTGTTCTGTAGGTTCAGGTAGACGGATTGTTTAACCTTTTAAACAGAGCCGGGCTAGCGGTTTCCCCCGTGTCCAGTCTTTATGCTAAGCTAAGCTAAGTCTCCTAGCTGTAGCTTCATATTTATCGTACAGATATGACAGTGGTATCGATCTTCTCATCTAACTCGCAGCAGGAAAATGAATATGTGAATTTTCCAAAAATGTCAAACTATTCCTTTAAACACATCTGTTTACACTAACATTATGAAGATTTCATATTGTGAAGGTAATTTGGAAACCCTTTAGAACTTTCTCTAGAATTAAAAAATACTAAAATTACTAAAATGTAGGTGACACTTTTACACAAAGCCACTTAATACGTGCATTCAACCATTAAGATATCAAAAAACATTGCAGGAAGTGATGCAACTATATACAGTTCATCAAATGAGCAAAACTGCTTCATATGCTACATTTTAGAAACAATAGATAAAGAAAGGTTTTTGTTTTTTGGATTTGTTTTTTCTTTCATCTCTTCAATTACTTACAATTACTACTACTTACTACTTTAAAGGAGAAATCCGGCCGATTTTGACCTGAATCTTGATCGCTAGATGTCACGAGTACTGTTGATAGGAGAAAAAAAACGACCAAAATCGGTGCTAGCAAACTGGAGTTGCTGCAGCTAATGGCCAGAGCTCCCAGTTAGCTAAAATGCCAGTTGTGGGGGCATGTTCTATGTAGTCGTTTTTTTTTCCTATCGACAGTACTCGGTGACATCTAGCGATCAAGATTCAGAAAAAAATTTGAGATGGTCCGATTCCATTTTTTGCTTCCCGATACCGATTCTGATACCTGAACTTGCGTATCGGCCGATACCGAGTACCGATCCGATACCAGTGTGTCATATATTTTATTATGTTTTGACAACTCTATACTACTATCCCTGTATGGATGTGATATTGTTTCTATCTTTGTTGTCGGTCTGGCTCAGGTTAAACTCTTTGTGAAACATGAACAAACACAAACAATGAATGCTACAGAACTTTCTTTTATTATCCAGTTTGACAGTCAGTTAGAACGGAAAAAGAACATAAATAAACTACTTTAACATAGATTTTCTTTAGGGCTTTATTACATGGTATCGGATTGGTGCATAAACTCCAGTACTTCCCAATACCGATACTAGCATTTTAGGCAGTATCGGAACCGGTACCGATACTGGTATCAGAACATCTCTAGTAAAAATCGGCTGGATTTGTCCTTTAACTGTTAAGTTTCAATGTAAATGCATGGTGTAGAACAAAGAAAGCAGCACACACACACACTTACCAGCCATGGGGCAAAATCCAAAGCGCTGCTCTGTCTCGTAGTCGTGGGTGGTGCCACACCACCTCATGCCATCACGGCGCCCGTCAGAGGTGCAGTCGGTGTAGTTGCGGCCACCGTAGAGGAAGGGGAAGTGGCAAAGGGCGCCGTTGGAGTTTCCACCTCGTGTTGCCACAATGGCTGGAATAGAGACAGAGACACTGTTTATATCACCATGCCACCATGTTATGTCTTCTTAAGAGTTTAGGGACTGTGATAGATTTGCCAATATTTGCACAAATCTTCTGTATCTTAAAAAAAATGTTGATGCCAAAATTCACAAATATCCAAGAATCCCAGAGAGGGAATTCTTGATGCGTGTAAAATGAAATAACATCAAAACACAAATGACCAAGTAAATTATGAAATTGTTAAATAACATTCCATGGCAGGTTGTTGACTATTTAGAGGTAAGATATTGAGAGGGAATCTTTAATAAATTGGCGGTGGATGACATTGATGGTCAAAAGGCTTGATTTAATAAAAGGTCAACACCAGCCCGATATATCCACAAAACCAACAAGCCAATGAAGTGGTAAAGCCCAGGATTACATCACTGTGCCCGAGTCTCACCATTCTTCTCAGTACAGAAAGAGTACTGCTGGTCTTTCTCATAGTCTGCAGATGTAGAGCACCAGAGCTGGCCGTCTGGGCGTCCGTCTGAGGTGCAGGAGTAGTAGGTCTTTCCCATGAAGACGAACGGGAATGCACATGGCTGGTCGTCAGAGTTGCCACCATACGTCTGCTTCCTGGCCTCTGCACAGAGGAGAGGAGAGGGAGGAACAAGACAGTGGTAATTATAGCGGAGACAAAGCAATGTGCATCTTTTAATGGTGATTATTTGAGTCTTGTTACATGTTACTTATTTCATGTCAAGGAAACCCAATTAGAAACATAACAGACCATAGAGTTCATCATCATAATTCCTCTTTTCTTCACAGAGACCCCAGCCAGTGTTTCCTCTATGTTGATTTGACTGTGGCGGCCCCCCACAGCAACATTTCAGCCACCCATGGTATCAAAAATAGGGCTGCATTGTTAGAGTGCATGTCGGAGAACGTTTGTATTTTAGGTGCATTATTTACATGCTGAAGTAGTTACACTGCATTAAGATAATGTAATTAATAGTGGGTTTATTTTTATTTGCTACAGAATGCTTAGCCTATATGTCAAGATCAAAGTTGGCCTATATCATAACTCAAAAAATACAGTTCAATCACAACTGAAAATATGCCTCATTGTGTGTGTGTGTGTGTGTGTGTGTGTGTGTGTGTGTGTGTGTGTGTGTGTGTGTGTGTGTGTGTGTGTGTGTGTGTGTGTGTGTGTGTGTGTGTGAATAGAAGTGAATAAATATTGTTTGTGTTGCAGCAAAGTGTCAGTTCCGTTTCATGGGGGGTGGGGGGGGATGTGTTCGGACCTGCCCCCACTGCTAAAAAGAAATCCTAAAGGAAACACTGGCATCTTTTACTCACCCCACTCCTGACAGCTGACTCCGTTGCCCAGACAGGTACAGAGCATCTGCGTGCTGCCCTGGCTTCTGAACCAGCGCTGCCCGTCGTAGTAGGTTGCTCCAGAGTCCGAGCGGCACGTCCCCTCGACGGGGGGCTCGACCAGCTGCAGAGAATGTGTGGGGGTCAACACGACAGCACCTGCGGCTGTACGCCATCAAACAGATTGAAAGAATGACGAATGTCAGAGAAGATCAGAGTAAAGTTTGTGCAAAATGTAACTTGAGCAGGAGGTCTCACTTCGGCCTGCGTTGTGTCTCTCGCACTTCCACTCCCCACGCCCGTTTCCTAAGCACTGACACTGCTGGATGTGTCCACTTGTGTCCGTCTTTGTCCACGTGTTTCCGATACGGTAGGACTTCCTGAGGTCCTGGTCGTTGCAGCGGTCTGGTTGGAGAACAACAGTGGTCAGCAGCTGCTACTGAAGTATGCAAAAGTGTGTGTTCATGTGTGCGTTGTTAAATACTCTTCTTACTTCTTGAGGTGCATGTGATGCGTCCGTTCCCCTCTCCCAGACAGGTGCAGTCCAGCATCATCCAGCCTTGGTACGGTCTCTCCCACGTCTCCCCCACGACGTACGATGATGCAGCGTTGTTGTCGTAGCAACGCTCAGCTGCACAGAAAACGCCGAAGATTTATTGCGTGCAGTTTATACATATTTAAGAGCTGGCTCGAAATTACAGCGAGTAGGCTAAATCCCCTAGAAATTTCCAGGTGAAATAAACCAAGTGAAAATCAATAGATGTGGCGTAACATGGGCAAAGAGGAGCGCCGTGTTCTTTCACACACGTACCGTGTCTGTCTGGATTGTTGTCAAATATGTCAAATATTTACAATGCTATCAAACACGGTCTTGCTTCTGAGAAATCGGAAATGTCTGTTAAGTGTGTGTGTGTGCGTGTGTGTGTGTGTGTGTGTGTGCGTGTGCGTGTGTGTGTCGATATTTCACGTGTATCTGCATTCCAGAGTTCATATGGAAAGTTTTGACCACTTAGTTTCCCCGCAAGTTTAAATTCATGAGGTAACTGTAGCCTACTCACCCACAGGTTTGCAGGTCCATTCTCCTTTGCCATTTCCAAGACACATACACTCTAGCATGTAGTCAGCGGACTCATGAGGCCTTTGCCAAGTGTCCCCGATTTTATAAGACATCCCACCTTCATGGCAACGATCTGTGAAGGACAAAATGTACTATGTTGCATTGGCTTACAACATATGTCCTTAGTAGGCTATGCACTATGGCACATCAATCATTCAGATGTCATTACTATTTAAGTAAAACATTTACAACATCCTGAGGTGATGCTGTATGTTTCCAGTGAATGAAAGAAGTAGGGAACATAAGTAAAATAACCTACTAAGACGTGTCACGAAATGTCAAGAAAAGTACACTGTGTGACAATCTAAAAATAAAATAAAAATTTAATAATAATAATTTTTATTAAAAACCACTAATATTGGTTTATTTTTTTTAACTATTTTTCCACGCTTCATACTGATTTTTGAAGTGCAGGCAGTTCAATATTCAGGTTACTCACTTGCAATGGTACAGCTGATCTTGGCTCGACCAGAACCAATACATGTGCAGTCCCACATCATCCCGTCCTTTGGTCTCTCGTAGGTTTCACCAACACGGTATGACCGGTCATTGTACTTATCATAACAGGACTCCTCCGCTGAGGAATAAAACAGAGGGAACCCTAAAGGTTAAGAGTTTGTATTGCTGCGTAAAGACGCACTGACGATTTAACAAGTGGATATCTCAATATGTTCCAACTTTTTTAAGTAACTTTACTTGTTGGTATTGACGCAAACGTTCTGAAACAAGTGATTGGTGGAGGCAACTACTCCAAACCCAAAGTTTCCACTCGCATCCAGATGTGGAAAGTGAGCCTGAGAAGAACAGGTCTGCTAAGAGATTTCTGTTACAAACCGGTTCTCTTACTGACCTTCAGGTTGACTTTTACATTTGATGCCTGCTGCTCCATTGCAGATGCACAACAGTGTACTACCACCAAGGTAGGGTTTCTCCCACTGCTCGTTATGTCTGTATGAGCGACCGTTGTCCTCACAGCCGACTAGAAATCATAGGAATATATGTCCCACAAAGATTATTATGGGGAATCAAGTTAATGCAAAATAAAAGCATTAGGTATGACAAAAGCTACTGCAAAGTCATTACATTTTAAACAACATACACTAATGCAGGAGGAACATCTTTGACTTTTCATGCATTAAGGAGAGTTAATTAACTCAAGAACACTTGATGATTATAATGGAAGTCCTTGTACCAACCTGGAGTAACGGCCTCTGCGTCATGGAGGACAGGATACACCTGGTACTGGCCACTTTGTCTTTTGCCCTTCCTTGGCAAACCGTGGACTGCGCTGCTTACGCACAGCGCAAGCAGTAACCCTGTCAGTGGGCCACCAGTCATTTTGTTAAAAAAAAAATAATAATAATGAATGATTTCAGGGTAAAGTAGAAAAAAGACTAGTTAACAAAGCACGTTATACAGAAGAAGCGAGTGCAGAGCTAAAGTTCAGCTTGGAGAGATCTAAATATCTGTTACTCTCTGCTCCAAGCTGCCACTTCGCAGCTGGTGCACCAGACCGAGGAGACGGGAGCGCGCTGCTTTTATACCCGGACACCCCGCCGCAGCCTACTGAAGGGGAGGGCTTTAACTGGAGCTTTGGATGACCCGCCCGGGTGTGAGCAATACTGACACTCGACACTTCACTTTCAATAAGCCACAAGACAAGAAAAAAACATAAAGTTATAATAAAGATTAATGACCATCTGAAGTCTGTTTGTTTCAGAGATGAAATCAGAAATCAGATCAGGGGAGAGGGCACCAGGATTTTGGATACTTGCTGGAGAGATGTAATGCAGAGAATAACAAACCACCATAATTATAAACCACCATAAAGTAACCTACACTACAGCTCGCTAAAAACAAAATTAAGTCCTAGACACACACAATATATTAAGAAATAGTGATGTTATCATAGCCTATTCTTTTCTGGGGCTCTTTGTGATTCATTTTTAGCATAGTAAACGTTGCAATGTGCATACGAAAACATTGTAACTCTCATACAGTGCCATTAAAGTGCCAAAACAAAAAGGAGCAAGACGCATTTCCAAAACACCTCAAATTACATTTTTATTGATATACACTGATTACATACTGTATAAAGCTAATTTGGGTAAATGTGCTTTACAATTGAATTTTAGCTTAATAACATTTAAAATTTGTAAAATATTCACATTCAACATGCTATTTTTTATGACGGCACCTTTGCATTTAATGGATAAATCCAGAAATGTAATGCAACATTTTATACGCTTTACCATGTTATTACACAACATATAGTATTGTTTTGAAATCTTGGGATCTTATAGAATAGGAAAGAAGCTGTGGTTGGACTGTCCACACATAGCATATGTGATAGTCATAGTTATGTACCCACCAAAGGCCTGTGGGTCTAATTTGTGGGAAGTTAATGCCTCTACCAAGAAAGGAAATGTTTTTAAAAACAATGTGCAAAAGGGGGAAAGCATAAAAAAAAAAACTGACCACAGCACGCTGCCTTGGTCGTGTGCAGGAGCTGCTGGTTCCACTAAAACTCATAGTTCTGATCTGGAGAGCTGCTACTGTGTGTGAGACTGCAATGTAACAATTCCTGTCACAGGGCTTATGGGTCGTAACTGAGGTCTAAAATATGAAACAGCTGGTTTTGGGGAAACAGAAGGAAGAAAACAGCAAAACACTATCCTTTTTTATTTATCCATTTTTAAAGTGCAACTGAGTCACCAATCTCCCCCGTGTGGAAAAAGCCTCCACATACTTTCCACGTTTGAAACAGAACCAAACTGTGGAGGATCAAAACACAGGGCCGTCTCAAGCTGCTGCAGAATCTTACTTTAGAAAGTGTAATTTCCATATTCACTGATGTTATACAACACATTTTCCCTGAATTGTTCACTTATGTTGTATCTGGGAGGAACCGGTGTAAAAGAACGTATAAATATTTGCGAACAAAAGAGACATTCAGTTCCTACTAGAATGGTGTATTTGGGGTATGACTGAATTTCCTGGGCTGTTTGGTCTCACTGTGAGATTTATGAGCTGTCTCTGTCGAGGGCTCTGGAAAGCTGTCTGGTTTATATCAAAGTGATTCAACTCACCTCTTCTTCTTTATCTGTCTCTGCTTTCCAGACATCCATAATTCAACAGAGATTGATCCCCACTCTGGTTGTTTCACAGTGATTTTTTTTGTTGACCCTAAGTGTGAGTGATTCGTATTTAGGAGATTAGTTTAGTGAAAACCTGATCTGATCTGGACCTGAATCTGGAACTGGCATTGCTGCAGAGAATTTTCTAAAATGAGTTAAATAATCCATTGAAATTAACACATTTACTTATTGCTGTCACAGTTGCATTGCATCTGCATGGGAATGAAGTTGTAAGCTATAGGTTGATTTGGAAAGTCTGCAGTGTATGTGTCTTTGACAAAAATAAAAGCATACATACATATCACCTAAACAAAATGTTTCTGCAAGTAGATTTTTTTTTTTTTTTTTTTTTTGGGGATGTTTGTTGGGAAATACACATTTTCACTTTTCCTGCCAAGACAACTCTCATGTTTGTGTGCTAAAGATGATGCTAGCACCATCAGCTGGTTAGCTTATTTTAGTATGGACTGGAAACAGGGAAACAGCTAGCCCTGGCTCCACTTCTAAAGATCACTAATCACAAGTGCACGATTTGTGCCAAGCTTTAACACATGTAGAGCCTTGGGAGCGTTTGTTTTTAACGTGTGGTTCTCCACCCCTGCTTCACCAAACTGTGGACGGCAGCTTGGAGAGAGTGAGAGCCAGATGGCCACAGCTGCATGGAATAATTAGGGAGTTTTGGGGGGATGTGTGAAGTGATACAGAGATGCAAACAAAGAAAGTTGACAGGGTTTAGAAGCCTGAAAGTTAGAAAGTTGGAGGTGGCTGGTTTATGTACTAGAAGGCCGGGGGGTGAGATGAGCAGCAATGGGAACATGTATGCATGTATGTAGGCCTATGTACTGTATGTTTGTATGTAGGCCTATGTACTGTATGTTTGTATGTAGGCCTATGTACTGTATGTTTGTATGTAGGCCTATGTACTGTATGTTTGTATGTAGGCCTATGTATTGTATGTATGTATGTAGCCCTATGTACCGTATGTTTGTATGTAGGCCTATGTACTGTATGTTTGTATGTAGGCCTATGTACTGTATGTTTGTATGTAGGCCTATGTATTGTATGTATGTATGTAGCCCTATGTACCGTATGTTTGTATGTAGGCCTATGTACTGTATGTTTGTATGTAGGCCTATGTATTGTATGTATGTATGTAGCCCTATGTACCGTATGTTTGTATGTAGGCCTATGTACTGTATGTTTGTATGTAGGCCTACGTACTGTATGTTTGTATGTAGGCCTACGTACTGTATGTTTGTATGTAGGCCTATTTACTGTATGTTTGTATGTAGGCCTATTTACTGTATGTTTGTATGTAGGCCTATGTACGTCAGCCCGTCCGTCCATCTGTCTGACTCCAGTTGAAAGCTCCAGTTAAAATATGAACCGAATAATGCACAATGCATTTGAGGGCCTGAAAACATGCAGTTATGCAGAATTTCACACGTTTCAAATGGCTGGAAAACGGTTGAGCAACCTAATTTGAGGTTGTCAGCAATCACTGCTCCTCGTCATCGGCCAAGTCTGATTCAGTCTGAAATTTCTGCACAGGATGTGAAGAGCATCTGCCGGTCTGCTGACGACAAATGTTAGAGGTCGCAAAGAGCAGGCGGCCGCGCAGAGACCAACACTCTGACGAAGCACTTCCTGAGATTCCACAACACGGTGCTACAAAAGAGAGTTACCGTGGAAACCAGATTGGGTGTGGCTGCTTAGAGAATGACAGCGAGGGTTTGACTTGACAAGTGAGGGGCACCGATGGCAGTGCTTCATCGACTGAATAATATGTTGAGTCACACAAGACAAACACGGTGTCACGAGTCCAGAGGAGGAGCGGAGGGACCAGATAAAACATCTTTCATATCATCATATACAATATCATAATTTCAATTATTTGATCCTCTTCGATCTACAGTGATTCACAGAGCTGTTTTGGGGGTCTTTAGGGGAAAGTCCAAGTGAGGTTATCTGTCTCATCAAAGCAAATCTCAAGTCAAGTAACAACTTTTTATAAGCAAATTGCAAGTCAAGATAAGTCTTTCAGGTCTCAGAATGCTAAAAATTACACATCATTTGAACATTGTTACTTCCACAGCTGCATTAATAGTGTTTGAGACCGCACAGGCCCAATCATTCAAGGTGTGCAGGACCTGTCTGTCACTATTTATTTTGTAGTCTGAGATTTTAAGTCAAAAAGTAAGGGATTGGATGATGACATGAATGTTTTTGCTTTCAAGTCTCACGTCAAGTCTTAATTTCAGTGACTTAACACACATTTTTGAGAAATTTCGGTCTCTTTAGCTGCCAAATGCTTAACTTTGTCTGCTGGGAGTGAACTAGAAAGGTTAAATTCTGGACAGTAAAATCAAAACAATGACGCTGGCGGTGGCGGTGGCAAACGATTTCTAGAGCTGAGGGGAACTGTAGCATGGGATGATTCTCTGTGGGTTTGTCGCTACAAGCAACAACTTTCAGGTAAGTAGAGCTAACCCTCATCTAACCCTGGGCCCATCCTGATACAAGAACAGCGCACCCACTGAAAACCTTCGTCATCGCTGACCTCCACCCTCCACCTCTGCTGACAGCTGTGCACAGTTTATACCTGCTCCAGTCAAACCTGACATTAGCTGTGCCATTTCCAGGACAGCAGTCTTTCTTGACACTTCTCCATCAATCAGGGACGTGGAAATCTGTGTTTTCACACCATGACACCAAATGTAAATAAGCATGACCAATAGGGTAACACGTGTGTTCCATGTTTGCAGTGTGCTGTGTGTTTGTGTGAGAGAAAAAGATGAAGAGAGAGGAAAAAGGTTCTTGGTGGAGGTGCTCCTTTCACCTTTGATAATATGAATATGAATATACTCAATGTGAAAGGGAGTAACATTTCCTGTGGGGTTAATTTCCCAGACTGCTCCAGTGGATTTTAATAGGGCCAATGGGAAAAGTAGAGGAGACCAGTCTGCATCTGGTTTTTCCGCCAGATAAAAAAAAAAAAGAAATAGCCACTTTGTTAGCATTGCTAAATGAGCTTCGCAAACATGCACAGAATTTGGGACTCATGTGAAAATGTCTGTGCCTTTTCCTGCTGTCACACCAACTAAGACTGATTGTCTCATGAAACAGAGGTCACAATTCATCACATTAATGAAATTATGATTTCGGAAAGCCAGTGGAAAGGTGATGATATTCACACAGACAGGGCACATTTCCAAAGGACTTACAGTAAGCTCCAAAGGCAGTGAGGTGGAGAGTCACTCTGACTGACCTTGGTCAGTCGTGTTACTCACACTGTTGGTGTGTCTGCAACGTGCGTTTGCACACCGCCACCCTTGCAACAACCTGCCTTGCCTAGTCATGTCTCACTCAGCAGGTTGTCCTAAAAAAACTCCAGGAAGAAGGAGACAAAGAGGGCTTTGAGTGGGCAGAACTTTAGCTGGCCTTCAGGAGATGTGAAACAGACCGATAAGCCAGCCAACAGTCAGGCAAAACATATACAGGAACACACAAAGATGTTGTTGTTGGTGGGTAAATACATTCATTTCCTTCTGCGGTAAAGACTGTTTGTGCCTAAATTGCTGAGCCAATTTGGATCCATGTCCTAGCTGTTTTACTTGGTGTGGTATTTCTCCCCGTCTTTTAAAACATTCATGAGTAAGCAGTTTCCATTATGTTGTGTTTCACTATGTGCTTCACTGGACAATAGGCTATTTTCTCCAGATCATGGTAGGCACAGAGCAGGTCAGAGCAGGGTATATTCCAGCTCTCCTGCCTGCCTCCTAAAACTTCCTGACGACATTATAGACGTAAAGCAGACTTTCACTGCAGCGACCCCGCAGGGAAGCTGAACGGAGGTTTACGAGAGCCTAGCAAGTGAAAAAATGTAAAATCTCTCGCCCTCTCTCGGCCGTGTGTTTTTCTCATTGTCTGCACTTTCCCTCTCTCTCTCTCTCTCTCTCTCTCTCTCTGCAAATGTGGATTTTTAAGGCCTGAAGCCAAAACTATTCTATTTTCTAAAGCAGCAATCCTTTGTCAAAACTCCCTAACTTTGTGTGCCACAAACACATACAAAATGGGATTATCTTCACTAAATATTTTCTGCAACTGAGCCCTGACACACTTTCCAAACAAGTGAGGGGAAAGATCATTAATTGTGTACCTTGCTGTAAGCATCACCATTACTCACTTATTCCTGTCTAGACGACATGGACATGCCAGCGCACCTGGGGCTGTATGGAGGAGGAGGAGACCCACCTGCTTCATCCCAGGTGAGGTCAGCCTGTTTTGGGAAATGCATGACAAGCTCCACTGCTTCTATTAACATTATATGGTAGGGCTTGCTGGAAATTACAGTAATGATCAACAACAAAAATAACAACCTCTGTCATTTGAGATGCAAGCGTAGGAAACACAGTGTGGCTCGTTCCTTAACTGGAAAAGGTCTTTAACAGAATCACTCATGTACAGACCACCACAGTCCCCTCAACACACACACACGGTCAGACACCTCCACAAATATACACATCCACAGAAATACACAGACACCTCAGCAAACAGTCTGAAAAGTACGCCGACTTTTGTGTGCTGCATGTGGTCACCTCAGGATCGTGTAGCCTAAATGAAACAAGAATTGAAGAAGTACTTCAGTGTAATACTTCTCACAGCAAAATCTTTCCTCCCTGTCTTTGGTTTTGTAGACACACTTGTGTTAGGTTTCTGTTTTGACACCTCTGCTAGATATTATTCACTGGCCTCCATATCAGCCGTGCCAACATGAGCACAGCAGGGCTGGGGAGGCCTGATTCAGAGGGGAAGATGGTGGAGGAAGGGCAGAGCAGCTGTGGACTGCTGTAGTTGCTGAGCGAAGCTTGGGTCACGGTTCACACCCAGACATTGGTTCTACCAGCGGCTAACAGGAGGGATATAATAGCATTTCTTCAGCATTGGTATGGTGGTGATAATGTTGGGACTGTATATTGTGATCTCTCCTGCAAAGACAGACAAGTAGTGAAATTACAAAGCTATCATCAGGACAAGAACGTTGAGGGTGCCTGGGTAGCTCACCCGGTAGATCAGGCGCCCGTTTATAGATAGTTTTGGATATGCTTGTCAATATAGCACTACTAAACGGACTATGTTAAACTCTCTGATTCTACCCTGTAGTGTTGCAAGTCTTATCTAGGAACTATCTAGGGCATGTTACAAGTCTTTGCAAGTTGATTATCATATTATATCTGGGAATAGTAAGTCAAAGAAAATTGATTTACGGTTTTCTCCTGACAAGGGGGTCAGTTCCCACACATTTAAACCTTTATAGGTTGTTCACACATTGATGTCATATTATCTCGACACCTGACCGAGAGTCTTTATAGACATGTTTATTTTTATATTTCTTAATACTGAAATAAACTGAGCTCATTGGCTACCTGGACACTAGAAATGTAATCTGTAAACCTATGGTGGGATTGGAGATTTTTTTTTTTACAGTAATGAAGAAAAATTGTGAATTTGTAGTTAAATTGGTAAGACAAAAAAAAACATTGGAATGATATTTCAAGCTAAGATACAATGATCGAACTAGTGAAAGTGGAGGCAGTTACATCACAGCAGCATCATCAAAGAATAATTTGATGTGGGCGAGGATATCATACCACCTGGTATTGTATTAGCCTTTCTTTTTTTTCCAAGGCACCATCCCCCGCACTCCTCTGTCCTCTCCACTACCTTTTTTGGTCTCAGTCTGAACGCCTTTCTCCATTTGGCTCCATGTGAGACTGACTGCAGCCCTCCTCACACCATTTGCCACAGTGCTGTTTTCTGAGGGAAACGTTTTATAGGCTTTGCAACAGAGAGCCAAACACTATGACCACAGCGCTTTAAGCCTACAGTGTGTTTGCTACTTGAATGTGACTGTTAATGGTTTACTGGGGATCATCTTTGACATCTCAGACTGAGAGCCAACTAAAGGAAACTTATTGTTATAATAAACTGCAGGGCTTATTTGGCTCAAACAATACTCCAGGTTGGCTGTGACTCACATGGCAATGCAGTACACACACAGAAAAAAATCATAACCAAGCTGTGAGAAAATGACTCACAGTCTGTGGATGGGCACACTGACAGACCTTATTACGTTATTTCCCAGCAGCATACTTTTCTGCATGGAGAAAACATTAAGAATGAACTGAAACGAGTTTCCAAAACTTTCCCTGTTAAATCGAAAGTAGGCACACCATTATAGTTCACCACTGCAAGTGGAGTTACTCGCACTCTTGGAAACAAAATTATCTTGTAATGAAGCCAGAATAGTTTGACATAGTCATGCCAGTAACAAAAATGTCTGATTTGTGCTGTACTTACGAGAAATAGTAACAAGCGAGAGGGCAATGAAGCTGCAAAAATCACAAAGGACCCAAGGCCCAAACCACAATCAGACTTTTGTGTGAAACATCGTCTGCTGCCTCACATCCACCTTGGCTGACTTTGTAGTTATTTGACAGACAATATCCAGACTGTCAACTCGGGGTAATCTGTCACATCCTGCAGCTTTGAAGACTGTTAAATAGATGATAATAGAAGAAACAAGGATGACATCATGACAGTGTGCATGTGCATGTGCATGTTTAATGTCTCTCTTCTCCTATAATTACACAGCTCATCCTGCCCTGAAGGAGATGATGTCAGAAACCATAAGCCAGTTACTTATTCAAAGGTGAAAAATGGGAACATCTTCACATGTTCACACATTATGGAGGCTTATGTGACCTGCTGTTCATCTGACTCAACTGAGACAGTGTGATGCAACAGAAGGTGTGAAGTGCGCATACAGGTGGAGGGAATGGCATATCTGGGATTAACCACCTTTCAATACCTACCTGTGTGGAAAACAAACATCTCTGCTGAGATTTATGTGGATACTGTATATCAGTTTGAACTATAGTTGAACTAAACATTGCAGACATGGATTAAAGGACATCTAGATGCAGAAGTGTTTGACTCATATAATGTACAAACCTATATTTAACTTCTGCTGTTGCAAATGTGCAATGACGTGGAGAGGCATTGTGAAAGTTTGTGTTTGTTGTGGAGATGCTTCGGTCAGCAGTGAGTGTCTTAGAGCCAAAGAGGAAGTCTGGAGGTTTCTAATAAATCCTTTGTGCAACGCAGTAATTGAAGCTTTAGTGCATAACTTTTGATATTAATGAACGCCCGTTACATTCAAGCCATTGCCAAATGAGTTGATGCAAAGCTAATTAAGACTATCAGCTCCACACAACTCTCTCTGCATTTCTCAGTATGGCTTATGTTCAGAAAGTTGTGGCGTCCGTCGACTTTCACGCGCAGAAACTCGAGTGAAGATAATTACCTCTTCTGAAGAGTCCATCGTGTTTTATTAATCCTCCGTGTCCTCCTTGGCTACTAGCTACTGCGTGGAGGAGGAGGGGCGGGGGCTGTGCGCGATCACGGAAGGCTTGTATCATGTGGACGCGCCAACCGTGTTGTTGTCATTACTTAGAATTCCTCATGAGCATTTATTTCGGTAGGAGGGCAACATTCCCATGCACTCTAAAAGTCTTGATGAGTTGAAGGTAAAGTATCACTCTATTATTCTCACTTTTTAGATTTTTCATTGCCGTGAAGGCATGCGAGAAAAACACATTTTTATTCAAGAATTCAAGGTAACACAGGGTGAGTAAATGATATACAAACGATCATTTTGAGGTTGAAGTATTCCTTTAAATCAAGCAGATTTCCTTAGCAACATTCAGTAGAAGGTAACTGAGCAACCCTTTCTGCAAACGTGTATAATACAAACTTGTCTCGATAAACATGCCTAATACTCGAGATAGACTTGTTTTAACAGCAAGTAGTTTGAAGTTGTCAATGAGGTAATATCCGAGTGTATCATTTGAACGAATTTGAAGAGCATTAACGGTATCTTGGAAAAAGCAGGAGCTTGTAAATAACTCTGACTCTATTTCTTAAAAAACAAATTCTGACATCCCACACAAGTCTCTTTAAGAACATGTGTTTGGTGTTTTATCCACAGCAGCAGGAATGCTTCATCATCATGTGTCAACATCTTGCTTTTGTCTTCATTAAACTTATTAGCCAGTGACTCAGTGACATCATTATTTGGCAGAAAAATATTAGACTAATAAAATATCCTGTACGGACATTTAAGATTCACTTGGTGCAGTTTTCCCACTGTCTGCATTACAGGAAAGAGGAGGAGACAAAACAGTAACAGCTGTTTGACTTCACTTCCCACTAATATTTTTCCAAGAGGTTTCAGCTTTCTCCGTTAAAATTTGAATAATTCCACCTGAATTATGGATTAATATAATGTATGCATGTAATACAAAATGAAAGAATCTTTCCATTTCCTACACTCCATTATTCTTATCTCATTGCTACCATTCTGAGAGGGCAAATGTTTAATGTAACCATATATTCAGGGAAGAAGAGTAAATATACTATGAAATGGAGAGCCGCTGTGCGTGCGTGTGTGTGTGTGCATTACTAACTTGCAAAACACTGACCCAGACGGTGAGGCCCTGAAAACCAGACCAATGAAAACAGCACCTCTCTTTTGTGGTTGTGTTCAACGCAGTCCCCTTCCCTATGCAAACGCAGCCACTCTGACTGCACGTCACTAACTCACACACACACACACACACACACACTCGCTTCATCTCCGCAGGGCCTCTGCTGTGGTGGAAACTCTGCGGACAGTGACATCATCATTTCGAGACCACTGAGTAACATTACAGAGAAGACTAGAAATGTAGTCCCAGGCAACGAGTACCACCACTACATACACACACACACACACACACACACAAAAAGCAAAAAAATCTAAGTGACAAAGTAAGCTCATTTAATCCCTAAAATCTTCTTTGCTTTCCAAAAAATCTTGCGTCATGATGAAAACATGAATCATCAATGATGCTTAAATTATTTATTCTGGACAGCCATGGATGGGCTCTATGGACTTGTTTGCTATGATATCCCTCCTGCCATCATTTGTTTCTTCAATATCTCAAGAGTCACCTTTAAACAAACACTGGGGCGGCTCTGTTTATCTGTGCTGTGAAAGATAAGAGGTTCTGATAAATTGTTGTGCTTATTTGCTCTTGCCTCTCTCCCAAGGACTGGAAGCATATGGCTTCATTGAACAACATAGACAAAGAGGGCAAACATGGGGAGAGATGAATTCACATAATTATAAGAAATGGTAGGTCGGTAGACTCCCCTGTTGGGCTACAGCTTTGAATTTTGACCACTTTTCTTCCCGGCAAACCCCAAGCTCCTTAGCACATGCCTGAAAACAAATGGAGTGTTAGTCAGTGTCTCCTTTTCCCAGGAATCGGCCGTTTAACATGGTTGGACACAATCCAGAGGACAAAGAGTTCCCCATCCACACTGCTGCATTAAACATATGTAAAGCAATCCAGACCACTTCAAATTACTGAATTAATCATTAGAGGTAGACCGATTAATCGGTTTTGCCGATTAATCGGCACCGATAGTTGATTGGTTGGTAACTATCGTTATCGGCAAAAATCCATACCGATAGTTTTTCCTGGTTGCGTCCGTTGCTGGAGCGGCTGAGAAGTGCGCGCTGTAATTCATTACACAGTACGCGAGCTGAGAAGGGTCTGCTGGCATCATGCATTACAATAGCGGCCTCTAGAGTGTCTTTCTAGCCTTTACAGGTGATTTTCTATCCAGCCTGGAACTTGTGCCTTTTTTCGGGGTTGTTGAGCATTCAATCCAAACTGTTACATCCAAGATTTATCCACTTGATGTGCATGATTCATCACGTTGTCGGTCATTTCTGCCGCTAACTCCGTGCTACCCATAGACAGTAGGTGCTACCGACAAGGGATGATGCCTTTGTTTATGTTTTCAACCAATGGGAAGGCAGGTCCGTCACACATTACGCCTTATATGGGCATCCAAGCGAGAACAACAAGTATAGTGGGAAAGATAGATCCCTCAAGGTCAGAGATCGTCTGTTACCGTTCTAAACCGACAGTTTAACTGTTTTTATTTGTTATTACTTTTTGTTTCAGTTTGAATGAATGTCTTTTATTGACTTCAATATTTATATTTATTTCATTTAGCATGTTTTCATGGTTCAATACAGTTTTTTTATTTTTATAATAAAGTTCAGCACTGTTTTACTTGGAGTGTCAGGTTTGTTTTTATCCAGTATGAATTCTAAATACTATCGGTCGATTAATCGGTTATCGGCAAATACGGCCCAACCTAGCTATCGGTATCGGTAAAATCCACTATCGGTCGACCTCTATTAATCAAGTCTGCAAACAACAGCATACAAATAAAGATGGAGAAAACAAAGGATCTAAAAAATAACAGCAACATAACGTCATAATAATAAAATAACAGTTCACAAAAAGTGTTCACTTTGAACTGCTTCTGGAATCCAAATCTCTCTCTTTGCTTTTACATACCAGTCTTCCTGAATGCACCAAAGACTCAACCCGCTTTTTAATTGGCTTTTTGAGAATCCACTCTGAATTTCATTGTGCCAGAAAACATTTTGTTTTGTTTTTAAAACGGAGGGATGAGAAATGGCAACTTGCAGTTGGTTCCTGTTCAGTTGACTATGAAGTGTAAACTAGAAGACTGAAATACTTTCACTAAAACTATAAAATGTCAGCTTAACTGTCAACTGGCGGCATAAAAGTATTGTATTTGTATACAAACCTTTTTATATTATTGTTGTCCAGCTTACCTATCCACAGCACTGTGGAGATAGGTCTGGCAATGTGAGATTACCCCCAACCTAAACCATGACAAATAGGCCTAAATACCTAAGCCCAAGTTATCCAAACCTTGAAGATGCAACAATGATTCTAATGTAAACAAAAGAATGGCACCACCACTAAACTAACCACTGAAAAATATTCACGGACTCAAAACAGACAACAAAATAAGTTACTGATTTTGAGCTTTGAGAAACATCAGTTGACATTATAATCTGAACTCGAGGTTTGAAGACCATGGAGACCCCATGATACGGTCGAAATGTCCAGAACGACCGAAAGTTTAAGTTGAGATTGTCTCTTTTTTATTTTTAATCTAGAAGTTTAACTCAATTGTGTGTGAATATAGGCTACCTCACTTTTACATGGCTAAAAAGTACAAAAAGGACTCCAATTGTATTGATTATTAAACATGCTGGCCCCAATTTATTGGTTGAAGTCCAAAATTAGTCCTTAAATGTGACATAGTTCAGATGCACACACAGATGATTTAACTAAACAAATACGCCCTTGTTTGTTTTCGGTGTACTCTGACAGAAGAGTCTCCTCAGCAGGACAGAGGCAGCACATGCTTTGAGTCCAGAGAACAGAATGAATCATTGCTGTGCTGATGGGTGGGGGTCAGAGCCTGTCACTTGGTTTTATAAGGCCAACACACCCTCTGTCTCTGCACTGTGGCTTTTACACCCTGTGGTCAGGGAAATGGTCCTTTGTTACACTGCTTTACTAAATACAGATCAGAGGTTCCCATAACTTGTTTACGTAGACGGACTATTGAGAGTGTCCTCAGCAGTGCCATCACAGCGTGGTTTGGTAACTGCACTGCTGCAGAACGAAAGGCCCTGCAGCGGATTGTGAGGACGGCTGAAAAGATCACTGGGGCCTCTCTTCTCTCCCTCTCTGACATCTACAACACCCACTGTCTGCGCAAAGCCATAAGCATTGTTAAGGACATAACACACCCGTCCCATGAACTCTTCTCCTTACTGCCATCAGGTAGAAGGTACCGCAGTATAACTGCCCGCACCTCCAGAATGGGGAAGAGCTTCCTCAAGCAGTTGAACAACTAAACATGATTCAAATTTTTTTACACAGAACTGAAATGCACTCCTGCACCTTTTTTTTATGCTGCTAAAACTCTATATATCCTACCTCAGTCAGTGCTCTGTTACAAGTCTACTTATGCCCTGTCTGTTGTCTGTCCTGTTCCTTGTCTGTCTTAAATGCTCTACTTTAAGTAGTAATTGCACTTTATGTAAAGTCTATAATGTGTGTGCACTAAATGTAGCCTGTCTCGATTGTCGTTTGTATATAATGTCGTTTTAATATGTTGTTTTCATAAAATATCATTTTCATATATTTTAAATGTGTAACACCACTTGATCCATGGTGAAACATTGTCACGTTTCACTATACAGTGTATATGGTTGAAATGACAATAAAACCCACTTGACTTGACTAGAGGTAAGAGGGATAATTATTTAGCTCCTAGGAATGTTTAGCACCTAGATGCAAACTTTTCAAGTTTTGAACCTTTTCACATCTCCACAACCTTTATTTCACTCTCATTTTGTTCCAAAACAAAAATCATACAAGTATTCTCAAGGTTAAATGCGGTTGAACTGGCATGCTAGAGGCAGCATGACTACTTTGCAGTCTCTGCTATTCATTTATGCTTTCATAAATGGGTTTTGTTGTCTGTGGCTGGCTAGCTCTGCAGACAATTACTGATCGCTCAAACAGTGATCCAAGTCTTCGGTCTAGTTCCGAGTTTTATTCAGAGCTAACTACAAATACAGTCCACATTCCACATATCCCAGATGTCATGCCCCGTCTTACAGTAGCAGGCACCATTTTTCACGTTGTATACATTAGTATTTGGCAGAAAAAACACTGTAGGTATGATTTGCCCTCTAGCTCTGAGCTGAACTAATGCAGGGAGTGCATATCTGTTTATTCTTTGGCTAAACAGATGTGTTGAGAGAGTGAAGATCTTTGCAGGTTAAGGGCACTCTGACTGATAGGAAAGGGAGTCAGACTCTAAGCTGATATAACACAGCTGTCTGGCCGATTGTGTTACACTAAAATGCCCAAACATCCACATTAACCTTGCTTGGTTACATTTAATGGGCTGTGAGGAAGTGAAATACAGTTGGGATGGAGAAGGTGCTCCATGGAGACTGTGTGAAAGCAGATCTGGGTTGACTGTTTATCACCCCAAAGAGATGCTCCTCCAGATGTGCACACATGTAGACATGTAAAAATTCACATACAGCCATGTTAGCCGCTCTGTGAGGTTGTAGCCTACTTAGGCACATAGGTGCTTTTAGATAAATGCTTATGTCGGCGTTCTAACAAGGACAATACTAACATGCTAATGTTAAGCAGTTAGAATGTTTATAAACATGTTCACCATCTTAGTTAGGCATGCTAGCATGCTAACATTGGCTAATTAACACAAAACACAAAGTACAGCTGAGGCTGTTGGGAATGTCTACGTTTTGCGGGCACTTGCTCATAAAATATTGGACACTATAAAAATCTTTCCTAATGGTGGCACTAGATGAAAAGTCAGAGGATCACCAAAGTAGTAACAATTTATCCTGATCGGGCATGAATGTGTGCACCAAATTTGATACCAATCCATTTACCAGTTGCTGGGACATTTCATTCCAAACCACCACCAGTTGTCGAGCAGTAGTTGTTTCAGTCTGGACCAAAGTGGAGGACAGCGCAAACAACATAAATAACCAACAACAAAAAACGCCATCTGCTGGTGAAGGACGTGTGATATGATCGAAAGCTCCAGAACAGCTTCTAAATGAACCGTAAAGGGAGGTTGTTTTGTCAACAGCTGCTTTCAAGGTCCAGAATGAACTTTGAAATTTAAGTAACGGAAGGATCCCAAACTGACCATTTTGGATTTGAAAGCTCACTGTACCACCTCGCCTCATTTCACAACACTTTGACTCAACAAAAAAGATTTAGCTCATCTGCATTTTTCATTCTGTACTTGTTCACTGGCTATGATGCTATTAACTGTTCATCTGTTAGAGCACGCACTTAGAAAACCTCAACTCTGTCATCCGATGGCTCCCGTCCACTGAGGCTGGGCAGTGTTGCGTACTTGGCCGTGGCCTCATGGGAGTGATCTGTCCTCTTAAACCACACCAAACAGCACCAGCATTTATTAAAGCCCCTTTCTTGTTTACAGCCTCCCTCTTTAACTCATCTGCTTGGAAGTGGTTTACCACTAGAGGAAAGCAGGGATCAAAACACTCACATGCTATGAAAGGAGGAGGATGAGATGAGTTAGTTCTCCTTTGGGCCTCCATGCAATGAGTAGGACCAAAGACTGGTAGATCTGTACAGGTGGACGAAATATGTCAGACCAAGACCTATAGGCATTAGTGAGTCTTCTGTCAAACTTAAAACTCTCCTCTTCGATAAAGCTTATAGTTAGGGAGTGAGGAGTTGCAGCGTTCAGCCAGACCGGCGGGGGAGGGTGTGTGTCTGCAGACGCAGCACCCCTTCTCTTCTCTGCTTCTCTTCATAGTCGTCAGGCCAGTACAGCCCGATCCGGCGGGGGAGAGTTCTAGCTCCTCTCCTTAACCTGTCTCTCTTAATTATGCTTCCTTTGACACACTGAGCTTCTCTCTCCTCTCCCTTTCCATCTGTGTGCATCCATGTCTCAGAAATGCTTGTTACTAACCTAGCTATTCCCCAGAATCCTTATGTTTTTTTTCGCCCAGCATGTTTCCGGGGATTAGGGTGGCCCTAAATCATGATTGCAGCTGTCGCCGTGCCTGCTATACCCTGTTACACTCTGCTACGCCCTGCAGAGTCCTGCTACGTACTGCTACGTCCTGCTATGGTCTGCTGTGCCCTGCTACGTCCTGTAACGCCCTGCAGTGCCCTGCTACATCCTGTTACACCCTGCTACACCCTGCAGTGCTCTGCTACGTCCTGTTACACCCTGCTACGCCCTGCAGTGCCCTGCTACATCCTGTTACACCCTGCTACACCCTGCAGTGCTCTGCTACGTCCTGTTACACCCTGCTACGCCCTGCAGTGCCCTGCTACATCCTGTTACACCCTGCTACGCCCTGCAGTGCCCTGCTACATCCTGTTACACCCTGCTACACCCTGCAGTGCCCTGCTACATCCTGTTACACCCTGCTACGCCCTGCAGTGCCCTGCTACACCCTGCAGTGCCCTGCTATGCTCTGCTGTGCCTTGCTAGGTCCTGTAACGCCCTGCAGTGCCCTGCTATGCCATGAACTACTACAACTATTTCTAGTCACTGATCCATTATCTTTATTGTGACTATTATTGCCACTGTTCATCACACCCCCAAACGGCACCGTCAGACACCGCCCTACAGAGCCTGGGTCTGTCTGAGGTTTCACCCTAAAAGGGAGTTTTTCCTCACCATTGTCACACTAAATGCTTGCTCTTGGGGGAATTACTGGAATTGTATATTAATGTGCAGTCTAGACCTACTACATCTGTAAAGTGTCTTGAGATACCTCTCTATGGTGATTTTATGATATTATGATTTGATAATATAAATAAAATTGAATTGAAACCCCAAAGGATCAGAATTACAACCATAGAGTGGCAGCAAACTTTCAGCTTCATCTAAGGAGAAGAAAGCATAGTTGAGGCTTAGGTTATCCTGCTTTCAGAAAGAGACCCAGCACAAAAAAGCTAGCTCAGACTTGTGTGCTGCACTGAAGTTTACTGAGGGGAAGTCTCTTATCTCAGCCCCAGAAAGATAACATTGTTTTGTTGTTGTTGTCCCAAAGCCCACGGCTTCTATGTAGGACCCATGCTAGTTTCATCTGAGTCTGTAATCTCAGTGAGACACATCCTGACGTTTTTAACAAGATACACAATGTCTGAAAATGTCTCCATGATTTCAGATGCCCGGAATAAAAAATACTTATATGATGATTCAGCACTATAAACACAGTGGTGACAAATGAGAACACAAACTTGTCTGTGTACATACAGACAGGCTTTATATAGCCCTTCAGAGCTTTCTGGTTTTTAGAAGTAAGCTCCAAAACATCCATTGTTGCGATGCAATCACTGAAGATCACTATTTTTATGTAACATTTTTATTCGCCTTTTCATCCACCTTAACTGCAAGGACATCAGCACTGTAACTTGCACACTAAACCCAACAAATATAGCTTCACATACATGAAACTGTATTCATGATTTATGTGCCGAGTTTGACACTAGGAGGCTGTTTTCACATTCATCTGCTAAAGGGGGAAAGTTTCTCTGTGCTCACCTCAAATCTTAATTTAAGGCATCTACTTACAAGCATGATTTTGTGAAAACTAGTTTTGAAGCCAATTGTGGTCCACTATGTAACTCACACAAGTCTGATGTGAAAACTTGAAACTTCTAGTGCACAAACACTGAGAATGGACTTTTTAATGTACTTTAGCCCCTTTCCTGTCTATCCACTATCACACTTAGCCCAAAAAAATATATATATATATAATTTAATAATATATATTTGCATATTAGTAGATTCTTCAGTGACAGCAAAGGAGGAGTGGAATAAGACCATGTACAAGTACCTGTACATTACTATTTGCATATACTTTTACTACACTAGATTCGAGGGTAATAATGCTTTAGATTGACAAATTTAATCACAGCTATAGTCAATAGTTACTTTGCAGATTAACATTTTACATAAAAAAGCTCCACTTCAACCAGCTACAACATTACCATTCTCAGTAAAAACAACCCAATGTCACAATATAACTAATACTGTAACAGGGGCCATTCTGCATAATGAATATTTGTACTTTTGATATATAATTAAATGTGTCTGATAATACTTGTGTTTTTACTTCTTAAATTGAATGCAGGACTTGTAATTGAGTACCTTTGCATTGTGTTACTGATATTTTAAAATGTATACAAAGCAGTAGAAACGATCACATTGAGTCATTATCAATCTTTAACATGAGCCTTACCCTGAACTTTTCACAGAATTCCTCCTTAGAAAACAGTTTTGATTGATTTTAAAAACTGGACTATAGTGGGGCCCGCTGTCATTCCCCCATGCCTCACAGGAAAGGCGTTTCACTTCACAGCCCCACATTTTCACATTTTTCCGAGTGTGCTCAGAGAGAAAGACAATTTCCTACAGCGTGGGTTGCAAAGATTTTATTTAATTTTTTTAAATGATGTAACCTGAAGACCCTTTAGATCTAATTAATCACAGTGGGACCACATCTGCCATAACGCTCTGTCTAGTTAGTATATAGTAGACAGGGAGGAGAAACACCACATGTTCCATGTTCTCTGCCATCACTCGAGTTACTGCAATTTGAGCTGCATCTCTGGCTGGGATCCTGTGAACCCATTATGGAGAATTTGTTTTCCTTCAAACTGTAATGAACTGAGAGGGATGTTGGCTGTTAAGGCCCAGCTCTCGCTATGATAACATGACTCCACTCAGAAGAAAACGCTCCGTTGGATAAATTGTTGATGATGATGATGATCTGCAAATGCTCTTTTGGATGCTGGTATCAGCTGAGAGGTGTCCTTCTCAATCAAGCTATATGCAGGACCTTCTGTTCATACCAAACCCCAGATGTAAGGAATATATATTCTGTGTGTGGTTAATGTCCTCACTGCTGATTATTACTCACTTCTGTACACATGCAAACTTAAGCATAACTACACTGAAAAAAGGACAGAGTTCACTCCAGCTGATCAGCTTCTTCTTTTTTTAAAGAGGAAAAAATGTAATCATCATAAATAACTTTGCGCCTACGTGACAAATAAAAGAGGTAGGAATACTTTGGTATTGAGACATAGCCAGCAGCGGTAAAAAGCACACAGTGTGTCACCGAACAGCGGTTGAGTGGAGCAATAAGACTTTAAACTGGACAGAGAGGATATTATGTGTGTGGTTTTATATTTTGGCGAAGGAATCAGCCAAAGTGTTGCTTGAAATATGCCTATGCCTTTCTAACTGTTACGCCACAAAACTGTCAAATAATGCTGTCTGTTAATTCAGTTCCTGATGTTTAAGCTCTTGACTAAAGGTTGTATAAAATCTTCAAGGGGCATCACCTTCAAATGAAACAAACAAGCCTGTCGCGCAATGAAAACAGTTACTGTTTTCCATCTTCATCACAACTTTATGTAACTTGCAACTCTTGCACCACCAAGTGGTAAGGATGGGTGTCACATTTTATTATACCAAGAGGCTTCTCTGATACGGCGTTTTATTCCACCTCTAAATAAATTGCCCTAAATTAGATTGTATTTCATTTAGAATCAAGGAATACAACAAACCAAATAAGGTTGTTTTCCCCTTAATAATTAATAATCGTGGATGCATCCAGACAAACACAAGAACACTAGATAACTTGTGTAATAAAACTGGATTCTGTTAATGATGCATTTGTCGAAAATATAAAAAATAAAAATAAAATACAAAATGTAGAAAAGATTTGATTCAAAGAGAAAAAGGTATGGCCACTTACCGCTTGGATAATAAAATAAGGTACCGCCTGTGCAAACGTCTTCATTCCGTACATACATTTATTTTATATAAAAGAAAACAAGGGTTGCAATATTAACACTTATACACACAGGCCAGTTACTGGAAAACAACAGTATCCAACATGGCAGCTAGGCACTGAACAATGTTTGATGTCATTAAAACATCTACGTGCTCCTCCAAGTGCCTCTTGGGATCCTGTAAGAGAGACAGACAATTAGGACAAACAATGAGATGTGATTTGTGATAAAGTTTTTTTTAAAAACACATTTACAATTTTGGTTTTGACAAGTCTTTCTTTCAACAAACTTCTGGAAACTTTAATGACAAAGCAACCCGATCTCTGCTTTCATAAAGTCTCTGCTTGAACTGACATGTACAGTACACTGTACTCTTTAATTGACCTCTTTACGTCAACAAACAAACACTGACCCTGATGTAGCAATTTGTCATATTACAAAAAGATCAATATGTATAAATAAATGTTTTATTAGCTGAAGCTTGAAATTTCGTCCTTACCTGTTTTCCAACATTCTTGATTGCCAGCTGCTCCGGGGTCATTTTGTCCTCCTCTTCAACAGCCTGAACGAAACACGACAGTGTCTTAATATTGCGGAAGAGCACACCAGGAGTATGCCAAATCTGCCATATTTGCAATGCTTTTTGCCACATTTGCTCTGCCTCACAAGACCCTAAAAATCCCGTATAAGGAAAATATAGTGTGTGTGCACGCCAGTTAAGCACCAGCATTAGTACGAAGGGTGTCTACGAGTATCAAAAGAGGGTGGAATCGTGACCAGCTGAACAGCAGAAAGCAGCTCACCGATCCTCCGACTGCTGCACCGGAGTCAACAGTTGAATTAAATGATAGATCAGTGATATTGTTGGTTACAAAACTGTCCTTTATTCTCTGTATTAACAGAGTCTTTCATCTCTGTATTAAGAGTTTTTTTAAACTCAATACTAATGAAATACATTATTGTAAAAAGGTTATTAAAATGTATGTAAACATTTTTAACCAAATGAACAATAATCATGAAATAATGCACACTACAAACGTTGTTCCCTTCTGTGCTGCTTATAATAAGTTCAGTAAAATGTGCTTTTCCAGAGAATTTAAGATTGCTGGACGAGGTCTCAAAAGGTGTACCTTATTGTAGTTCTTGGCCAGCTCCAGCATCTCCTTGACGATGGTCTCATTGAGTTTGCAGTGCTCGCTGTAGTCCTGCAGGGTCAGGCCCTCCATCCAGCTCTTCTTATGCAGGTTTAACAGCATCTGAAGAACAACAAGAGTTACGTTTCTCACGTTCTATTTAAAAACACCCAAAATAAATCATTCTGTGATAGGTGTATTCTCAAACCTTCTGCTCCAGCTCGTTTTTCCTGTAATTGATGGTGATGGAGTAGTAGTGTCTGTTAAGGCCATGAATCAGAGCCTGAAAACATGAGAAACCTAAAAGGTAAATATATCAAGTAATAACATGCATAACCTCTAGGTGCAGAGAGAAAAATCCCAAACATTAGAATTAATATTCCACTACTTTATTGTGATTCAATCCTGCTTGGACCATTGGCAGTAACAGAGCATCGCATTAGAGTGGTCTGATACTAAGCCAAGTGTGCATTATCTCTCATAACAAGAGGATTGCTGATGCGATGCTAATCAGAGCATCGATGGTTGAAACTTTGTTCATCTTCATGAGGAAACAAGTATTGTTCAGAGGTGTGAAGCATTTTAAGGCGCTGACACACCAACCCGATTATCGGCCGTCGGACAGTCTGTTGAGGATGGGGACTCGAGTCTGTTCGGTGTGTTCCGTGCCGTCGTCAGCAGGAGGAGCCGTCGGCGTTCATTTTGGCTGATTTGACTTGTTGAATCGGCCAGTGGGCAGTCGGACTCAATGACCAATCTGATTGGTGGAGTGCTAGCCCTTGACTAGCGAATCAGTGCTTCTTCCACAAGAAGAAGCCCGAGAGCTGACAACGCCAGTATCTTCTTATTACTAGCCATCGTATTTTCTTCTGTTCAGCGAGTAATGACAACAACGATCCTTCTTGACTACCATCAACACTCTCTGATGAAAACAATGACTGACGACCGCGTGCTCTGTGTTTACTAGGTCTAGAGAGATGTTCCGTCACTTCCGGTTTTCATTTTTTGGGCGACAATACAGATTAGATCTGCCTGCTGTTATGGAGACGCTTTACGTCTCGCGCACGCGCAGAACGTACACTCAAGTCGGCGTCACTTCGGTGTGTTCCTAGGCACTTTTTGGAACGACTCGGGGAGACGGCAGCCGAACGATCAGTCCGACTGCCTTTTCTGCCGACGTTCGGCCGTCGGGTTGGTGCGTCAGAGCCTTTAGAAGAAATCCGCCTTGAACGGGGCCGATGGCGCCGTGTACAATGCGTTACCTGGATTGAGGGCTTGTTCAGATGACCCAGGTTGGATGTGGTTTGTCTTGGTTCATGACCCAACACCATCATGTTGGCATTGATCAATCTGAAGGCGTCGATGACGACCTGTAGAAGACAGGGAAAACACATGGAGCAGGTTTACGGAGTAGTAGGTTATTTTTAAATCTTGTAGGATGCATGTAAAATGGAAGCCACTGAGTAACCAGGTTCTTTTGCAGCAGGCACACATCTTTACCTTTCCTTTGACACTCTGAATGGGGTCCACCACCACTGCTACGGCTCGCTCTGACAGGGCCTCGAAGCTCTGCTGTGTGTTGATGTCCACGCCAGACAACCAACAGCCAAAGCCAGGGTGACTGTGGTACCACCCAACCACCATCTCTGGTCTGATGAGCAACATGGGTGGAAGACAGCATACATGTTTAGAAAGAATCCGCCCAAAAAGTCTAAATTTTACATCAAAGTGAGGTTTCTTAAAATTACTAAGCCCTGGATTTACACTTAAGTTGTTAGTCAACTTGTTCAAAATAGGCAAAAAAATAAAAATTCTAAATATTGCGCCTGCAGATATGCGTTTTACCTGCCGGTCTGCTTCAGCATGTCCAGCATCTTGGCCTGGAACACAGGGTCCACTGCTTCAACACTCACACCCTGTAAGTTAGAACATATACATTTCATAATTAGGAGCTAAAACATAAATTCAGCATAGATACAAAGCATTTACTACCAAACTACACATCACAACATGAACAGGTTAGCTTTATTAATTATGTTATAGGGGGAGTCATCTTGTTATTGATGAAAATACATACTGTTCCAGACTGGGGCATGGCAAACACATCAATCACTCGCACTGTGTAGTCATCAACAAATTCTCCCAGCATCAATCCCATAACCTCCATTGGTACACCAGCACGCCCGTGCTTCAACATCTAATGAAGGGAAAACACGAGAGGGAGAGAAGTCACAAAATTTGTATTATTAAATTAAAAACAATTATAGCACATACATAAACAACATAGAACTATAACAAAAAAATATTTAGTGCAGATGATGTGGGATTACCTTGAGCAGGGCCAGAGAGGAGATGTAAACCTGCTCTGCTGTGTCCACAGCAGGTGCATCTGTTGGGGGGCCCTGAGGAGTCAAAGTAGAGTTTATTCATCAGTTCAGGCCTTTCAAACATAGTTAATCACAACAATCTGACTATCGTTTAGAATTGAAATGCATGCAATATATAATGGGTAATAACTTTGTATCCTTTAGTCCTGTGGTACACTACATTAAGACTCTGTGCTTGACAGGAGATGTGTGTGTCAAGGTGTGAGACTACTTTGGGACTCAAGTAAAGTGACCATGGTCTCATCCCTGAGACACACATTATTGATGCAATCACAGATCCCACCTGTGTTATGGGCAGAAGTTTCTAGTTTGCCCACCTTTTTTTTCATTATATCTGATCATTTAAATTGTATAGCATTAATACATTAAAGTTTAAATGTAATTTTAGGATATAACAGATGAAAATGGTTTGGTTTAGGTTAAGGTTAAATAGCTGTGGTTCTGGTGAGAATAAGGTTAGGAACTTTAATTTCTGGCCGTAGTTCTGCTAGGAAGCATTGGAAAACTTTGTTTATGTTCATAAATAAACAATTCAAACTTTGTGTTACCTGGCCAAGCCCTGGCATTCCTCCACCGAGCCTCAGCAGCCGGTCCATATCAAGATCTGACGAGCAAACACAATAGTCATTAGCTTGCCTTGAACTATATAGCTAGACAGCTATATTATATGAGATATATATACATAACAGTTCATTATAGGAAAAGATATAAATAATTCAAAGAGCATTTTCAGACAAATTCAGTACAATTATTTCACCATACATATGACACAAGTAAGGGTGAATAGGTGTTTTTCTTTTTAAATGTAACATACCCTACTTTTCAGACCATTTAGCTCAATGAATGTGCAATAGATCAATCACTGTCCTTAAGGATAAACAACTGACTGAGTATGTAGCAATGAGATCTTAAGATTGTGTCTGTATGGGTAGCCTATGTGCTTAGATTTCTCTCTGTAGGTGAATTTGACAGGTGTGAAGACAGAGAATAGGCTCCTCTCTCCAACTAGTAAGGGTAACGTTAGCATAAAGTTACATAATAAATACCGGTAGTACAACGTCATTACATCAGTACATCAGCTTTGGGTTTATATATCATACATAATACTGGTTAACAAAGAAGTCGACTTGTCAAAAAAATGTGTTGAAATTATTGAGTATATAGCTAGGGAATCTTATGGCCTGAGGGTGTTGACTTCATGGATGTTGTTAGCGTTAACGTTATAACGTTATGATTAGTTGGCTTCAGTTAGCTAATTTACCCAAAGTCACGCAGAGCAAGACAATAACGAATTTATATTTGATTGAAATTATCTTTTTTGTTGTTGTTGTCAACAAAAATCAACAGGGGATTTAGATGCATAAATATGACAATAAATCGCTCGGTTCATTAACATTCAACGTTACTAAAAGCGTTAGCTTGCTGTTAGCATCTCACGCTTAGCCTCTGTCATTTCGCACAAGAAAAACAGCCACACATTATTAACAACGATCCCGTCTCACCGTGTTTTATGAAACGTACTGACTGTGTTAAATATGTAAGTTTACTTACTTGTTGTTAAATGTTTCGGGTGTTTAGAAAAGTCTGTATTTCTGTGTCCAGTCGCGTCAAACCAACTGGCTACAATGAATCAGCCCGAATTGTCTTTTTTTAGAGAAACTGCTTCCGTCGCACTGATGACGTATATTTTTGTCGCCCGACTGGCAATTTTACAATTAAGACACAAGGGGGCGCCACAGTTAACACATTTTATTCTATCACTTGCCCTAACTGATTACTGCGTAAGCTTATAACCGTTTGATATCTAGTATGCTATGTCTTATTTCCAGTGAAATAATACCAAAGTCTTCCACAATTTCCAAATTATTTTTTAAATTGATGAGAAGAATGATTAACTACGTACTTAATGTATTATTAACCTATTAGGCTATATGACCTCTTTACATTTCTGGCATTGTGTATATTTGTTTTTTGCACCTTATTGATAGGCTAATCTTTATTGTTTATATTTTGTTTTATTTGCACTAGCTACTCTTTCCTACGTCGTACTGCAACTGCTGCACAACAACGTCCCCCTGGATAAATAAAGTTCTATCTTATCTTGGGGGGACTACCGATGGGGGGGGGACTACCGATGAAAATTAGCACTTTTGAGCTAACTCGGGAACATTTACATTGTTTCAATGTTGATTAATGTTCACTGTCCCCTTTCAAAAATAAAGAAATTAGAAATCTTATCCATGTCACTGGTTCTGTGTTACTTCTTCAGTTTTGGTATTAGGAACTTTTTAAATGGATGAGGATTTATAAGAAGTTAGATGTTAGAAAACTGAATGCAATATTGTTACCTTATCAACAGTCTGTGCTGTTTAGTCTTCTGATAACATGTTATATTGATATTTATTCATTTTTTAAATCTGGAAATTTAAAAATTCTGTGTTTCTTTTGTGGTTGCTTGCTTATGTTGGGTTTATGGTTGTTCATTTACTTATAGTGAAAACATATATATACAGTAGCTACATATAGTATGCTTTTATTTTGAAATTAAGTGTGCAAATGGATTGTTAAGGAGACTGGTGGTAAAACATTACCTGTAATTGGGATATTTAAGTGTAAATCTTGAGGCAGTTAGCAATATATATTTCAAACTGAATTTAAAGTAAAGATGCATCCTGACCTTGCCTCGTCATCTTGCTAAATCATTTTTTAAAAGAGCACTGATATAATATACAGCATCTCTCTTTCCATACTAAAAAAGAATGAAAACGGCTGTGATGTTTGTGTGGTTTCTCATATTTCAACATGCAAGCATTTCATTATTCCCTGAGGAGCAACAAACTCTGAGCCAAACCACTAGAACATCTCATAAAATCTCACCCAGTAGTCTCACTGTTTACCACACCGCCTGGCCAGACAGGACGTCAACGAGAATTCAAATTCCCTCATTCCTCAGTGGACAAGGAAGGGGCAGATAATCATCCACATTCCTCGGGCCCTCCCTCTCCACACCCACAGGACCACTTACTACCCTCAGTCGTAACCAGGATGTTCTTCCTTGTGATGGGCTTAACTTGTTTCTAAGGCTTTTAAGATCCAGACTGAGTTAATCTACATCAGCAAGGCATAAAGTATTAATGTAGTCTCTAAATTCAATAGATATAGTATGTAATAATAAATATAGTATGAATGCAGTCTTCTATAATTACACTTTAGCAGCTACATCCACCAATAAAGGATCTGATGTATGACTTGATCAGAGTCAAGACAATACAGGGGGGGTAGACAATACAGGAAACAAACTTTCATTATTTTTCCCACTGAAGTTGAGCGAGTTTATTGTTTGCTGAATCATTATTGCTGACTGGGTTATCTCATTGAAGTCAGCTCTGCCTGTGATTGGTTGACGGTTTCCCAGAGGTTCAATTTGAAACCTACTTTTTGTTTTGTTTTGCTCCCAACAGAGAGACAGCTTTTAAAAAAAATCACCAACAAACAACAAACAATGGATGGATATACTGAGCTAAAGGTTACAGATCAATTGACCCATTGGCTATTTGATTTATTTTCAAAGTACAACGTAAAAAAGATTCACTGTACACAGATTTCATTTGTGAAATATAATTCATTTACACTTATATATTAAATGTATATATGAAATTTCCCCTGTCACCAAAAGGGCTTACATACATGCCATCTAATGGGTTTATCAATCAATACAAAGTGGGTGACAACAAGCACGGGAAACCATTTATACAAAAGCCACTGCAGCTGATTATTCAGATAGGAATGATTGGACTTTTCAAGGAGCATCAGAAGTAGCTTGTAACACGACACCAGCACGAAACCTTAATCCTACCAGCAGAGGAAATAAGGGAGAGAAATATGACGCTTTAAGAGCTTCTCTGCACTCTGATGGGATTTGGTTTTAGCTTCGCTATATAAATCTCCAGCAGCATGGCTGCTTGTGGTAAGCACTGCTTTTTGCTCTAGTGTTTGTATGTGAATGTGAAAGGAGTTAAGATAAAAGTGAAAGACAAATGAGTACCTAGACCGAGAAGTCCAACATCTCTGGGGCCACATATGTGCCTGTGTAGCTGTATGTTTCTCTGTTGCATCTTTACCAATGTGTTCACTTTAGCTGTCTGAATAAACATACAAATAATTGTGTATAGTGTTTTAGACACATACCATACTGTGTGATGCAAAGTCTGTGGTTTGATCCTTCCTGGGTACATTTGGTGAACATCATCCCCCCTCTGTCCTATCATGTCCTGTCATCTCTGTGCTGTCCACTTTTAAATAAAGGCAAAAATCACCCAAAACTTCTAAATAAATCATACTAATGAGTGGACTGTCCACTTTCTTTTTAATAAATTAACTGTACCTATCACAGCACACTGAATTGTATCTGTTTCCCAGTGGCTTTTGCATGAATAATGACTTGTGATCTTGGTCAAATACTTACAACACAAAAGTTTAAAAGGCATATTAGGACATTTTTATTGAAATGAACGTCTACACAACATTAATAAACAGATTTTCTCTTGAGTAGCTTTAACTTTGGAAAGATCATCTATTAATGTGAAAACCTACTGGGAAATAAACCTAATTCTGATTCTTATTCAGATTTATATATGTTACTTTCTAATTTCTAACAGTTTAAAATTTTCCTTTTACATCTAGGTCCAAGTATTTTCTAGAAACTCCGGTATGACTTGACAGTATTTTAAATCACTGATCCCAGACTATGTGGTGAAGAGAAACAGGGTCTTTATAGGACTGTGTATTGAATACATTCTGAGAGTCCCAACTGAAATGTGTCTGTAGCATCAAAAACGATCATGTAGGCCTACTGAAAAATGGTATCAAATTATTGGTCAGATTCTTAGCCTTGTTTCTTTATCTTTTATCAGATATTTCCTAAATAAAAAAATAAAAATAATCCTTTAGACTATATTTTATTTAGGAAAAGCTTTTAATTAACGTAACAATTAAGCTATGCACAGTTTGATACATTCTAAGAAGGGTCAAAACATGGCACAGGCACCAAGATCCATGATTAAGAACACCCCCCCCCCCCCTACACACACACACAAAAGAAGAATTACCAAGCAAAAGACCTTAAAACACAAATTTGTAAAGAATATAGCTGTTTCGAAATGACTTCCGGTTGATTCTATTGAGGGGGTGGGCCTGCTGTAATGAGGGGGGCTGTTCCTCCATCTGGGTGCAAGTAAAAGCTTTCTTTAAGCCCGTGTCTGATGAACCTTAAGGTCTTACAGGTCAAATGCAAGACATCATGTAGAAAAATGGCCACAGCAGTACCGCTGCATCGTAAAACCAATTCTAAAAAAAGGATTAGACACATTTGAGCAGACGGTATGAAGCTATATAGTTCCTCTTTTTTCAGTGGTGTGTTATTTGTGTGCCATATGGCAAAATGCTTAGTTTTTTTAGTTAATTTTTACAAGCACATAAGCAAATCGATCTTGTGAATGCACTCAAAAGGGAAAATATGAATGCTTCTCTTGATTTATAAGTTCACAAAGAAGTGAATATTGTGCTTCCACCTAACCCTTTATGTCACAAACAGCACTAGGCCTATATGGAGCATATAGGCTAGAACACAGGCTTAATTTCAGAATACAGTATATTAAAGATAGGATTTAAGTTTTTTTTAATGCATGGTAATATTTGTTTTGTATATTAATCTGCTCTCTCCCATAGTTGGGTTTTTGTAGGGAATGTGTGACCTCCAGTCCAGGCCAGTCCCTGCTTATATTTCATTGCATCCTGATTCTCTGACATGTTACTGAGTTGGATGGGGGGAAGGGTAGGAAGAGGAAGAGAGTGTGTGCGTGTGTGTGTGTGTGTGTGTGTGTGTGTGTGTGTGTGTGTGTGTGTGTGTGTGTGTGTGTGTGTGTGTGTGTGTGTGTGTGTGTGTGTGTGGGGAGGAGGTGGGGGTGAAGAATGCTTGGTATGTGCGGACGACAACAACTTGAAAGGTGACGAGTGTTCAGCCCAACCGATTGTGCGCTTACAAATCAAACCCAAAATCACTTTGTATCCGACTATAAACTGAGCCGCGGAACACCAGACGTTCCAACGTGCCTTTATCACAGAAACATAAACCGCCGGTGCGAGTTTGTTTGAGGCGACCACGCAGTTTATTTGATGTCAAACACCCTGCAGAGGCGGAGATGGTTTGGTCTGTAGTAGGTGGGACTGCCGAGCGGTCTGCAGCAGGACGTCGTAGATCAATGAACCGGACCGAAGGGTTGGTCCATCGCCTGGTGTGCATCTGACTGTATGAGTCAGTATACGCTACATATGCAGGACCGAGGCTTTTTTTTTGTACTGTTAAACAACCCGTTCAGTATGTTTTAAACCGACTGGCTATTTCATAGGCCCCCTACACCGCTTGGATTCCGTCTCTAGTGGCTCCTCGTTGCGATTTTCATTTTTCTTTTTTGGGAAATAAAATAAATCTCCAGGATGATCTTCGCAAACACAGGCAACCCGCTGAAGACAGCCAATCGTAAACAGGTAGGCCAAACACATACACACGTTCGTTTTTATTTTATTATTATTTGTTATAGGCTTTTTCTTCTGCCTACTTCCACACTTGAGGCAGCATTTGAATAAGCAGGCTGAATGATAGCAGCCACAAATGACATTGGAAAGCCCTTCCTGGCTTTCATACGGGACATATTTAAATATATCATCCTTTCAACAATAAATTCATTAAATTCTTAAAAAAATAAAATAAAATGGTTCCCCTGCTTTCAGTCGACTTGTCAAACGGGATGCTGATCCTCTGATAGGCTACATGGAGATATAAAGCCAGCTGCTGCTGACCCGATCTATAACTCTAAAACCGAGACTTTAATTATTATGTCTATATAACCTTGTTTGCCCAGTCACCCGCCCCCTCTGGTCAATATGCATGACGGTTATTGTAGTCCATTTTATAGATTAATGCATTCTGGGTGAATCCAGTGAGAGAGGGAGAGTGTAATTCACTGTAATGTATGTCAGTGTGCTGGAGTGAACTGTGCTGCCTGCATCCCTCTCTCAGGTGAACAAAAAGGTAATTGAAGGCCGTGCCCCCTTGCTTTCCCATCACACCTTTCGATTTAGATGGAAATAGAAAGCAGGCGCAGAGGTGAGAGGCAGCTGCCATTCTAACCTCTGATGATGGAAATGTGAGCCTTCGGTCAGATGAAGTGGATTGAGGCTGCAGCCAATTCGATCCCAAATATCCATCTCTCAGATTAAACTGTAATATTTATTCATCAGAAGGCACTGTATATGACTTGGAGGACAGGAATCTGAAAGCAGCCACATATGAATCCCTGCAGGGAAGCAGTGAATGAGTTTTCAGTGTAGGCGTAACACAGGTTTAGTCTGCTATAAGGTGCGATGATGCCTCTGTGAAATGTACCACTGTTAGCTGCCCTCTAATGGAGTAGGCGTACAGTCTCAGAGGCCTGATGTGAACCCTTGATGGTCTCAAACAAAGTAAGCATGAATTGTACACCAACAGAAATGTAAGGCCTCTTACTTGATGACACAACAGGCCTAACAGACGGTCCTGCCACAGCGATCGGTTCTTTATCTATAAAAGAAGCTGCCATGAACATTTTTCTGTCATTATGACTGCGGGAGAATATCTCAGTGATTCTTGTTGGCATGGCTGTAGTTGTATTCATGGCTTTGGCTCTTGGAGTGGATTGTCCTTTGGTTATGGACAGATGGTGTGATTCTGCCATGCTTTGTCTTTGATCTGATCTGGAGAGGGTTTGGGGTGGCTGGGAGCTATTTTAATGAATGAGTAAGGGGAAGGAAATGCTTTGCAGGACAGCGCTGCCTGGTTTGGCTCACAAGTATGAAGAAAACTGAACACAGATTTAATCACATTGTGATCCATAAAGGCACACATACAAGAATACGTATGTTTTAATGTATTCTCTCTGTGGTATAGCCTACTGGTGGACAGAATCCTATTTTTTCAACAGCCGGGAGAAAAATGTCAAACCTACCATGCCACTCAGACCCTGACAGTGATGGTATTCAGATCATATCAGATCAAGTAAAAGTAGAAATACTAGCCTATAGTCTAAAAAATACTCCATTACAATTAAAAGTCCTGCATTAAAAATGTACCTTAAGTAAGTATTATCCACAACAACTTTAACGTTTAAAAGTAAAAGCATTCATAATGCAGGAATGCTCTACTCAGAGTATTATATTATTAGATATAATTACTTAATGTTTTTCAATGTGTAGCTAATTTTAGGTACTTACAGAAAATACAAATACTCAAGTAAAGTACAAGTACCATAGAATTGCTCTTAAGTACAGTACTTAAATGTACTTCCACCACACTGGACCCTGATGTTGTCCCAGGCGTGTCACAATGCAGAAGAACCTAATCTGTTTTAGCTGCTATGTGGATTATTAATGAGCAGTTCTTATCGTCTTAAGAATAGTACAAGGGTGACCTTTAATGCAGCATGTTCATGAAATAATAAAGTCCAATCGTGCCCTCTGCATGTTTCTGCATTT